>NC_035439.2:11000097-11322597 GCF_002127325.2 Helianthus annuus
TATTGGTATTACTTGGTCAAGAATAAAAATATATTATGGAAATATAAATTTCCTTGATTCTGGATAAAAGTCCTAATAAAAAGAGACACTTTTAAAATCTTGAAAAGATACTATTTATGGGAAATAGAAAATTTTCTCCGGCAAAACTGGGTATAGAGTAGCAGACTCTCCAGCTTATCCGGATATACTGAGGTTACCTCTCCGGTGCGAACCGGGTAAGATGGGGTATATAAAATGTCAAACAAGTGACAAGATTTCCCTAAATAAGTATCATGGCCTGATATCAGACTTGTTTTTGGAAATAAGAATCTGTTAAATACATTAACCTTATAAAGGGTATGTATATTAGAGCATGTATATAGATATGTATATCTATAAGAAATTTCAAAAGCCATAACAATTGATAATTAGGGATAAAACACAAGTATATGTGTCAATAATAAATTTAGATTCCTTTATCAAGAATCTCTTACCTATATCGATATCAAACATTATTTTGTTTGATCATCTACCTCGTAAATCGAGCAACAATAATAAATGGAAAACCCATTAGACACCATCAAAAATATAAGAATTACCAATGCGTTACCATAAATTATTAACGCCACAATTATGAACTCAAATAAGAAGCATGTAAAATTTTGGTGCACAAGAAAAACACATGAAACTTAAAATTATACGTCCACAAAGGTCGAAGTTTATCACACACAACTTCCAAGGCAAGACCTTTGAAAAATATAAATTAGGCACGATGACACCAATATTAATTCCGTCGGTAAAAGTACTACTAATCAAAAAGCGGTATTTTGCCACATGATCTTACAAAACAATCAAAATCTCGCTGAGGTACGTTGGAACAATATTTCACAAACATCGGTGCATAGTCTAACCTGAGTCATAATTATTAGCACTACAAAAGAAGTCATATAGTTTTGCAAATTCCCTATTTCATTTCACTTCATTCGGCATTCTCTGATAATGTCATTTAACAATAGTTATCACACGAAATTCCAGATAAGAAGTTCTTATATTTCTTTCGTTGCAATTCTGACTTCTGCCTATAAAGAGTTGACCTTCGTGTTTTCCACTTCTTTTAATGGTAATCATACCATGAGAATTTCTTTCATAGCAGCAAATATTGATCCATTTCATTTCTTGGTAAATCCACACGTTACACATGCACTGTTTGTTGCGCATATGGTTCATTTGAGTTATGAAAACCATAGGAGGGCAACATTCCAATTTGTTGTTTTATCAAAAGTTCAAATATCATTTCACTATACTTGATCTTTGCATTGTAAACCGCATTTTTACAAAGCAATGACTCTCTAATATCGAAGCAATGAGTTTCTCGAAAAACTCGAGTTTCTTTTTAAAGGTATACATGGTTTTGTTGTGATCATGTCAAACTTTCTTATTCGAACTCGGTTTATTCAAAATCAGTTAACTTGCTCGCATCATGTATTCAATTCAAAGTCCCATATGATGAATTGAAGCCATCATATTCAAAATAATCCCAACAAGCACCTCAATTTTCTTGAACTATAACATGCTTGTTGGTCTTCAACTTCATTGAATCATTTTCTTTAAATCACGATCACCTTGTGGTGACGTTTTCACAAAATCTGAAGCTTGCGCTAATCTCGGATTAATTATTTAGTTATTTACTTATTTTGAATCCGCTTTGTTGATTTATTCTATACAAACAATCTTAACACAATTATGTGCTAAGATAAGGATACCCCATTTCATGTCCTATTTCCGTGTATCTCTTAAATAGTTCTTACAACATCAATCGAGCCTTTCGTGATATTTATTATCATCATTGATCGAAAAACATTATATAAATTTAAAATATAAATTTTATTTATTTTATATGGAAACATACATAAGTAATTACCTAATTTATAATATAGTATTACTATATTTAAAATTCTTGTTAAAACCATTGAGGTGCAGAATTTATATTTTACATATAAAATTATGTTTGAGGTATACTCTCATTTTAGTTTTATTTAGTTATTTATTATTGGTAATTCATATTAATTTTATTATTAGTAATAATATTAATAATGATAGTGTTAGTATTATTTTAAAATACTAGGGTTATTGTCAAAGACGGGTATTGGATAGCCTAGCCTTAGTTAGGCATGGACTGATCACCTATGCTTAAACAAGGCAGCACTAACCAATATCCAACCATGATAATAACTATTTACTATATATAAATTAAGTCATCATACTTATTTAGTAAATTTCAATTATATATATAAATATTTTTATAGAAATATATATATATATACTTCGTACTGTGAAGAGAAAACATATTTTCATAAAACAAATAAAGAGACGAATAAAATTATCTAAATAATCGCCTAAATATTCATAAACAAGACATATTATAAATAAATTTTTGGTTAATATTTCACAACTATTAAATACTTATTGAAATATTCCTTTATAATATGTACATATTAAAATATCAAATGTTATTTACGCAAGCCAATATTTAAGTATGCTCGATATTAAAATAAACATTTATTATTCTACTTTCATGATACCCTAATCTTATAGTAAACATACTTGATTTTAAAAAAATAATAATCATGAGTTCTACGATATTGGGTAAACCTATTTATAAAACATATATTATTATTAGTACGGGTTTTGATATTTTAAACCTATCTATATTTATTATTCTACTTTATGATAACATAAAAGGAAAAGGTATTTAGTAAATCAAAATATCACCTATCTTTAAATCAAACATTTTGATTAAAATCATCTAAATACAATTTTGTATTAAGCCAAAAATACTCCAACTTTATTGTCTTTTTCATGTATTCTTACAAATCACCCATCGCAACACATTGATTTTCTCATATCATAATTCAATATTTGCCAAATCATTTTCATGTTTTCATTTCAATTAGAACCAGTTAATCTTATGTCTTCTTTAGGTACCAATCAAGGTAAGTTTTCTTCTGACAAAGAATTTTACTAATTCCAAAAAGTTCTTCACATTCATTTTAAGAATCTATAGATCATATATCTTTTGGCTTAAACCCAATCACCTTGACAAACTATACCATTTCATCTCATTCGTTTGAACATTTCATCTTTTGAAATATCTAGATTCGCTTCCTTGAAACTCACAATTTCAAAAAACGGTGAATTTATTCGGTCATCATTATTGAATTCTTTCAATCATATTATTACAAACACTTTGTAGCATCCGAATAGAGCTGTAACCTGTGTTAAACCCTATTCATGAGTCATTCGTTTGATTTGTCATATTCTTGGTACAATTATGTACTCAGATTACAATACACTAAATCCTGTTGTCCAGTACCATTTAAGTAAACGATATTGATTTTCGGATAATCATTAACAAATCATTTTCCATACTTCCATTCACAAATAAAGATCTATCCATTCAGAATCTCCCTCAATTGATCAAAGTAAGTTCATTTCAGATATTGAATCCAATTGTTTCTATAAATCATTTTTACTTTCAAAACTCATACCCCTCAAAATATCATTTGATTCCATTCCACGCTACATTATTCCTCTTAATTAAAAGAAGAAACATAACCCCAAAAAAATATCATAGTTCAAATCTCGAGGACGAGATTTTTATTAAGGTGGGGAGGATGTAACAACTCTCACCAAAACTATTATTTCTTATCATATTTTGTCCAATAGGAAACCCTAATTGAGACCCCCAAGTGATACTGCATGAACCCTAAAATTTTCAGAATAATCGGAATCAGGATCAGGGCCCCTAAAACTCAGGGGGGGTATTTCCTAGTTAGTATTATCCAAACTGTTTTCGATAGAAATTGAATTTTAACGAACCGTCGACTCACCCAAGCTACTGAGACGCGTGGCAACACCATATTAAAAGTGACCTCTCGCGCCACGCGCCAGGACCAGGTTTCCCTGTCGTGACACGCGAGGGAGGACATTTTTCAGCTATAAATAGAGGAGTTTGGCACTTGATTTCCTGCGTTGGTTCGACGGTAAAATTCAATTCATACACCCAGATATCGTCGAAATACTACAAAAACCCACATAATCTCGAAATTCTGCCGCAATAACAGGGTAATAACTCGATCGCTATTACGATTCATTTTCCGAGCAATCAATATATCCAAAGAATGTCTAAGTGCCGCCCACATTGGGTTATGCTTTGTCGTTTGTCGATAATTCGATAAATGAGTTGAAGCATTATACTTTGTCGTTTGTCGATAATTCGATAAATGAGTTGAAGTATTATACTTTGTCGTTTGTCGTTAATACGATAAATGAGTTGAAGTATTGCACTTTGTCATTTACTGGGAGAATTTGATCTCGTAAATTATCGTAACTGCTGTATTGATCATTAACCCGGTTCTGTGTGCATCATTTCCTAAATTAGGATTATTAGTCTTAATACACTTACAATCAAAGTAGATGCTAATTCTCAGAAGAATCTGAACCATGAATCTTGTTAATTCAAATACTGCATGCTTATATTGTGAGTTATTCTTCTTTTCTAAACTTTTTCTCACCGTTTGTGAGCTGTTAAATGTTTTACAATACTCCAAACCATTTTTCAAAGTTATAATTACAGTGATTAAGTTTATGTAATCACCAAATTACAGCCGGTATGTGGGGTATTGTGCACAGTATTGTTATTATTGTTTCCTTCACATTAGGTGGGCGAGCCTAATTGTGACATACGTCACTCATTGGGACAGCCAATGGTGATATGACCACAGTCACAGAGCTGGTCTGTGACAAATACCTATTCTTGAATGTTGGTTGATAATAAACATATGTAAAAACTCTTAATACTGTAAATTATAACAAATGTGTCGTTTTCAGTAAAATGAATAATTCACTCAGTATTTCCCGCTGACAAAATCTTTTTAAAACGCGTTTCAGGTAATTACAATAGATTGGAGTAAGGATTGGATCCGACACTGAAGGACTTCAAGAAGTGGCTTATTTTCAAATTAAGAAATATTGTTTTTATTTAAAAGCTACCTTTGTAAAACATGGAATTTATTCCATCTTTTTAAATAAAATCCGGTGTTTCTAAACTCTGATATTTTTCCTAACTCATGGTCCTGATGAAATTTCCGCTGCAATGTTTTTAAAATAATCACCGGTACCACTGGACTGCTCACGGCACCGATTCCGGCTAGATGGGGTCGGGGGTCGTGACATTTCAGACCAGTGGTAGAAGCTTTTGCTTGCCATTTAGAAAGAGTGTTAGTGTTTTTTGGACAGTTTTTTTTAGGGTGAATGATTTTTAAAAATGAAGTGTTGATGTTTTCAAGTAAACTAATCATGAACCTTTATAGTGTGTAAAATGTTTCATGTGGTAAATGAACAGACATTACCTAATTATGATAACCTTTTTTGAAGGTTTAAATTTTGTTCTTTGGTTTTCTAGATATTTAATTTTACTTGCTTTCCCATTAATTCATTAAATGTACTGTTTTTTAAATATAAATTTATACATGTTTTCCCATTAAATCATTAAATGTACATGGTTTTTAATTATAAATTTTTATTTAATGGTTGCATTTAAATATGACCTTTAGGCTGTTACAGATTCTATATAATACCATTGAAAATTCAAATGTTGTTTCATCATACACAGATTCTTTCAGTGAAATCCAAAGATCAATTGTTGTTGTTTGCTTTAGTTCTTATAAATACATTAAAATGGAGTCATATTCTGACGATTTCAAGCAACGTTTTATTAAACAAATCGAAGAGCAAGTTTTGGCTGATAGGTCTACTCTTCAAGAGTTGAAGAGGTGTTTTAACGGACTACAGCTTGGTCTCCTGACAAGAGACCAGGTTTCGAGAAACCTAAGGGCGATGCCAACTACTTCCGTTCGTGACCTATGTATTGCGAGTAATATAGAGTGTGGAGATAGAGACCTAGAGTTCATGAGAAAGATCAATGACATACATCGAGAAGTTCAGTGCTCCATGGAGTTGAAGTTAAAGTTTCTTGATTCTTGCTATTAGAGTTTAAGTGTCTGATTAGTTTTGTTTTTTATATGTAATTGTTACTTTTAAATACTTTATATGGATGATCGTATTATTTTTACTTCTTTTTAAACTTTTCGATTTAACAATGTTTAATCTTTATTTAATTTTCTCCTTTAACAATTCTCGAAGCCAAACAGTTTCAGCAAACCCGATTAATTTTTATCTGAATTTGGATTATGTTAAGATTGTTTGGTAGTTGTATATATTCTAGGGCTAAAGTCGAAAGATCCATTAGTGACAGCAGCACTCAATATGCTAGTCTTATAGAGCCAAGTTTATATCTTTTAATATATGTTCGTTTATTTAACAACATATTTTGATAACAAACGAAGGTGAACACAAAAATAATTTTATAGCACTGAGATTAGAAAAAGATGTATAACAGGTAAGAAAGTAATTTTATGAAACCATGTTGAGGTAAAATGAGAAAAACAACCGTGTAATCATTTAACATTATTTTCGTCCTAATTTACAGAAAAAAGATGACAATAAAAACCCTAATGAAGGCTACCTTCAACCTAAATAATCATAGAAATCAACCTAAAACAGTCTACAACACCCAAAAGTTAGAGTTTATACTATGCGGCTTGCTTAAAAAAGGCCTCGGAAACACGCAAACAGATTCAAACTAAAACTAAGTTACAACATAGCAATGTTGAACTTCTACTCTAATCACATTGTTTAACACCATGAATGACAATATAAAGTTTATGCTTAAGATATATACCAGAAATCTTTACGGTAGAACAAACATTAGTTGTAGGAAACATGAAGCTTTGACGTATCAAAAAGTTTGATGGTTGTTTTGGTATCTCCAATGGCCTAACTACACTTTCAAGCCATTCAATAGCTTTAAACCTTGTCATAGCTACAAAAAATGAAAAAAAAAATCAAATAATCAACAACGTTTCTATTGTTTTGTTAGAAAGAATTTGAAGGCAAATTTTTATATATAGATAACTGCTCCTTGGACTTACCTTGAAGGTAGAGTAACACTAAACAATACCGTTTCAAACTTGAAGGCAAATTTTTATACATAGCATACCTGAGAGATTGACACGTAGCCAATTCTATGTCATCATCTAAGCTCCTTTAATAGATAACATCATGTTCAAGATAACCTCTTTCATGTTCATGTAAGCAAGAAGAGAGAAAGAAACAAAGGATGTGTCAAACACAGTTCACATGATACAGATTTGACACCTGAACCTGTATCATCTGAACTATGTTTCACACCTCCTTTGTGTCTTCCTCTCTTCTTGCTCACATGAACATGAAAGAGCTTATCTTGAACATGAGTAATAACACAGCTGTCTTCTACATCCATCGCTAGATTCAAAGGGCAAATATGGTCAAAATCAAGAAACACAAGATTAATAATATTTAATGTTTTGAATGTGATGGTTGATACCTTTAAGATGAAATCGAAGTGGTGAACAGTCTTACATTAGATGCAATATACCTACGCAAGAGACATCAATTAGTTTCAGCAAATAGAAAGGATCTTTGAATTACCTAAATACCTAATTTCAAGACATAAACTGTACGCAATTTAAATTATCAACAATTTTCATCAGCAATTTTAAAACAGAGATCTTGTACCTGATAGAAGACAGTTGACTGCAGAGCTCTATGAAAACACTACATGCAATGAAAAACCCCAAATTAGAACCCTAATTTCTAAAATACAGCAAATTACCACAAATAAAGCTTTTAAATAAAGCAAACTTCAAAGTAAAATAAAACACCAAGTGCAATAAATAAATTTCAACCAAAATCATGCAAATGACAACAAAATTACAAAATCCTGAACTAAAACAATCTGGCTTTACAACTACTCTTAACAGTTTTAATATAATTAATAACAGTTTTAATAACAATAGATTGCAGCAATATAATTTAATATTTACCGTAGGAAAGTATTGGCAGCCCAATGACCACTGTTAGTTTCATCGCCACTTCTTTCTTCTTCGTTCTCGGATCTTTAGCAGGCTGCACAGCAATTGCCATACCTTTACCTAAACAATAATCCATGGAGATATTAAAAATCAAATCTTTTTTAACAACTAATCGAAAAACATCCAAAACACGATGCAAAATCAATAAACTTATCATTGGTTTACCAATCGTTGCACAGAAGATCTAAAATCACTAATTCTATTAACCCGATGGTCAAACACAAAGATTTATTATGCTGAAATTGGAACCACAACTAACGTGCAGAAAACAGAATAACACGATAACCAATGGTATCAGAAAACATAATATAAATCCTATCTGAACAATCATTTGAACCTGTATCAGTCCTATCAGATATATAATTCTTCATTACCTAACCATGAGCTGCTCCACAATTATCACATAACATCTTAAATTCTATGAGTACTAATTTGAAACTTAATTTAGCGTTAAAACCTGTAATGAATACGATACCTGTTGCGATAGTTTACATTAACAGGTCAAACTGACAATCTGTATTCAATTTCAACTAATAATTTTAAATCATTTCACCTATAAAACAAATTTAAAACCATACATACACAACGCATACACATACAGCTATAAATAACCGGTCAAATAAGCTGCCATTAATTGGTAAAAAACTCCAAAATTAATCAAAAAACGAACAAAAACAAAAACAAATATTGAATGATACACCAAAAGAATCAAATACCTTGGATTAAAATCGTTAAATGGTAGTGAACATTAACAACAGCGAACATGCATCAACATTTAGGGTTTTCAGAGCAAAAATAAAATCAACGAAAACATCACAAACTTTGTATAAGGATGAATCAAGGATAAACATTACAAAAAATTGTCGTAGATGAAGTTATGTTCGTACCTGAACATACCTGCAATTTTTATGTTCCAATCTGAAATAAAATAATCGTAGATGAAGGAAGCGACGAAGTGGATTGAGATGAAGAGAAATTGTTGAAGATCCAATATGATCTGAGGAAGGGCTAGTAGAGATATCTAGGGTTTTAGCAAAGAAAAAATTGTAGAACCTCATATGTTAGAAGCTTCAAGCCAAAGGATGACGGAGGCTAGGGTTTCGGTGTGAACCAGTGAAGGAAAATAATGAGGCCACAGGAATTTAGGTTTTTAGGTGATTTATATACCCGGGTCGTAAAACGGGTCGGATCACATCAAAAAGGGGATCCGCGAACGAAAAATAACCCAGCTCATTTTCCCGCCAAAAATGAATCTAGGAGGCTCTAAGGTAATGCCACATCAGCCCAAATCTTTATGTTTATTATATATAATAGATATGTGTGTTCTACGTGTACCTTTGCATTTAATGTTTCATGTATAAAAAATAAGAAGACACAAGGTCTCACAAAAAAGAGATGATGCACACTATACAGAATCCATTTTTGTATATCAAAGGGGTATAAATCAAATGTGTTGTCAACATCAAGACATAGAAAGTATGGTTTGTTAATTCCAATTGATTTTTTTGTAAAGAGAAGTTAATAAAAATAAAATAAAGTAGATATGAGGAAGGTACGAATGCAAGAAGTTGTTTTTATAGCTATTCAAAGCTATTGTCCACAAACTTTTTTAGAGTGAAAAGTCTGAAAGAAATTGGAACATAAGGCTTCTGTATATGTGCGTTAACCGGAAAAAAACATGGGCACTTGAATATACGCATTTCAATTAATTTAGCTCATTTTTTTTAAATCACTCACAAATTTGTAAGACTCCTACTTTACTACAATTTACACATGCATATATGTATCTAAGACTCACAATTTAATTTATGATTTCGTTGCACAACAATTTACCATCCAATGTGAAGTCAAACTATCAAAATGTGACAATTGTCAATTCTCCATTTCTTAACCTGTTGCTATTCAACACAATAAACATATAGAAATAAAAATTTACGCGGGTGTTTCATATTTAACAAGCAAGTTAGCTGAAGTGTCATGAAGTCAAGTTTTCCTATACTAAATCAGTTCGCATGTCCAGCCATGACCACTTTCTAAATCAGTCTCAACAATATTGAACATTGAAATCTTACATCCTTCGATTAGAAGACACGTGTGTAACATCAAACACCAGAAAAAACATAAGAGGAGTTTGCCGCAAAGCAATAAACTAAAACTACCCAAAATAATAAACTTCAATAGACGAATCGACCACATTGCAATTCAAGAAGAAAGAACACTAATCATAGAATACAATAAAACATACGAGCAACAATAATTTGCTATAACAGCGAGAAAGAGGCCAATTTATATATATGAAAATATCTCTCATTTCTTATTCTCTTTAATTTGATCCTATGGTTGCTCTTTTATGTAGTTTTAGAAGTAAACTCTGTTGAAAGGGTAATTAGCTTATCAGTATGATAGTTGTGATTTTTTTTTGATTGGACAACAAGGTTGTGTTTATAACTATAAAGGATCATCATAGAGAATTCTGGCAGGCTGGCAATTGTTCAATAAATCATCTCGCGTCTCTGAACAATTTATTCACACAAGAATATTAGCTTTATCCTTGGTATGAAGGGGTATATAGCTCAACACATCCTGTAAACAAATACCAAATAACAAAAAATATTAAATAAGAAATTCTGGCAGGCTGGCACTTGCTCAATAAATCACTATCCATTAATTACCACCCAGCAAAACCAACTTCCCAAAGTAGACTTCTCTGAATTCTGTGATGTTTTGTGCTTTGATTTGGTCTTTCATTACCAAGAGCAGAATAATTTTTTTACCGGTATCAATACTATTAAATAAGAACTTTGAAAAATGATACCCAGAACATTGAAAAATGATACCTGTAGCAACTTCTCCAATTCTTTTATAATTCGATGATGATTTGTTACCATAGCAGCTTCTCCAATTCTTTTATATTTTGATGATGATTTGTTACCCATTATTTTCGCTAGAATCCTTGTGCTGTAGAATGGTTCCCCCTTTGGACCTGCTGCATAAAACAATACACATGTAGATATCAACTTATTTGTATTACTACAGTAACAAAATGTGCAAAAAGGTTGATTTCTTAATGATAAACCCATCAAATTAAAAAAAAAAAAAGAAAGTTAACAAATACATAGCTACATACTAATTTCAAAGGAGTGGCTGGATTTGTCAATTGTGATGCTAAAAGTGGAGCTTCTCATTAACTTCAACAACCTTGAAAGTGGTTTATTCAATAATCATTGTTATTTTGACCTTGAAAAAGCCTAGCTTCTCGTAGATTTGAAATTGTTAAAATAGTTGAAATATGAAATTATTACCAGGTGATTCATGGAAGCTCTAGCTCTATTGTTAACCTACTGGCAGAATGTAACCCTCATATTAGTTTGTGGAAAATATAAATATCACACAATTACCTTATCTGCAACTAAGAGGAGTCTGGAACAAAGGATCTAAACCAATGACAGAAACACGTCAGATTACAATCAAACAATCATCAAATTTTCTTTTTTTTTATGAACATATTAATTACTTCTTTACACCCTATGACCTCAAACAGGTACATATAAAATACTTCTCTACCCTACCATCACATGGAATTAACTCATAAGTTCTCCACAACCTTAAAACCCCCCAAAATAAATAAATAAATAAATAAATCGTATCTCAGTCCCCCAAGCCACAAAATCACTGGAAATACGAACTCCAAATGACCAAATCTTACCTTGATTGTCTGAAGAACATACGTGCAGAAATAGATCGGTAGTTGAAATCCTAGTTTGGTCGGCCTGCGTCATTTGTCTAGAAACCTAGATCGAGTTTACCAGAACTATCCAGGTGGTGATGTTTACATAGAAAGAGGTAAAAGAAGAAATTGTGGTTCATATTTTGAAGCTTGAATAAACGTCAACAGCAACAGATTGTTGGTTCTTCTTCTTTGATGCGCAGACCTGATTTCATTCACATGGACATTGAGAGAGAGAGAGAGAGAGATCCAGGCATTTAAAGAGTTTTTAACAGCTTTTAGACATAGATATAATCTATCTACTATAATAAAAAAACCAACTTTTAGACACGTGTCATTCATTGCAGGTATTCTTAAATATATATTTATCTTATATTAACTAAATAAATAGTAAAATAATATTAAATCTTATCATACTTTAATAAAATATTATCCTCAAATCTAAATTGTTAATTTAATATATTTTTAAAACAAATACCTCTTTTTTCTACTTATCTTATATTAAATATATATAAATGATAAATTAATATTAAATGTTATCCTAATTTATTAAAATATATTTTTTTATTATTTGGTATTACAAATTATATTTATTCAACTTGTGTAAAACACGGGGGTTTTAAAAATATAATTTTTTTATTATTTACTATACAAAGTTACATTTATATAACCCGTGTAATACACGAAGTTTTAAAGATATAACTTCTTTTTATTATTTGTTATGTAAAATTAGATTTAAGGATACAACTTTTTTTTTATTATTTGATAGATTTTTCAACCCGGCTATACACGGGTTTTTTAAAGATACGTAGTTTTTAGTATTTAATATACAAAATTACATTTATTTAATCTGTGTAATACACATGGTTTTTAAAGATATAACTCTTTTTAGATCTATTCAACACGTGTAATATACAGAGTTTTTAAGTATATAAAAGGATTAGAAAAAAAGACGTTGGAGACTCAGGTGTTAAAAGATTCATTTTTTTGGCTAAAAGGGTAAAAGTGATATAACCACAGAGGTCAAAATCGTAATTTACTCTTGATATTAACTATATATTTGAACGTTTTGTTTAGTTTGGTATCAAATAGATTTTACGAAACATAAAATAAAATTTACTAATATCATCTATCAATATATTTTTTATGTTGATGGATTAGACAGTCGAACTTAAAATAAAAATACACTTTAGAAATATAATCAAAACTAGGTTATAACCACCTGTATTACACGGGTTTAATAAATCTAATTTTATATACCAATAATAAAAAGTCATATCTTTCAATATACTAATGGATAATACTCGATACGCGATGGATATGGTGATTGTGAAGATGGTTCTTGAAAAGAAGATATATTATTCAAGAAGCAAATCAATATCTATTTGAGTGATAAAATGTTGGTACCAATTTCGAAAAATTGATTTATAAATTATGTAATAAAATTGATATAATAATTCCCTTTTGGACCCCAACGTCATTTTTTCTAACCCGTTTGGCCCCTAAAAGTAAATGGATGGAGGTTAGTGTTTGGGGCCAAAAGGATTAGAAAAAAAGACGTTGGAGGCTCTGGTGTTAAAAGATTCATTTTTTGGTTAAAAGGGTAAAAGTGATATAATCACAGAGGCCAAAATCGTAATTTACTTTTATATTAACTATATATTTGAACGTTTTGTTTAGTTTGGTATCAAATAGATTTTACGAAACTTGAAATAAAATTAACTAATATTATTTATCATTTCTACATTTACAAATTTTAAATAAATGGTTAAATTTATTGAGACTTATTTAACAATTTTTTACTACAATATAATAATCTATTTATATCAATCTAAATATATATCTATACTATACTATATAATAAAACATTAATGTGTGACACCTATCATTTATTGTAATTATTTATTTTATAATTTTCTCGATTCACTTCCAAACTTATCTTTTATTAATTAAATAAATAAATGAATAATGTGCTAATATTAAATTTCATCCTACTTTAAATTTTGAATACCATTCTTCTATTTTTCTAATAAAAAATATTATTCTAAAATTTAAATTATTAATTTAAGATATTTTTAAATAAAACAAATTATTTATCACAATAACCAAACTTTGTTTTAGTATATGAAATATTTTAATTACTAAAAACATTTTTATATCAATTTTATTACATAATTTATAAATCAATTTGTCGGAATTGGTAACAACATTTTATTACTCAAACAAATGTTGATTTGCTTCTTGAATAACATATCTTCTTTTCAAAAACCATCTTCACAATCACCATATCCATTGAGTATCGAGTATTATCCATTATTATATTGAAATATATGACTTTTTTTATTATTGGTATATAAAATTAAATTTATTAAACCCGTGTAATACACGTAGTTTTTTAAAGATATACCTCTTTTATTATTTACTATACGAAATTACATTTATTCGACCCATGTAATACATGAGGTCTTTTAAGATATAACTTTTTATTATTTGATATATAAAATTATATTTATTCAATTCGTATAATACACGGGGTTTTTAAGGATATACATTTTTTATTATTTAGTATAGAAAATTACATTTATTCAACCCGTGTAATACACATATTTTTAAAGATGTAACTTTTTTATTATTTGGTATATAAAATTACATTTATTTAAATTTTAAATAAATGGTTAAATTTATTGAGACTTATTTAACATTTTTTTACTACAATATAATAATCTATTTATATCAATCTAAATATATATCTATACTATACTATATAATAAAACATTAATGTGTGACACCTATCATTGATTGTAACTATTTATTTTATAATTTTCTCGATTCACTTCCAAACTTATCTTATATTAATTAAATAAATAAATGAATAATGTGCTAATATTAAATTTCATCCTACTTTAAATTTTGAATACCATTCTTCTATTTTTCTAATAAAATATTATTCTAAAATTTAAATTATTAATTTAAGATATTTTTAAATAAAACAAATTATTTATCACGAAAACCAAACTTTGTTTTAGTATATGAAATATTTTTATTTTCATTACTAAAAACATTATTATATCAATTTTATTACATAATTTATAATTCAATTTGTCGGAATTGGTAACAACATTTTATTACTCAAACAGATGTTGATTTGCTTCTTGAATAACATATCTTCTTTTCAAAAACCATCTTCACAATCACCATATCCATTGAGTATCGAGTATTATCCATTATTATATTGAAATATATGACTTTTTTTATTATTGGTATATAAAATTAAATTTATTAAACCCATGTAATACACGTAGTTTTTTAAAGATATACCTCTTTTATTATTTACTATACGAAATTACATTTATTCGACCTATGTAATACATGAGGTTTTTTAAGACATAACTTTTTATTATTTAATATATAAAATTCGATTTATTCAATTCGTATTATACACGGGGTTTTTTAAGGATATACATTTTTTATTATTTATTATAGAAAATTACATTTATTCAACCCGTGTAATACATGTTGGTGCACTTTTTGTGTCTGTCGCTAGTCTTGTATGTAGTGTCGTATTTTGTTCGGTCTTTAGTTCTTTATCGAGTCTGTATCCGTAGTCGACCAAGTCGGATATCCTCCTATCCGCTTGTGTCCGACATATTTTGTCTCTCTTGTTTGTAATTTCTGTTAAACTATGCATGTCGCATGAAAGGGCATTAATGTCATATGTAAACAACTTCTGTGCCTTATGTTTCTGCAAACTGTATGTGCAGAAACAGTTCAAGTATTGCAGGCTTTGACGAAACAGACTTGTTTCGTCAATTTACTGTCGACGAATCAGGTCATTGTGTTTCGGCTGTGATTCGTCAAGGCAGTCAACGAATCAGACTTGATTCGTTGACTGTTGGGCTCTCAGTTGGGCTTTCCTCTGTTTCGTCGGCCCACTTTCAGATTCGTCAATGCTGTTAGCCCACCTGCTATATAAAGGAACAGAATGTTATCTGCAAAGGTTAGAGATGCTAGTTTACCATTGTTGATTGTAAGAACTATGTTTGTATCAGTTGTTGGCATTTCTCAAGTTTAATCAAACGAGTGTGTTTCTTTGGTTAACCGCGTGTTTATCTTGTTCTATGTTTTGGTTGGCTTAGTTAAGTGGATTCCGCACACTTAACTTTGTTTGTTATAAACAAGGATCCCGTAGTGAAAATCGATCCTCCGATTTAGGGACCTACGAGTGGTATCAGAGCATTGGCTCTTATCCTTGTTTAAAATCAAACATAGTTCGATTTGGTTAGCTTGTGTTTGTGTTTGTTTTTGCTCAAAAAGGTTCTTGAAACTTCATATTTTCTGGAAAAAAAAAATACTCTATAAAAAGTGTATTTATTGCTTGTTTGTTGAAAGTTTTGCCAAAAACCATACTAGTTTAAGGTTACACTTTCAACCGGTTGGTTTTGGTTGAAAGTTTTATACAAATTTCTGCTTCCAGAGGGTTTAAAGTTCTTGAGTGTTGAAAGTGTTCTTCATTTTATTTATCATCTTCAAAATTGTTCTTGATAAAAGGCATGTTTTGATCTAAAAAGATAAGGTTTGTATTTTGAAAGAGTGTTTGACCCTTGCTATTATCCACCATACTTCTAAGTTGGTGGATAGCAGGTGTGGGAGAGCGTGTGAGTAGACAGGTTGGGGTATAAACTTTTCACCAACTTTCACCAAACTCTGACAGTTCCTTTTTGACGAATCAGAACTCAACGAAACTGAAAGTCAACGAAACAGGAGTATCTCGCCAAAGGTATCCTTGACGAAACTGAAAGGTGTTTCGCCAAAGATCCCTTCGATGAATCACATCAATTTCGCCAAAAGTCCCTTCGACGAATCAAGTCTGTTTCGCCAAAGGTCCTTTTGACGAATCACAAGTCTGTTTCCTCAAACTTCTTTGAAGAAACAGGTTCTGTTTCGTCAACTTCTGTTTCGTCAAAAGCATCATTCTGTTTCGTCAAGGCAGTTTCAAATTTTCAACAGAAGGTTTGCAAGTTAACCATAACCGTGTGTTTTCAAGTGTTTGTTCAAGTTTTCAGGTAATTGTGATCAAATATGAGTTGTACAAGTCCTTGGGACTGGAGTATTGACTCCCAATCTAGTCAAGAACTCACCTCTACTGCAGCTTGGGCGAAAAGTATGTTTCCACCGCCATCAAGCAGTCCAAGTCAATGGGCATTGGTATCCAATCAAAGTCAAAGCATTCAAAATCTTCTGATTAGTGAGAGCGAAACGGGCAGCAACAATCGTCCACCAAAGTTGAACCATATGAACGACTTTCCATCATGGAAAAACCGCTTTCACACGTATGTTCAAGGGCAAAGCACCGATCTTTGGACGTGTTTCATCACTGCATTCAATGATAATCTTGAAGTTGCAGCGTCCACTTCAGAAGGTTATGCCAACATGCTCGAAAATGACAAGAAGGCTTATGAATTGGAGAAAAAGGCCTTTGCTACACTAACACAAGCACTCAACAAAGATATCTATCATCAGTTCTCCTAATGCAAGAACACGAAAACATTGTGGGATGCCTTAGTTGCTAGAGGAGAAGGCAATGCAGCTACTCGAAAGTCTCGTCATGATTTATTGAAGAAAGAGTTTGATTCATTTCAGTTTTTGGAAAACGAAACTCTAAACGATATGACAACACGTTTCTATCATCTGATTAGTGAAATGTGTGCTTATGGGGTTGTATCTACTCAACAAGACCTGGTGAATAAGTTTGCTGACGCTTTACCTCCGAAGTGGAGTTCTTTTATTGAGTTGCTGAAGCACACTGGAACTCTAGACACGGTTAACATCTATGAGTTCATTCAGAAGCTGGAACATAAAAATGATGAAGAAATCAGGAAAGCAAAGCGAGCTCCCGTTCCTCAGAATACAGAAATGTACCTTCCAGGCTTCGACGCCTTGGCCAGATCCAATGCAGCACAGCAACCAAAACTGCAAACTGCATTTGTGTCCAATACAAGCTCCTTTCCGTTTCCTCAATCAACTGCTGCTCCTGCTTTTGATCCAAGATCATATATTCCAACACCTCAAGTTAACCCGGCACAACCCCAATTTGATCCAAGATCTTACATCCCAGTTCCATCTCAGCCACAAGTTCAACCTCAACAACAAGCTCATTCCTCAAACATTCCTCAACCCTCAAACCCTAACACTGTTCGTGTTGACACTTCAAACCTTTCCCAAGTTAGTATTGAAGTAGCAAAGGAGCATATGGAAATTATCAATACAATGGTCAGTGCTTACTGTGGTTTGGTAGCAGGTCAGCTTGGAAACATCAACATGACCAATGAAGATTATCAACAGATCGACAAGGAAGAAATGGAGTTGATGGATATCAAATGGGCTTTTGCTAGTGCAGTGAGAAGGGCAAAAGATTTCATGGCTCGAACTGGAAGAACTTCGTTGGAAGGAAAGAAAGATACGAAGTATGGGTTTGATATCAACGCCGTTACATGCTTTAATTGTGGCGAGAAAGGGCACTTTAAACGTGAGTGCACTCGACCAACAAAACAGGGCAATCATAACCCCTTTAGAAACCAGACGAGGACTTCGAATATGAATGCCCAACAAGAAAACCAAGACAGGAGGATTGTGGCAGTCAACAACAATCAGAACCAGTCTGGACCATCAAATCCGAATCGGGCTTTGACAGTTCAAGCTGATGAAGGATGTGACTGGTCTGTGCAATTTGGAGAAGGTGATCAGAGTGGTGGAACAGCTTGTTATGCAAAGATTATCAATCACATCAAGCATGTTCATAAGGAAGAATTTTCTGAGAGTGATGACAGCTCTGGTTATTCGGGTAGTTCTGATGAAGAAGGCTCTATTTCTGGGGATAATCAGTCTGAGCCTGATGTGAAGGAGGAAGGAGGTGCTGATATTCAAGATCTACTGAATGAAGCTGATGAGCTTAAATGTCAGAAATCAATTCTGATTAGGAAGGCGGCTACTGCATCAAAGGAAATGGAGAAGTTCTTTTCTGAAGGTGGAGCTTTTTCTTTTCAAACTGCCTTTATGGCAAACGTCTCAGCCTCTTCTAGTCAGGTAAATTCTGAACCTCCTGCTCCTAGTGTTTGTAAATCATGTGCTGATATGAAGCTTGAATCAGAAAAGCTTCATAGTCATAATCAGAATTTGGTTATTGAACTGTCAAAATGCAAAGAGGCAAACATGGTTTTAACTCGGAATGAAAAAGATTTTAAATCAGTAATTGAAACATTAAAGAAGAATGTGTCCGAAGTGAACAAAGTAGTTTACCACAAGCAAGTAAGTATAAATGAATACATTAACATTGTGGAAGAAACTAAGAAGCAATTAGCCATTGCCCAATGCGAGCATGATGCGATCAAACAAAAATTGGAGAGTTATTCTAACTCCCAATTTGTGCTTGATCACATCATCGATGTTCAACAACCGAAGGGAAATCAGAAAGGCATAGGGTATAAGAAATGTCCACCCCCTTTGATGAATAATTATACCAAGATGCCTGATGAGGAGGAAATGCCTCGGTATGAACCCAGTGTGCCTCTTGATGTTGAGGAATTTGCTACTGGCCTAGGGCTCAAACCGGACAATTCTTCAAACACATCCTCTAAGCAACAAGAAACTTCATCATCCATGAAGCAAAGTCCTCCAATTATCGAGGACTATGAGACATCGGATGATGAACCAGAATTGGATGTAAGTGATCAGGATAAATCACTTAACAAGATGAAAGGAGTAGTTATTCCACGAGAGAATCACATTCTTTGTGATCCTGATACTCCTGATGTCCCATCTGTTAAGAAACAAGTGATTGATTCTGTCAAAGTTGATAAGACATGTGTGTCTACTGTTAAAAGCAGTAATGTGTTGTATACATTGGTTGGTGGTGACAAAATTTACTCAGATCATGATTTCCCAATTGAAAATGTCAATCAATCCTTGATTGATAAAGTTTTTGAAGATAATACAAACAAATTTTTGGGAAAAACTCGTCCAGGAATTGTAGTAACACAATGTGATCCAATTCCTAAGGATGAGATCAGAAAACAGTTTGGTAATCAAAAATCACCAATCACTCAACAACCCAGTGCTTCTCAGAGTAGACAACCAATCAAGCGAGCTCAAAAGCCTAATGTCTCTCAAATGAAATCTGAAACAAAAGGAGCTCGAGTTCAAAAGAAAGCAAAAGATGTCAAGTTCGTGTCATCCAAGGGTACTGATAAGATTGAGACTTTTGAGAACAAATCTAACACTGATTTTGTAAAACAAGTCACAATTTTAAAACGCAACAGTGATAACAATTACACTCAACATACAAATGGGTGTGATGAAAAGGCTAGTACCTCTGGTTCCACAAGCTCGACATCCCATGGTCAATCAAGTTCTCCCAAATTTGTTGAAAGGAGAACATGCTTTAAATGTGGGGAATTTGGGCATATCATTAAAAATTGCCCAAACGCTCCAAAAGAAAAATTTGTTGAGAAAACTCCACCTGAAAAAGTTCACCCTCAACGTCAGTCAGTTTCACCAAAACGAGATAAACGAACAATTAAAGAACAAGAATTGAAACTACGACGTAAGAATGTAAAAACTGTTGAAAAAGCTTTAAAACCTGAAGTTAAAACAGTTAAAAGGGAACCAAGTGTGTCACAGCCGTTAAAGCCAGAATCTTCGAAAACAATTTATAACACTCAATCTGGTAGGCAAAAAGAAACTTGGAGACCTAAAACGGGTGATAGTTCAGGGGGAGTTAATGTGTTTGAGAATCATCAACAGATCGAGATCACGTTTCGTGATGCTCAGGGACGACCCAAGACCACTACGGCTTGGGTCCCCATCCTCAACTGATCTTTGAACGACATGTGCAGGGTGTTCCAGGAGGAACTATTAATAGTCATTGGATTGTTGATAGTGGAGCATCCAGGCACATGAATGGCGACTTACGGCTTCTGTACGACGTGAGAAATATTAGAGGAGGCTATGTCGCATTTGCGGGAGACAAAGGTGGATATATCACTGGAGAGGGAAGTATCTCCAATGGTATTGTGTGTTTCGATAAGATCAATTATGTGCGTCAAATTGATCATAATCTTCTCAGTGTGTCGCAAATCTGCGATAAGAAGTTCACCGTGCATTTTGATGATGCGGGCTGTTATGTGCTAAAACCCGGATTCAAAATTCCACAAGAATGGATTCTCTTATCGGCTCCGAGAGTTAATGATCTGTACATTCTCGATATGAGCCAAGACATTACCACATCTGCACAAGTCACTTGCTTTGTCTCTAAAGCCACTGAAAAGGAGTCTATATCTTGGCACAGAAGAATGGGACACATTCACTTGAGGAAAATGAACCATCTGGTGAAGAATAATCTTGTGAATGGTGTTCCCGTGAGAAGTTTTCATTTACAAGATATCTGTGTATCGTGCCAAAAGGGGAAGCAAACGAAGAAATCCCATCCTTTGAAGAAAATCAACACGGTCAGCATGCCTCTCGAACGTCTTCATATGGACCTTTTTGGACCTATGAAGCACAAGACAACGTTCGGTGATGCCTATTGTTTAGTAGTTACTGATGACTACTCTAGATTTTCTTGGGTATCCTTCATGGCACACAAGAGTGAAACTCCTGGCATCCTCAAGGATCTTCTCACAATGTTGGAGAATCTCTATTCGTTGAAAGTGAAAAGGATCCGAAGCGACAATAGAACAGAATTCAAGAATCAAGTTATGGATGAGTTCTGTACTTCGAAAGGCATTCTTCATGAATACAGTTCTCGTTACACTCCACAACAAAATGGTGTCGCGGAGAGGAAGAATCGCACGATAATAGAAACTGCAAGAACAATGTTAGTAGAGTCGGAACTCCCTGTTCAATTCTGGGGGGAGGCTGTGTCGACTGCGTGCTACACATTAAACAGAGTTCTTACAGTAAAGAGACATGGCAAAACTTGCTTCGAACTCCTTCAGAAAAGGAAACCGGATCTTTCTTACCTAGAACCTTTTGGTGGTCCTTGTACTATGATTGAACCAGATGGAAAATTTGGAGCAAAGGCTATCGAGGGCTTCTTCCTTGGATACGAAACTCCAAACTTTCGTGTTTGGAATCTAGCTACCAAAAAGATAGAGCTATGGAGTGAAGTGAGGGTTCAAAGGTACACGAGTCCTGTTAGGGCTCCGGGTGATCCGTGGATGTTCGATTATGATGGGCTGTTTGACTCCTTCAATCTGCCAACCTTTGACGAAGAATCAGCAGCTGCAAGAATGTTAATTGAAAGTGACAATGCTACTGTTTCGCCATTGGTCAGACCTGTTATTGTTGACCCTCAAAGTTCTTCATCGGTTAACAATACGGTTCAAAATGAGGTCTATGAAGATGCTGCTGACTATAATGAGTCTTCTGAAGATGATGAATATCATGATGCAGCTGAAGGATCTTCTGCTCCAGTTGCTCCTGTTCAAGGTGCTTCTGTTGATACACCTCATGTGCAGAATGTGGATACTGCTGAAGGGAATGCATCCACCTCTACACACATCCCTGGTGTGGAGTTGGTTGTTGATCTTAATCTTAACAATTTGGGCATCAATGCTCGTGTGCCAGATAATCCTGAAATGAGGATTCATGATACCCATCCCCAGCAGAACATAATAGGAGATGTCCATCGCGGTGTGCAGACGCGTAATCAGCTGAGAAACAACCAGAATGCTGGTTTGTATTCAGCCATCAGAGAATCTGGTCTGCAGAATGACTGGTCCTTTGCGTGTTATGTGTCACAAGAAGAACCGAAGTCGTGGAAAGAAGCTTTGAAAGATAATGCTTGGGTTGAAGCCATGCAGGAAGAACTGCAGCAATTTCAAAAGCTTGGTGTTTGGAAGCTTGTTGAAAGACCAGAGAACTATAAGAAAATTGGCACTCGATGGGTTTTCAAATGCAAGAAGGACGACCGTGGAGTGGTTATCCGTAACAAGGCAAGATTGGTCGTTCAGGGTTTTCGTCAAATAGAGGGGATTGACTACAATGAAGTCTATGCACCAGTTGCTCGTCTAGAGGCTATTCGGATCTTTCTTGCTTATGCATCATTTAAGGGATTCAAAGTCTACCAGATGGATGTGAAAAGTGATTTTCTTCATGGGATAGTTCAAGAAGAGGTGTATGTAGAACAACCTCCAGGTTTCGAAGATCCAGTTCATCCTGATCGGGTTTGGTTGCTAAACAAAGCTCTTTATGGTTTACATCAAGCACCTAGAGCTTGGTACGCAACCCTATCCAACTACCTTCTGGAGAATGGATTTCGGAGAGGCCTTATTGATTGCACCCTCTTCGTCAAGGAACAAAATGGAGATCTTCTGCTGGTGCAGGTATACGTGGATGATATTATATTTGGTTCCACTAATGAATCTTTGTGCAGGGAATTCGAGCAAATTATGCAGGAAAAGTTCGAAATGAGCGCGATGGGAGAGATGAACTTCTTTTTGGGCCTACAAGTTCAGCAAACCGAGTCTGGGATATTCATCCATCAGACTAAATATGTTGGTGACATCTTGAGCCGGTTCCAGATGTCAGATGCAACGCCCATCGGTACCCCACTTCCGCAGAATCATGGTGTGACAACCCGAACCTTTGAGGTTTGTAACATTTTATCTTACGATCTTAATCCCTTGCCATTTAATCTTAATTTCTCTAAATTAAGGTGCTTGACAACTCGAACGATTAACCCAGTGACAATTATCCGCGTAAACCCTTATATTTATGCCTTCTATGCTGACCCAATTGTGCCAGGTCCGACTAATAAATTATGTGGACTGTAATTATTCCAAATAGAAATCGGCCCATTAGTGTTCTCATACTCATGCCCCATTCGGTTATTACTAGTATATTACAAAGTTGCAAGGGTTGGATTGTGATCAAAGAAATTCATATAAATAACATATACTTAGAAATAATAACATATACTTAGAAATAATAACAATTTGTAAATAGAAACCGACTAATATTTTAGTCAATATTGAGGTGGGCTTAGGCCCAGTTCGATTATTAGTAAACAAACCGCCCAAATTCCTATCAATATGTATACGTATCATATTAGGATTGTTCCACCATAAAACAAACCCTACCCCTCCTCTTCTCTGATTCGCGGCAGGCATAGGAGACCCCTCCCATCTTCGAAACATCAACCTATTGGATCAAGCTTGTGGTTAGTAAATTATATTCGTATTAGATCTTGTTCATATAAATCTCGTTTATATGTGTGTCTGTGTATACGTGTGATCTATGATGACTAGGTTGTATCCTGCTATTGATTTATTGTTTAATCTTGTCACCACTCATTCCGACGAATCATATATGAGGTTGTTAGGTGGACGTAATTGATTAATCATTATTATTCGGCCGCACATTTATTCAAAAGGAACATGAAACTGTTGTGCATTGAACCGAGACATCAACACAATTCTAGTGGACCGAATTTGTCTAAATCTCATCACTGGACAATTAATGTCACAGGTTCACGTGGATCTTTGTTTGAACAATTAATGTCAACAAACACATGTCACCAAAGTAATTATTTAATGGCCAACAATATTTTAGATAAGATTGATCATGAATGGTTGTTAATGTTAAGGGTCCAATAGGATAAGGAGGTTGAATGGTCCAATTAAAACATTCTTTTTCTTCCTTGATCATGTGCCTACTGTAGTGATCATGTGCCTATTGTAATTAGATGATAATGGTAATGATACGTGTTGTTCAAACAATTAATAGCATGTGACATTAATGTGATAGTGGGCGGTTGTGGTTGAAACCTCATTGGACCGAAATTGTGATAGTGGACGGTTGAGGGCCGACGTTTAATAGACTGATTAAGACTTAAAGTGTGGAACTAACATTAACGTTTAATTATGATAATAAACTATTAGATGATTTGGGTGAGGATCACATGGGGGGCTGAGATGTCACACGTAAATTACCAAAGTTTATTTATTGCATAGGGGGTATTGATATTTGGGTCGAACAGAAGTCACATGGGCGGCTGGGTAGGTTGAATGGAACTTTAGATGGGGATGGTAGGCCGCACACGCTTAGTGAACACACACATCCATTTGGTTTAGTTGATTGGTATTGGGCCGTTTGATGATAAAGTTTGACTGAACATTGAACGTTTTAGATGTGTTAGTCATTGTGTTACATACATGTTTTACTTTTGGGTCGTACATATTTAATAGTTGGGTTTGAAGTATGTGTTAATAGATTGTGTATGTATATGTCGATTACATGTTAAGCATTTGTTCAGTTTGGATTGTGTGTGCGTTACGTGAGCCGTGAATATGTTGGATGTGAACCTTGAATACGTAAATTACTTGTACGCAAAGGCATGTAAAACTGATTGTTATCGGTAACCCTTTTAGGACGTGTTTGTTCAACTGTTAACAAGTAATTAGTCAAACCGAGCAAACCAAGGTGAGTTCACTGCACTTTTCTAAGCATGCGTCCCGGTGGTTTGGGACATCTGGTAAACGTTTCTGAAGGGAATACTGGGTAAACTGTTTAACTGGGATGTTGGTTATTGAACACAGTATAAATCATGTAAGACCCCGTACATCTACCGTGTTGCTGAAGAAGCAACGAGGTATTTAGTTGATAGCGCTATTAGGTTTGGCACCCTCACGACGTTCGAGGAGAACGGGCGTGAACTAATTACCTTAAAACATGACCAATGCTTTGATAGAGGCATTGGGGTTGGCAATCACATATCATATGGCCATTCGGTAATCGAGTAATAACAACATCAGAACATCAAACATCATAACAACAAACAACATATCGTCTTGTAAACTGTTTTACTCACATGATCGGTAACACAACTTGGTAAACAAACACAAACCTTGAACTCACCAGCGTAGTCTGACACACTTGTTTACATGCTTGTAGGTAATTATTGAAGGAACTTGGGAGCTTGCCGTCTGATGCTGCGGGAGTGGTCGTGGTCATAATAAACATTTACATTGATTTGGTTTTGATACATTTATACGCTCATACATTTATGCTTCCGCTCAATACTTTGGTTTTGGTTTAACCTTTCAAACGATATATTTCTTTCAATTGGGTATTTCAATACATTATAACTTGTGTTTGATATGATTGGTGGCTCTTTGTTGGATCGTTGCACCTCCAATAGGGACATACCCTAGGTGGTAATTTGGGGGTGTGACAGTTTGGTATCAGAGCCACTGGTTATAGAGAACTCGGTTTTAAAATGTTTTCATAAAACCAGACTATAACCGAATTGATCCAAACGATGACCATGACACTCAGCTTCAGATTGCAAGGTTCGTTCCTCGTTAGTTTACGCATTATATGCCTAGTAAACGTAACTATATTTATAGCATGCACGATACGACATGGTAGGCATCATGACACATTGATAGTGTAACATAACACTTGCATCTAGTAAATCCTAATCTTGTTGGTAGTGCATATTTTGTGTTGATTGGGGTGGGAGAAACTTCAAACACAAGTTAAGAAGCATCGAGAGGAGCATGCAAACCGCCTTATTATCATGGGTGCACACATAATAATAACACGAGGTGCATGCAAATCCCAATGAGGCTTAATGAGTGTAAGAGGTATTCTTCCCTGTTTGTGTATGAACATGGTAGTTAATCGTCCCTAGCATAATAAACCTGAACACCCTTCTCGTTCTCGATTCCTAAATTCGTTCCCTTCTTCTATTATAGAACCATGAGTGGACGAGGACACGGACGTGGTAGCATCAACATGACTCAGGCTGAGTTAACAAATCTGATAAACACACGCGTGGCTGAGGCTCTGGCAGCCTACCAAGCTGGTATGAACTGTACCAAATACTTTTAATCTTGTATCGTGTACACAACTCTTACTCCTGTGTTGTATCTTCTTTCACCCAGCGCACCCGAACAACCAGCCTGCCTGTACGTTCAAGATGTTTATGGATTGTAAGCCACAGACCTTCAGCGGGACGGAAGGGGCTGTGGGACTATTGAGGTGGTTCGAGAAAGCTGAGTCAGTGTTCGCTATGTGCAACTGTCCCGTGGGGGACCGCGTGAAGTATGCGACAGGCACGCTTGAGGATGGTGCCTTAACCTGGTGGAATGCCCAGGTTCAGCTGCTGGGTATTGATGCAGCAAACGCTACTACTTGGGACGACTTCAAGGAATTAATGAGGGAGGAATACTGTCCTCGTGATGAGATACAGAAGCTAGAGAACGAGTATTACGATCTGAAACTGGTGGGATCTGAGGTTGAAGCGTACGTGAAGCGGTCGTATGAGTTGGCTGACTTGTGTCCGAATTTGTCTCGACCTATGTCTCGAAGGATCGAGTTATTCATCAAGGGGTTACCTCCACGAGTGAAGGGTTTGGTTACTGCTGCAAACCTCAATAACTTGACCCAGATTGTCCGGTTGACTCACAAGATTATTGATCAGGAGGTGGAAAGCAACTCACTACCACCGCGTGTTTCTAAAGCTACTGCTGCCACCACCACAGCCACTACTCCTGTCACTGATAGTAAGCGCAAGTGGGGTGATATGGACAAGGCGTCCCACTCGATTCAGCCCCAAAAGAAGACAGATACTGGCAGTACTCGTAGCTTTAGCCAATCATCCTCAGAGAATCAAAATCAGAGCTCTTATGTGGGAAAGAAGCCTCAGTGTAGCAAATGTGGGTTTCATCATTATGGACAGTGTGCTCGGGTTTGTCGCAGGTGCGACAAGGTAGGCCATGAGGCCAAGGATTGTAGGGCTCCTCAGCCAAAACAGCAGCAGCAGCAGACTCAGCCGAATCAGAGACAGCAAGGGCAGCAATCTCAGCAGAGTCAGGGGTCTAGAAACGGATGTTATCAGTGTGGGGCTGAGGGGCATATGAAGCGGGATTGCCCACAATTGAAACAGAATACAGGTGGTAACAACGCAGGGAGCAATGGTGGGAACAATGGGGGCAACGTGGCGCGTGGGCGTGGATTTACTATTGGAGCTGGTGAAGCTCGGAACGACGGCAATGTAGTTACTGGTACGTTCTCTGTGAATGGTGTTTATGCTTCTATTTTATTTGATTCGGGTGCCGATTGGAGTTATGTGTCTACGGGGTTCAGTAGTCGTCTAGGATTGAGTCCTACACCCCTTGTTGTTAAGCATGTAGTCGAAATAGCTAATGGTAAAACTATTGAAGCGTCTCATGTCCTCATGGATTGCAAATTAGATCTCCTAGGTCAAGTATTTGACATTGACCTACTTCCTGTTACTCTCGGAAGCTTCGATGTAGTTGTCGGAATGGATTGGTTATCCAAATATCAGGCGGAAATTCTCTGCAAGGAGAAAGTCGTTCGTATTCCCCTTGCTAGTGGTGAACCTTTATCGGTTCAGGGTCATCGTAGCGGTGCTACAGTAGGTATTATCTCAGCCATGAAGGCTCTAAGTTGTCTACGTAAGGGCTATCCTTCCCTCTTGGCCCTTATTACTGACTCTCAGACTGACGAGAGGAAACTCGAAGACCTTCCGGTTGTTCGAGAGTTTCCTGACGTTTTTCCTGAAGAACTCCCTGGTTTACCTCCACATCGTCAGGTAGAATTTCAGATTGAACTCCAGCCAGGAGCAGCACCTATTGCTCGTGCTCCATACCGTCTTGCACCAGGAGAGTTGCAAGAATTATCGAATCAACTTCAAGAGTTACTAGACAGGGGTTTCATTCGTCCTAGCTCTTCTCCATGGGGAGCCCCTGTATTATTTGTGAAGAAGAAGGACGGGTCTTTTCGTATGTGCATCGACTATCGCGAGCTCAACAAGGTGACCATAAAAAATCGCTACCCTTTACCACGCATTGACGACTTGTTTGACCAGCTGCAAGGGTCAAGTTTCTATTCCAAGATTGATTTGAGGTCAGGATATCATCAGGTACGGGTTAGAGAGGAGGATGTGCCTCGAACAGCTTTTCGAACGCGGTATGGCCACTATGAATTTCTGGTTATGCCATTTGGGATGACCAACGCACCAGCGGTCTTCATGGATCTCATGAACCGCGTGTGCAAACCTTACCTTGACGACTTCGTTATCGTCTTCATTGACGACATATTGATTTACTCCAAGAACAAGGAAGACCACGAGCGCCATCTTCGTCTTATTTTAGAGCTCCTGAGGAAGGAGCAGTTGTACGCAAAGTTTTCTAAGTGTGACTTCTGGATTCGGGAAGTACATTTTCTCGGGCACATCGTTAATGAAATGGGTATTCATGTGGATCCTGCCAAGATCGATGCTATTCGAAATTGGGCGGCACCAAAGAATCCTTCGGAGGTGCGTCAATTTCTTGGTCTTGCGGGATATTATCGTCGGTTTATCCGGGATTTTTCTAAGATTGCTCAACCCCTCACCGCCCTGACTCAAAAGAAAGTTGTTTATTCTTGGGGATCGAACCAGGAAGAAGCTTTTCAGCTCTTAAAGCAGAAGTTGTGCAGCGCGCCGATTTTATCTCTACCAGAGGGTACTGAAGATTTTGTGGTTTATTGCGATGCGTCTATTCAGGGTCTCGGCTGTGTGTTGATGCAGCGAGACAAGGTGATAGCTTATGCTTCTCGACAGTTGAAGGTACACGAGAAGAACTATACGACACACGACCTGGAGTTAGGAGCCGTAGTCTTTGCGTTGAAGATTTGGAGGCATTACCTGTACGGTACCAAGTGTACCATCTATACCGATCACAGGAGTCTTCAACATATCTTCGACCAGAAGGAATTGAATATGCGGCAACGTCGTTGGGTCGAGCTTTTTAATGATTATGAGTGTGCTATCAAGTATCATCCAGGTAAAGCTAATGTTGTAGCTGATGCCCTTAGTCGCAAGGAACCGAAACAGAAGCGTGTTCGTGCCCTACAGCTTACTATTCACTCTGATTTACCTGCCCGGATTCGTTCAGCTCAAATTGAAGCGTTAAAGGAAGAAAATATCGAAGCCGAAGGATTACGAGGGCTACACAAGAAGAAGTTCGAGCAACGGTCTGACAATATCTACTACTTCATGGAACGGATATGGGTTCCTTCATTTGGTGATCTTCGAGAACTTGTGATGGACGAAGCACACAAGTCACGATATTCTATTCATCCAGGGTCGGATAAGATGTACCAGGACCTCAAGGTTTTGTATTGGTGGCCGAACATGAAAGCTATTATTGCCACCTACGTGAGTAAGTGTTTGACCTGTGCTAGGGTCAAGGCAGAGTACCAGAAGCCTTCGGGACCACTTCAGCAGCCGGAGATACCTATGTGGAAATGGGAACAGATCGCTATGGATTTTGTTACGGGGTTACCTAGAACACAGGCAGGGAACGATACTATATGGGTGATTGTCGACCGTCTCACAAAGTCAGCACATTTCCTAGCAATCAAGGAGACAGATAAGTATTCGCAGCTCGCAGCAGTGTACCTTAAAGAGGTGGTTTCTAGGCACGGGGTGCCGACTTCTATTATTTCTGATCGAGATCCTCGTTTTACTTCGGAGTTATGGCAGGCTATGCATAAGTCGTTCGGCTCACGTCTCGATATGAGCACGGCTTATCATCCACAAACGGATGGTCAGAGTGAGCGTACTATTCAGACACTAGAGGATATGTTACGGGCATGTGTTATTGATTTTGGGAAAGGATGGGAGAAGCACTTGCCGTTGGTAGAGTTTTCCTACAATAACAGCTACCACACCAGTATCAAAGCGGCACCATTTGAGGCACTGTATGGGAGGAAGTGTCGTTCACCCCTCTGCTGGGCTGAGGTGGGTGATAGTCAGATCACAGGTCCTGAGATGGTACTCGAAACTTCAGATATGATCGTGAAAATCAGAGAACATATGGCAGCTGCTCGTGACCGCCAGAAGGCCTATGCGGACAAGCGTGCCAAAGAGGTAGTGTTCGAAGTAAATGACCGCGTCATGCTGAAAGTCTCACCGTGGAAAGGGGTTGTACGCTTTGGGAAGCGTGGCAAGCTGAACCCACGCTATGTTGGGCCGTTTAAAGTTCTTGAGCGTATCGGTAAGGTGGCTTATAGGTTGGAGTTACCTACTGAGCTGGGTAATGTTCACGACGTATTTCATGTATCACAGTTAAAGAAGTGTTATGCTGACGACCCATTAGCGGTACCTTTTCAAGAGTTAAAAGTTGACGACAAGTTGCAGTTTGTTGAAGAACCTATCGAGATCATGGACCGTGAGGTCAAAGTGCGTAAACAGAGTCGTATTCCCATCGTTAGAGTTCGTTGGAACTCAAGACGTGGACCAGAGTTCACTTGGGAGCGCGAGGATCAGATGAAGCTAAAGTACCCTCACCTCTTTCCCAAAGACAAAGCAGAGTCGAGCAAAACTGGTGAATCTCGGGGCGAGATTCCTCTTCAAGTTGGGGATGATGTCACAACTGAGCAGAACCCGCAACAATCCTGATTTCTCACTTCGTTCTCTCACACTTGACGCTTGCCAATTTCGGGACGAAATTTCCTTCAAGTTGGGGATGATGTGACAACCCGAACCATTGAGGTTTGTAACATTTTATCTTACGATCTTAATCCCTTGCCATTTAATCTTAATTTCTCTAAATTAAGGTGCTTGACAACTCGAACGATTAACCCAGTGACAATTATCCGCGTAAACCCTTATATTTATGCCTTCTATGCTGACCCAATTGTGCCAGGTCCGACTAATAAATTATGTGGACTGTAATTATTCCAAATAGAAATCGGCCCATTAGTGTTCTCATACTCATGCCCCATTCGGTTATTACTAGTATATTACAAAGTTGCAAGGGTTGGATTGTGATCAAAGAAATTCATATAAATAACATATACTTAGAAATAATAACATATACTTAGAAATAATAACAATTTGTAAATAGAAACCGACTAATATTTTAGTCAATATTGAGGTGGGCTTAGGCCCAGTTCGATTATTAGTAAACAAACCGCCCAAATTCCTATCAATATGTATACGTATCATATTAGGATTGTTCCACCATAAAACAAACCCTACCCCTCCTCTTCTCTGATTCGCGGCAGGCATAGGAGACCCCTCCCATCTTCGAAACATCAACCTATTGGATCAAGCTTGTGGTTAGTAAATTATATTCGTATTAGATCTTGTTCATATAAATCTCGTTTATATGTGTGTCTGTGTATACGTGTGATCTATGATGACTAGGTTGTATCCTGCTATTGATTTATTGTTTAATCTTGTCACCACTCATTCCGACGAATCATATATGAGGTTGTTAGGTGGACGTAATTGATTAATCATTATTATTCGGCCGCACATTTATTCAAAAGGAACATGAAACTGTTGTGCATTGAACCGAGACATCAACACAATTCTAGTGGACCGAATTTGTCTAAATCTCATCACTGGACAATTAATGTCACAGGTTCACGTGGATCTTTGTTTGAACAATTAATGTCAACAAACACATGTCACCAAAGTAATTATTTAATGGCCAACAATATTTTAGATAAGATTGATCATGAATGGTTGTTAATGTTAAGGGTCCAATAGGATAAGGAGGTTGAATGGTCCAATTAAAACATTCTTTTTCTTCCTTGATCATGTGCCTACTGTAGTGATCATGTGCCTATTGTAATTAGATGATAATGGTAATGATACGTGTTGTTCAAACAATTAATAGCATGTGACATTAATGTGATAGTGGGCGGTTGTGGTTGAAACCTCATTGGACCGAAATTGTGATAGTGGACGGTTGAGGGCCGACGTTTAATAGACTGATTAAGACTTAAAGTGTGGAACTAACATTAACGTTTAATTATGATAATAAACTATTAGATGATTTGGGTGAGGATCACATGGGGGGCTGAGATGTCACACGTAAATTACCAAAGTTTATTTATTGCATAGGGGGTATTGATATTTGGGTCGAACAGAAGTCACATGGGCGGCTGGGTAGGTTGAATGGAACTTTAGATGGGGATGGTAGGCCGCACACGCTTAGTGAACACACACATCCATTTGGTTTAGTTGATTGGTATTGGGCCGTTTGATGATAAAGTTTGACTGAACATTGAACGTTTTAGATGTGTTAGTCATTGTGTTACATACATGTTTTACTTTTGGGTCGTACATATTTAATAGTTGGGTTTGAAGTATGTGTTAATAGATTGTGTATGTATATGTCGATTACATGTTAAGCATTTGTTCAGTTTGGATTGTGTGTGCGTTACGTGAGCCGTGAATATGTTGGATGTGAACCTTGAATACGTAAATTACTTGTACGCAAAGGCATGTAAAACTGATTGTTATCGGTAACCCTTTTAGGACGTGTTTGTTCAACTGTTAACAAGTAATTAGTCAAACCGAGCAAACCAAGGTGAGTTCACTGCACTTTTCTAAGCATGCGTCCCGGTGGTTTGGGACATCTGGTAAACGTTTCTGAAGGGAATACTGGGTAAACTGTTTAACTGGGATGTTGGTTATTGAACACAGTATAAATCATGTAAGACCCCGTACATCTACCGTGTTGCTGAAGAAGCAACGAGGTATTTAGTTGATAGCGCTATTAGGTTTGGCACCCTCACGACGTTCGAGGAGAAGGGCGTGAACTAATTACCTTAAAACATGACCAATGCTTTGATAGAGGCATTGGGGTTGGCAATCACATATCATATGGCCATTCGGTAATCGAGTAATAACAACATCGGAACATCAAACATCATAACAACAAACAACATATCGTCTTGTAAACTGTTTTACTCACATGATCGGTAACACAACTTGGTAAACAAACACAAACCTTGAACTCACCAGCGTAGTCTGACACACTTGTTTACATGCTTGTAGGTAATTATTGAAGGAACTTGGGAGCTTGCCGTCTGATGCTGCTGGAGTGGTCGTGGTCATAATAAACATTTACATTGATTTGGTTTTGATACATTTATACGCTCATACATTTATGCTTCCGCTCAATACTTTGGTTTTGGTTTAACCTTTCAAACGATATATTTCTTTCAATTGGGTATTTCAATACATTATAACTTGTGTTTGATATGATTGGTGGCTCTTTGTTGGATCGTTGCACCTCCAATAGGGACATACCCTAGGTGGTAATTTGGGGGTGTGACACATGGGATTACTCCGGATTTGAAGGGTGAAAGTGTCAACTGTTCCTATTATCGTGCTATGATCGGATCTCTCGTGTATCTTACTGCTTCGAGGCCTGACATCATGTATCCAACATGCCTGCTCGCAAGATATCAAGCCAATCCGAAGGCCTCCCATTTGTCAGCTGCAAAAAAGATTTTCCGCTATTTGAAGGGATGTCCAGACACCGGTCTTTGGTATCCTAGGGATGATAGCTTTGATTTGACCGCATATAGTGATTCTGATTTCGGCGGTTGCAAAATTGACGGCAAATCAACAACAGCAGGATGTCAGTTCTTAGGAAGTCGCCTGGTGACGTGGCAGTGCAAGAAGCAGACGTGCGTTGCTACATCAACCTGTGAAGCAGAATATATCGCTGCCTCGAGTTGTTGCTCCCAAGTCTTGTGGATACAACAACAAATACGCGACTACGGTTTTGAATTCCTAACTACTCCTATTTTTGTTGATAACAATGCTGCCTTACAGATCACTAGAAATCTTGTGCAGCATTCCAAGACCAAACACATCGAAATTAAATATCACTTCATACGTGATTGTTTTGACAAAAGATTAATCGATGTGATTCATATCCCCACCGAACACCAACGTGCCGACCTGTTTACAAAAGCTTTTGATAAATCACGGTTTGATTATCTACTTTTGGTCAACGGCATTAAGGTGCTACCTGAGTAAACTCTTTGGCTAATCGTTTTTGTAAATATTTTCTTTCAAATTCCGAAAAATACAAAAAGATTTTCCTTTTATAATCTTTTAGCATTTTAGGGGGAGAAAATTTCAAGAAAATACAAAAACATTAGAAAATCTCAAAAATCCAAAAAGATGTGTTATGTTTCTGTCTTTTATTTCTTAAAATTAAAATTAAAAAAAATCAAAAAAAAAATTAGAAAAACCCAAAAATGAGTTTCTTGGAAAAAGGAAAGTGATGATATTCACTGGTGTGGTCGGTCAACATGGTTAAAATCGTTAAACAAATGATAAGTATCTCTTCTAACGATGTATCGATAGGCTCACAATCAAACTAAAATGTGCAGGATGATACAAACCTAACAGACTTCAAGTCAGATGGGAACCATTCATTGGCATATGGTCTTGGTACCGAAATTTCGTTTGAGAGATTGCCGAGGTTCTGAGATATTCGGTCTTTATGCTGCTTATCATCTGGGTATCATGGTTGTATCTTTTACCGAAAAATAACGGGGACGCAAGTCTAGATCTTCCATGATACCATACATACGTGTACATATTGCATCCGACCTCAATAAGTGATAAACAATCACATGTCCAAACAAATAAGTGATAAAATATCACATTTATCCGGGAGTCAAGTTCGTCTCTCTGCTGTACGAAAGTACTGACCTGTTCACGGACTTGCTCCTGTGCCCTCATGCATCGAAAATCAAGTTCCTCATCAATAAGTGATTCTATCACATAGGGCTTGGTTTTCAAATCAAAATAAGTGAGTATCTCACATCTTATACGGTCAAACAGATGATAATCGGTATACTCACTGGTAAGATGAATTCTCGTGCATACCTTGATACGGGAATGTGTCGTGAGGTGGATTCACATCGGCTTGTAAGTATAATTCTTACCGTAAAGCGTATCTCCTAAGTATGATTACGTTTGATAAGCATGAGTTTATGTGGACAACAATATCGATAATCGAGGCAGTATACTTGTTAGGAACTTTAATCAGAAATCAAATCATGTTGACTAAGACCGTAAGCTGGTATGATTCCTTATCCTTGAAACTCGAAAAAGTTGCATCTGTACAGTTGTTTATTTTATCATTTCAATTGCATTTAGTTTAATTTTCAGCATTTTAGGAAATGTAGTGGTTATGCTTGTTTTTTATTATGCCAAAGATGTTGCTTGGTGTTTGTGACCGGAAGCCTGAAACCTACTTCATAAATCGTTCTTGCTTTTGAAAACTCAAACGAATGTCAAAGTGGTTAAATTGCTAAAACCCTGTGTGCAGTATGCAGAAATTTTCATGCCTTGGTGTTTTTGAAACTAAGTTTGACGAATCAGAGTCTGATTGACGAATCAAAGATCCGTTGACGAAACAGATCTGGTCAAAGTCAGCCTTTGGTCAATCTGCTTCATTTTGACGAATCAAGTTTATCTCGTCAAGGACTTTGACGAAACAGGGAGCCCAAGCCTGTTTCGCCATCGGGCTAACTTTAGGCCCAAGATAAGGCCCAGTTGTCTGTTTCGTCAAAGCCCACATTTGATTCGTCAAAGTTAAGTTTCGCCAAAAAGGTAGGGCGGTGTATAAAGTCCTTATGTCAGAAAAAGGTGGTTCATTTTTTCAAAAACACTCAAGAGGTTACCATCACTTTCTCTCCCAACAGTCAAGAACACATACCGGCGGTTACATCATTTTTCTCACTAAATCTTCAGATTTTCATCAATAACTTACAGAAATTAAGGTGCAATGTCGTTTATCTTCATGCCTTTCAAGTTTTGGCCTCGTTCTATCTCATCGGAAATCGCCGGAAACCTCATCGGTGATCGGATTTTCGGTGATTTTGTTTGTGTAGATATTTACCTTATTTAATGTGCTCTTGAACTGTGGAATCTAAGTTTTTTACGGGGTGTTTTGCCTATGTTTAAGTTTGGGGGTTTGGGATGAAGAACAGAGCATTATTCTTCCTTATAAAAGTTAGGGTTTTTATAATGTTTTGAATGAAAAACAGAAAACCGATCATTCCTGAGAAGAATTATGACTTATGTTGTTGGTTATTGTCTGTTGTTTTGATTTAAATTAGTTATAACTATTGTTTGGCGAAACTGACAAAACCCAGAACCCAACTCCGGCGAATTTGAACAGTCGGCGAATCATATATTGGGGAAACAGACATGTTGACGAATCAGAGAGTCAACGAATCAGACTTATTGACGAAACACAAGTATCTTCTGTTTCGTCAAAGGATTGTTTGACGAATCTGGATGGTCAACGAATCAGAACTGGTCAAACAACCAATTCTGTTTCGTCAAGAACATTTCTGTTTCGTCAAAGGATTCTTTGACGAATCAGAATGGGTCAACAAAACAGATCTGGTCAACACTTAGCTCTGTTTCGTCAAACTCTTCTCTGTTTCGTCAAATGTTGTTTGTTTCGCCAAAATGCCTTGGTAAATTTCACAGTAGGCAGTTTGTTCACAGTGGGCATGTATGACAGGCTGTATGTCAAGTGGATACATGAACTTGTATCCATACATGTCCAAATGTATTTGTAAGTGACTATTATTTACTGTGGACGTTTTATACTTGCAGATGGCACCCAAGGAAGGTAAACGTAAGCCGGCAACAAAGAAAGAAAACAAAACGGAAGAGGAAATCATGTCGGAAAAACGGCACAACCAGGTTGCATATTTGGATCCAGAGGAGAAACTTATCGAGCTAAAAGATATTACGAAATGGATCCGGGAATCGCGTATCAATTATGCAATCACATACTCAACGCCTGTATACAAGTCACTAATCAAGGCGTTCTGGGATTCGGCAAATGTTGGTGAATTGGATGGGAAGGAGGTTATCAGCGGTCGGGTAGAGAACGTGGACGTGATTGTGTCACCGGAGATTCTGAATGAAGTTCTTCAGCTACAGGATATTCCGGACGCGCCAATTTCTGTTTCTATCATGTGTATCCGTGGGTGTTTATTACGGATGAAGTGTACTGGTGATATCTTCAGCATGCAGATAAACAAGGGTGACTTTCCGCTATGATACAAGTTTCTTTTGCACATTCTTATCCAGTGTATAAGCAACAAACGGGCCGGTTACGATATGGCCAGTAATGAGCTCATGGGACTCTTTGTGGCCTTAGTACTAAATAAACCGTTTAGTATTTCAAGGTTCATATTCGAGTATATGAAGGAGAATCTGACGAGAACGGGAAAGAATCGAACCATCGGAAACAAATATTGGATGTACCCACGTTTTCTGCAGATGATCATGAATGTTTAGCATCCAAGCCTGCCAAAAGCCGACAATGATTTGCTGAAAATTGAGGCTATGAATCTCCATTCTTTACGTCTCATCAGGAACTTAGCACATAAACGGTACAAGGAGAGTGACCCTCCAAGGAAACTATTCGGTGCTCTTCATGATACTGCGTATGTTGCTCCTGAAGACAACAAATGGCGTCATGCAGAAAGTCAATCTGATGACGAAGAACCTGAATTGAAAAAGATGATGAGTGAGAAATTCGGTCCAGAACCTGAAGTATCAGATGAGTCTGATAGTGATGATGATGGTGGTGATGGTGGTGATGGTGGTGATGCTGGTGCAGTTGGTGCATCGAGTGTAGGCACAACTGCTGGTGCTTCAGCTGGTGGCACCTCAGCAGGGGGAGTGTCAGCTGGTGACACCTCAGCTGGTGGTGACGATGAGGCGGAGTCAGATTCTGAGGATGACTTTCTACTTGAACCCGGATACGAAATGTATCGGGATGAATATGGGGTACGTAGGTACAGAAAGATAAGACAGGAAGATGATCCTGAATATGTTCCTGAAGACCCTGAAACGGAGCGTGCGAAGAAAAGGAAAGCTGATAAAGCTGCTGAGCATCATAAGAGAAAGAAAGCACGAAAGTACTTAAGTATCTCCTCCAGAGGATCGGTACCTCAAGCCCCCACTCCTGAACCTCCTGTGATAACAACTCCACCTGCAGCTCAAACTGTGCCTGCTCAATTTACTCCTCAACGCTCTATGGCAGCTTCGATTAAAGCAACGACAGCTGGGCCAAGTACTGAACGACAGCAGACTTTTACAGATATGTCACAGGAAGAAAAGAATAACTTCCTGTTTCTGCAAGAGGCTGCGGCTGATCGGATTAAAAGGCAAACTGACTTCATTCACATCACAAAACGTGATCAAGTCAGTCAGTTGGTGGAGATTGAGAGGTTGAAAACAGCAGTTGGTGCACAACAGGCCACTATTCAACATCAACAGGAAGAGATCGACAGGCTTAAGGCAGAGAATGAACGATTGAAAGCGTCTGAAGTCGAACGGGATAGGCGAAGTTCTGTTCTTCAAAAATTAGCTGAAGACTTGAAGGGTCGGTGTGATTATATGAAGAACTGGTATGAATCCAGGAATACGACCATTGCTGAGGGTGTGAAGACAATGACGAAGGGGTATGAATTCCTAAGAAAGCGCGTGGCGACTTTGTGGGAAGATCGGTGCAAGCAGCAGGAAATCTTGCAAAAACGGGATGAAGATCCAGAGGATCAGGGTAATCCAGATACAGCTGCTGCACCTCAGCAACCCCCAGCTGGTACGTCATCTGCTATCATTGTGTATCAGCCGTCAACTCTTGGATCATCTCAGGCTGGATCTAGTGGAACTGTTGGTGAAGAACAGCTCCTAGAGGCGTTAGCTGGTACATCCTCTGTTCCCAGTACTGCAGAATTTGCTTTACATGTTGTACCACCAGTCACCAGAGGACTACTGGAGGAGGGTGAGATAGTTGAAGATCTCACGCCTCAACAGATGATCACTCTCATGGCAATGCGTGATGTAAACGACGACGAAGTAGAGAAAATGCCAAGTGAACCGGAGACTGGGGAGAATGTGAATGTGGAAAATGTTGAAGAAATAGTCTTTGAAGGTGTTGCCAAGAAATCAACTTATGTGAGAGAAGACGGTACCGAATTTGCTCCTTTTGATGAGGACTGGTTAAAGGATAATGTTGAGGACATTGATGAACACTTGAAGAACCGTGACGCTTCTGAGAATGCCACAGATGCGTTTACTGCGTGGCGTCAGCGGTTTCTGTCAAAGGTTGCAAAGCCAGCTCCTGAACCTGAACAGGTCGATTTCCTAAGGCTAGAAAAGGCCAAGCCAAGTGGGCGTATCTTATGCTGGATGTTTGTTAAAGAAATCCACTGTATAGCCATCAAAAGGGAGTTCGGGATTCAGTATTTCCGATCATTGCTGAGTATCCTATCACTGCCATTCTATGACGTGGCAACTCTTACAAAACTTGAGCTCATTAATCGCTCAAATTTTGAAGGTGCTTCTCACTTTGCACGTCTTATCAAGATGAACAAGAAGTCAGGATGGAAAGACAAGTCCTACAAACCGCAGTTTCCAAGGCATCAGCAGATCAGGTTCACACTTGATCCGGAAACAAATACAGGAAGGTACAAGCTGGTGTATGATCCTCCGAGAGTGGTAGATAAGATTCCTCTCATGCCGATGCAACAGGATTTTCTTGGAGACATGCGTCTATGGTGTTATGATTCGGATACGCATGAAGCAGTGATCGTGTTCAACGATGACAAGAATTTTAGAATACTGGACCCGATGTGGTTGGTGAATATGTCGGCGTCTGATATCACGAAGTTGTACATGCATGACATCATCTACAAAGACAAGGATGCTCATCAAGCGTTAAAGTTTCAACGAATTGCATGCTACTGCTATTACCGGGGAATACATTCTGGTAGTTCCTGGTCAAGGCGTCACCTGTGAAGATCAAGTAGAAGACCGAAGACGAGCAACAGACAAGGGGGAGTTTGTTGGTGCACTTTTTGTGTCTGTCGCTAGTCTTGTATGTAGTGTCGTATTTTGTTCGGTCTTTAGTTCTTTATCGAGTCTGTATCCGTAGTCGACCAAGTCGGATATCCTCCTATCCGCTTGTGTCCGACATATTTTGTCTCTCTTGTTTGTAATTTCTGTTAAACTATGCATGTCGCATGAAAGGGCATTAATGTCATATGTAAACAACTTCTGTGCCTTATGTTTCTGCAAACTGTATGTGCAGAAATAGTTCAAGTATTGCAGGCTTTGATGAAACAGACTTGTTTCGTCAATTTACTGTCGACGAATCAGGTCATTGTGTTTCGGCTGTGATTCGTCAAGGCAGTCAACGAATCAGACTTGATTCGTTGACTGTTGGGCTCTCAGTTGGGCTTTCCTCTGTTTCGTCGGCCCACTTTCAGATTCGTCAATGCTGTTAGCCCACCTGCTATATAAAGGAACAGAATGTTATCTGCAAAGGTTAGAGATGCTAGTTTACCATTGTTGATTGTAAGAACTGTGTTTGTATCAGTTGTTGGCATTTCTCAAGTTTAATCAAACGAGTGTGTTTCTTTGGTTAACCGCGTGTTTATCTTGTTCTATGTTTTGGTTGGCTTAGTTAAGTGGATTCCGCACACTTAACTTTGTTTGTTATAAACAAGGATTCCGTAGTGAAAATCGATCCTCCGATTTAGGGACCTACAATACACATATTTTTCAAGATGTAACTTTTTTATTATTTGGTATATAAAATTACATTTATTTAACTCGTGTAATAAATGAGGTTTTTTAAAGATGTATTATTTTATTATTTGCTAAACAATATTACATTTATTTAACCCGTGTAATACACATGGTTTTAAAGATATAACTTTTTTATTTGGTATATAAAATTATATTTATTCAACCTGTACAATATGGTTTTTATAGATATAACTTTTCATTATGTAATATATAAAATTATATTTATTTAACTCGTGCAATAAAGTAGGTTTTCAAAGATATATTGTTTTATTATTTATTATATAAAATTCATTTATTCGACCCGTGTAATACACGGGGTTATAACCTAGTATATCCACTAAAAGTTAAAAACTCTTAATTTTCAACATCTCAATACACTCTCTCTTATATACATTACTAGGTTAGAACCCTGTGTATTACACGGGTTGAATAAATGTAATTTTATATACTTAATTAAAACAATTATTCTTTAAAAATCTCGTTTATTACAAAAGTTGAACAAATGTAATTTTATATATTAAATAATAAAAAAAATGATATCTCTAATAACCCCATGTATTGTACTTAATAAATGTAATTTTATATACCATATAATAAAAATCCGTGTATTGTACGGGTTGAATAAATCTAATTATATATACTAAATAATAAAAAAATTATATCTTTAAAAACACTGTGTGTTACATGGGTTAAGTAAATGTAATTTTGTATAGAGTAAACTGCTATTTTGGTCCCTGTGGTTTGTTCACTTATGCCACTTTAGTCCAAAACTCAAACTTTTTGCATCTGGGTCCCCGTGGTTTCAATTTTATTGCCATTTTGATCCAAAAATGAAATCAGGTCATATTTGTCTTATAAAATCTTGTTATTTTGTCCTTTTCCACAGGGGCAAAATGATCATTTCTTTTTTATAAATAAATAACATATTTTATAAGATAAATATGACCTGATTTGCCCCTGAGAAAAATGACAAAATTGCAGGATTTTGTAAGACAAATATGACCTAATTTCATTTTTGGACCAAAATGGCAATAAAACTGAAACCACAGGGACCCAGATGCAAAATGTTTGAGTTTTGAACTAAAGTGGCAAAAGTGACCAAAACTCAGAGACCAAAATGGTAGTTTACTCTTTTGTATAGTAAATAATATGCTATTGGATTCGTTTAAAAAATCATAAATTCGGTTCGGTTTAATTCAGATCAATTCACAAACTTGGTTAAGTTTAATTCAAATTGATTAGAACCCCAATTTGAAAAATCAAAAACAAAATTATATTATTAGCTTCTCTTCCTAATTAGTGTTTTTTTTTAAAGTTTGATCTAATGTCTAATAAGTTATTTTGTATATTTTGTTTGTACTTTAATTTTTTTTATGAGCATATTATTGTTTTTTTTAAGTTTAAGATTATTGTTTTGTGTTATTATTTAAAAAATATCTTTAATTTATAACTTAAATTTGAAGATAATATATTATTAGAAAAAACAGAATGATTCTATCCGACATTCAAAGTAAGATAAGATTTAATATTAATTGATTATTTATTATTTATTAATTGATATAAAATGTTTGAGTTTTGAACTAAAGTGGCAAAAGTGACCAAACCTCAGAGACCAAAATGGCAGTTTACTCTTTTGTATAGTAAATAATATGCTATTGGATTCGTTTAAAAAATCATCAATTCGGTTCGGTTTAATTCGGATCAATTCACAACTTGGTTAAGTTTAATTCAAATTGATTAGAACCCCAATTTGAAAAATCAAAAACAGAATTATATTATTAGCTTCTCTTCCTAATTAGTGTTTTTTTTTAGTTTGATCTAATGTCTAATAAGTTATTTTGTATATTTTGTTTGTACTTTAATTTTTTTTATGAGCATATTATTGTTTTTTTAAGTTTAAGATTATTGTTTTGTGTTATTATTTAAAAAATATCTTTAATTTATAATTTAAATTTAAAGATAATATATTATTAGAAAAAATAGAATGATTCTATCCGACATTCAAAGTAAGATAAGATTTAATATTAATTGATTATTTATTATTTATTAATTGATATAAGATAAGTATGAAAAGACATGAAATTACAAATATAGAAGTCTTCAATGAATGACACGTGTCACTTATTGGTTTCTTTTATTATAGTAGATAGATAGATTAGATATATAGTAATAGATAATAGATAATAGATAATATAATATAATATGAATAAATGTTTGAAAAATTTATAATTAAATATTTTAAATTCTAGGTCAGTATACCATTTGAAAAACTAATGGAACAATTGCATATTTCCCCTTAAAAATTACTCTTAATTGCATATTTACCCAAACCAAAACTAATATTGCATATTTACCCTTGTTTATTAAAATTACTAAATTGTCCTTATCAAAATTAAAAGATCAGATATAAATCCACTTACAAAGTACACAAACAACAAAATTAGAACTCCTCAGTTTCTATCGGCGTCCTTCTCAAGCTATTCCACAGCCGGGGCGCCGCCGTCTCTCTCCGTCGATTCCGCGGCCGGAATTTTATCTCTTGTAGTCTTGTTACTATTCGATCTTGATGTCTGTTTCATCATATTGCGACTCTTAATTGTTAAAATCACGAGGTTCATCTAAATATAATACAAAGGAAAACTACTCCCTAGTCAGTGTTAGCATCTCATTTGAGAGCTACGATACTGCATATAAGAAGCTTTCCATGCAAAAATGGTTTATTTCACATGAAGTTCATTCGACAGTAGGAGTAGGGCCTGGAGCAGGTAATGGATTAAAGTTTTATTTTAATTTCTTTTAGGTTTTCTTTAATTAATAAATTATTATCGATAACTTGAGATAATTATTTGGTACCGTAATAGATTAAAGTTTTAGCATTTGTTTTTTTTATTTAATTGGAAAATACACATATTTTTTATTATTGTTACTTTAGCTCGTGATAGATAAATAAAAATAAAAAATCACAAAACAAACTAAGTAGCTAAATCTAACAAAAGTAAATACAATTTGTGTTTTTTTTTTAAAAGACACAAAAACTAGCAAAGACATAGTATGCAATTTTTAAGTTTATAGTAAAATTAAGGGTAATATAGTCATTATATAATTTAGTTTAAATAATGTGTTTTAAAATGGGTATATTTGTAATTTTATAAGTTAAGGAAGGGGATATATGCAATTTTAAATTTCGATTGGGTAAATATGCAATTAGTAAGTTTTATGAGGAGAAATTTGCAATTCACCCAAAACTAATTAAGTCTATCAAAGTAGGTTTTCATCATTATTTTACTCCATTTTATTGACTCAGTCTACGCATTTAAACCAATGTTTTCATAACCGGACCGGAGGTCGACCCGGTCGCCTTACGGGGTCAAAGGTCGGAGCGGTCCAACCGGTTCGACCGGATTTAAGACCCGGAGTACATAATAAATTATATATAAATATATATAAAATATAGTATTAAAACTAAACGTAACAAAGGGTCCCTGTTAACAATGAAAATTTTGAAAGTGTTCTAAATCTATTTATATGTCTTAAAACTATATACAAATTATTTGAGTCACTTTTACATGTGTTAATAAAACTATCGGCCCATGAAACTTCAATAATAAATTGTATATGGCCCAATTAGACCATGAAACTTCAACCCTAATATTATACTTAAGTCACTGAACAACAGCAGCCGCTACTACATGTATTCATGGTTTATCAAATATTCTCTCTCTAGAATTCGATCATTGATTCTTCATCACTTTCATATGGAACTGCTGCAGTTCAATGTCGGCAATCTTTCAAGTCTGTCATTCAACTCCAACCGATGAAAGGCTTCTCTTCTTCTTTAATTTTCATCATTTAATCCCTGCAACCGATGTGATAAGATCAATGGAGGGGACACAAACTTTGACAGATCTATTGGGCTCATGAAACTTCAACAATAATTTCATCATTCAATCTCTGCAACCCATTGGATGCGTTGGAGATAGTTAGAAACTGGCCCGACCCTTACTTGACGACCCGCCGGCCTGACCGCCGGCTTCCGGCCCGACCTCCGGGTCAATGCTGAAACGGGTTGAAGGGCTGAACCGGCCCGGTGGTGTTTCCGGATCCCGGCCGGACCGGTCCGACCGGCCGGCCCGGTCTGATTTTAAAAACACTGATTTAAACCCTTCCACAATCACCTCCTTTCCAAGCAAATGCTCAACAAGAGTGACGTACGACCAATGAGGATTAGTGGTTTTTACCATGTCATCGTCACCGAAAGAGTGGTGTCAAATTTTCTTCCTTTGAGAAACCAATGGCACGCATGCAGTGATTACCTAAATTAACAACCCTTTAAAAGTTCAACAGATTACATGAGGATTTAGTAAAAATTAGGGCTGACAATTTCAGATATCTGTTAAAACCATGCAAAACGACATGTTCTTAAACAGGGCGATACGTTTAGAACACCAAAAAATTCGTGTCTAAACAGGTTAAAGACGTGTTAACCTGTTAGGGGGGTGGGGGTGGTCATCACTCATCACCCTCACAACACCCAATCAAGTTCTGCCATGTCATAAACCATTATTTCATCATCACAACCTTTTTTAGTGGCAATGGTCATCACTCACCACCACACCCAACAATTTTCCCCCAACCAACAATTACCCTCGCAACATAAACACCATCACGCGTTGAAGAATTCACGCGTTAAAATTGAATGGTGGCGGTGGTCTTTCACAGTTCATCACGCGTGGAAGATTCCATCACGCACAAACACATACACCACCCCCAGTCCCCTTAGCGAACTACTAGTGCCCTGTTTACATTTATAATGGATATTGTGATTTGACTTTAATGGACTTTTGTTTTTATTTTACTAAGTATATGTTAAAGATCATGTATTAGTCAAGGCTTTCATGAATTTTTGTTTCACAAAAAAGGTTCCTCCTATATATTTGATAATTATCATGTTCCTAAAAAGATTTAACAAACCGTTTATGTTTGACCTATTTCTAAACAAGTCATGTTGGTGTTTGGAAATAAATGACACGGTAATTTATCGTGCCGTCTCCATGTCCAGCATCTCAGGTTATCAATCATGTCTTATCGTGTCATGTCATGTCTAACATGTTACGTAAGCCCTAGTAAATATATAACATTGTTTAGAAATGTAGTCAAGTTCTCATTCTATCACAATTTCAGAAAAATAGACGGCATAATTAAACTCTAAATATGAGAAAAAAAAAATACCAAATTACCAATAGCACTTTTATTCGTTTCTGATACAAAATACATATACAAATTGAGAAAATACAAGCAAGAAACTGGAAATTAGAACACGTCCAATAAAACAAAAAATCAAAATAACAATATCCTTGTTCAACAAACTACATCAAACAAACAATTAAAAGCGTATTTAAAACCATCTTGATCTTGATATTTCTTTTATCATGGATTGTGACCAATCTTTAGATGGATCGCATATCCACTGTCCATTCTAATATTGTTGTGGTGGGTATTGTTGAGGAGGGAAAGGCACTGGATTTTTCTCTGGATCAACATTTGCACCCATGGGGTATGCAACTGCAGGGTTTGTGGTAATTTGTGGTTGTGGAGTTAATGTAATAAAAGCAGCAATACCAAAAACTGCACTTAAAAGAGCTAAAATAGCTCCTGTTGCAAAGATTCCTGGTTTTACAACATAGCATGTTATATAACCATATGAATCAACCTGTCCACCTTCTCTATTATTTAGTCCCGCAGCTGTCAACAATAGACCCACTGCTATAACCGATGCTACCCTGCATGAATATTCACAAAAGTTAGTTCTATACTTTTGTCACTACTGTAAACTTTTAACATATACATGTTAAATACACAAAATAAAAAGATGAATGATAATTACCATGAGAGAACAGATAGTAGTTTGGAAATTGGAGTTGCATTAGGATCAGTTCGACAACAACCGCCACTACCGAACGTAACGCTTATGTAAATTCGTGTAATGATTGTGAACACTGCTGATACGATTCCAAGTGCAAGAGCGGGACTACTTGGATAAATGCACGTATCGAGCACAATATAAACTTCAGAAGCCTGTATTCATACTCACAACATATATCTTTATATGAGTACCACACCTTAACAATATATCTTTTTATGATCATATCATCCCAGTAATTTTCTTTCTTTCTTTTTGAGTAAAGTTAAAAGAACAATTATTTAATTTGTTTAGAACAAAGTTGTAGATTTGTTTTTGTTACCTTAACCTTAGTGGCCTCAGCCGCAAAACCAGTGGTTGCGGCTATTATTCCCAGAACGGCGGCAACTGCGCAGTACCCTGCCACTTTGCTCTCCATTTTTGAGTTGTGTATGAAACAATGGAGTGTCTAATGTATTTGAAGACTGTGGATGAAGAAAGCTTGTGTTTGAAGAGTATATATAGATGGGTAAGACACTGATACCTGTGCATTAGGAGTAGACTATGCCATGCAATTGGATACTAAAAAAACACAAAAAAGAAAATCAAGGTTTACTTTCATATGTCAACCAACGACTTGGCCAAACCACAACTCATGGTAACATGGGTATGAATATTCTTTTATTTTGTGATTCTCTCGAGGTACTTTTATATTTAGTAAGGTTCTAAACGTTTGTGTAGACCAACCTTGTTTTTCCTTATAACACAGAAAATTTTTGAAATTTTATATAATAAAATCTACCTATTTAAATAAGTTTTTGAAAGTTTTTAACTAATACTGTTGAGATATATTCTAATTCAAAACGCTTATATAGGTTACTAGATTACAATCCCGTGTATTACACGGGCTAATTTATGATAAATTGTGAAGAAAATTGTTTATATTTATGCGACTTATACTGATAATTACGCAACCTATATTGATAATTACGCAAACCATGCTATAAACATGTTTATACATAATTACACAATTTATAATAACACTTATGCAAATTATATAATAATAGCGCAACCAATTTATAAGTACGCATATGCATAATCAGGGGCGGAAACAGAGGGGGGTTAAGAGGGTCAGCTGACCCTCCAATCACTATAATTTATTGAATTTTTATATAGAAAATCAGAGTTTTAAAGAAACAAACATAAAATGGACCCCTATTTTTTAACATGTAAAGAAAATAAGCTTATGATGACCCCCCGACTAAAATGTTCTGGTTCCGTCACTGTGCATAATTAAGCAAGATATAAGCACAACATATCAACTTTAAATTATAAAAAATTGTTGATTTTTATAAAAGTGGCAACACTGTACTCAAATTAAAAAGAATAATATCTGACATATATAACTAGTATGGGTAGGATTCATGCGAGAACCACTTTTATTGCGAGAACCAATATGAACACAACAAAATAAACCCACTATACCACCAAAAATCTAAAAAAACCTAACCCCCCCCCCACACACACACACCCAAGATAAATGTTAAAAACTAAACCATAAAGGTAAACCCCCAAAAAACCTAAACAAATGTTAAAAAATCTAAAAAAAACATACAAATTATTTTTTATAATATTTTTTTTACTAAAAATTGCTACTTTTAGTATCCAAAAATACACACAATTTTTTTTTAATTTTTTTTAAAATATTTTTATTTTATTAATGAAAAGTAGAGATTTTAATAAAAAAATATTTAAATTTTGTGTGTGTGTTTTTTAGATTATTTAGGTATTTCTCATTGTGTTCACATTGGTTCTCGCGTTTCTCACAATAAAAAGTGGTTCCTAACGGATTCTTCTCCTATATATACGGTACAGTTCATGCGAGAACCACATTTATTGCATGAACCGTGAGAACCAATGTGAACACAACAAAATAAACCCACTACACCACCAAAAACTTCAAAAAATCTAACCCCCACTAACCGAAGCTAAATGTTAAAAACTAAACCATAAATGCAAACCCCCAAAAAACCTAAAAAATGTTAAAAAATCTAAAAAAACCCAAATTTTTTTAATATTTTTTTATTAAAATCGCTACTTTTAGTATAAAAAAATACACAAATTTTTTTTAAAATATTTTCATTTTTTTAACCAAAAGTAGTGATTTTAATAAAAAAATATTAATTTTTTTGTGTGTTTTTTAGATTATTTAGGTATTTTTGCTTGTGTTCACATTGGTTCTCGCGTTTCTCACAATAAAGGGTGGTTCCTAACGGATCATTCCCCTATATATTGATTTGGGCCATGTTCGCAGGCCCATCCTGCACCCCCATTTAGCTGGCCCTGTTATGTCCAAGCCTTGATGCAAAACTACTATCGAGTCATGGGTCTCTCTTGAAGCAGCCTCTCTATCCTACCAGGTAGAGATAAGGTTGTCTATCTTACCATCTTCAAACATTAACTTAACTTTGCTATTGGTGAGATTTACTGACTATGATGACAATGACGACATTTGTACTCAATAGGTCTCAGAACTCTTAATCTTAGGAGAAAAACACTTTTCCATCTCACTTTTATACCGATAACTACAAGCCGTTTGGTATTTTTGTGAGTTACGGTGATTATTTAGTCGGAAAACATGCAAAAGGACGCTAAAAAGGGAACACAAATTTCATACATCATTAATGATCTTTCATCACTTTTGCGGCAATTTGGTCCTTTTATGAAAATTTTGATAAAAGCGTCTCCCTATTCGATAGAATTTTAGTGTACATGGTATTAGAAAAATGTCTTCCAAATTGATCCACAGGTCCCTTAACAACATCCATATCTCTTTTTGGACCTTTCGTAACCAACTTTTTAATCATGTCATTACTAAGCCCACCCCAATTTCTAGGATCAAAAATATCAATATCCGGAGCCGGATTAACATCATCTTCACACATAGTAGCTTCTTCATCTATGGTAGCATTAACATTATCTTCACCTATGTTCACATTGTCTTCATCTATGTTCACATCGTTTTCACCCATATTATCTTCATCCAACTTAGAACTAGAGTTTTGAGTTTCTTTTGAAAAAAAACTTGTGTATTCGGTTTCATTTTACTTCTTCCGCCTTTCTTTTCTCTTTCTCTAACTTCCTCTTCTTACGTTTTTGATGGCCGGATAGGTGTTTGTATTTAGGAACGGGAGGCGTAATTCTAAATATTAACCAAAAACATTCATTCATTCACATGAAGTCTAATACTAATACATTTAAAGTATAATTAAACACATCAAACAAAGTTTTATACTTTATAGTATATGAAATCATAATCACATTCATATGAAATAAAAAACATATGAAATCAAATCCCCAAGGCCCAAATCGTCTGATTAAAGTTTTTTTACTTTATAAATATGAAATCAAAATCACATTCATAATTAAAGTCGTCTGAATTCTGATTAAAGTTTTAATAAATATGAAATCACATTCATATACGTTATAGTATATGAAATGAAAATCACATATTCACATTCATAACTAATGTTATTTTATACCTCATTTGTTGCTGGTCTGCGAAGTGATCTCCTGCTGCGATGATGATGATCGATCTCCTCCGCTGCGAACGTTTGAATGAATCCGATCCCCAAGGCCCAAGTCGTCTGATGATGTGTTGTTGAGAAATGAGATGATGATGATATGAACGACTGTGCGACGTTTCCCTTCCCTGTGCTGTGTGACGTTTTGTTTCGCTGAGATCACAGGCCCTTATTTTGTTTATAACACTTGGGCTTGTTAATTGGGTTTTAAAATTGGGCCATTTTTTTACAAAACTTTTAAGCAGGCCCTTATTTATAAAAACATTCAGGTTTTATATATATATATATATATATATATATATATATATATATATATATATATATATATATATATATATATATATATATATATATATATATATATAGGGGTGGGCTCTATAAGAAACCCCATCTTTTTTAAAAAACTTTGGAAACTCTATGTGGTCCATTGATCTTGTTTCATCTTAATAGATTAAGGGTCATGATTTGTTTAGACAACTTTTAGCATTTAAAACATTAAAATACTCCATGCTGGTACAATTATGCTGGTACAATTATAAGGGCATTTTGGGTAGTGAAGAATCACCTTTTGAATTGGAAAGTACTATCAGTGCAATCAAATCACCATAACACTCCTCATATTTCTCTTACCTCTTTCTCTTTCTCATTTCTTCTACCCCAATCTTGAAGACAAACAAACATGAGAAACAACCACCATCAGCAACCATCTTCTCCAGGAGAAACAAACAACCAGCACCAGCAACCACCTCCTCCGGCGAAACTAACCGGACTTTTTCTCCGGCCCTCTCTCTCCTCAATAAACAACAACCACCAGCAACCACCTTCTCCAGCGAAACTCACCGGACTTCTTCTCCGGTGCTCTCTCTCCTCTCGGTCTAATTGCTCTTGGTAATTTACTATTTTCCAATTTGGTTCAATATGCTTTCAGTTATATTCATTTTCAATAGAAAACTTGGACCAAGATACTGTCGAAGAATCGAAGAACCAAGATCATGTCAATAATAAGTTGGTTTTGATTTTTAAGTGTCATTTACTTTGATTTTCGTTCTTCACAATTGGTTTTATTTTTTCCAGAATTAAGAATGTTGCCAAAAGATTAATTATTTTTCAATATCATTGATTATTGTTTCAAAAAAAAAGAATGATGTTTATAGGTAATAAATTTCAATACTATTGATTTTAGTTTGGTTTTCATTCTTCTGGTGTTTATAAATTTTGATTTTGATTCATGGATTACTTGTTTTGCTTTCAAACTCGTTTGATTTTGATCCATGGATTAGTTATTTTTGTGTTAAAAAAATGTGTTTGGTGGTTTGGGGATTTTGATATGAACAGTAACTGTTTTTTTTTTTGGGTGGTTTGGTTGCCTTGTTTGGTGCTTTTTGATCTGAATAGTAACTGTTTTTTGTTAGTTAGGTTGCTTTGTTTTGGGCTTTTGATCTGAATAGTAACTGTTTTTGTGCGTTATAGTACAGAAACAGACCCATAACATGTGTTAATCCCCTGTTAGAATGATATATAACGTGTGTTGCTTTACAGAAACAGACCAAATAAAGATATTCAATCGACAAGCTGGATGGATGTAGGCGACGTTAATGCGGGGACATGTGTTAAAAATAAAGATATTCAATAGGTCACATTTTTTTGGGAAGGAACTCTTCGTTCATTTATAACATGTGTTAGTGGTTCATGCTGTAACAGAACACCATGATGTAACCTGACATCTGTTCATGTATAACTTGTGTTAAGCCACTGTTAGAACGATATATAACGTGTGTTAACCTTGGTTACTAGTAATATGTAATGTGAGACTCTTATTATTTTATCTAGGACGTGTTGTTAAAAACGTTCCGGATGTTAATGAAAACAAATGTGAAAACAAACGCTGACATAAACGTAACACATGTTAATGAAAACAAATGTGACCTTACATGTACACTAACACATGTTAGTATCTGACCAACTATTGGGGGCAGTCATTTTTCCATCGTGCGATCCATTCGGCCTTAGAGAAACAAAAATGATATTTTTTGGATTCAACAACACGTACCAGTAACACATGAACCACCTAAGAATTTATACACACGTACCAGTAACACATGAACCACCAAATATCCCCTGGAAGTCATTGTCCATCGAAGGAAAAATTACTGCATTTCATTTTATTTATTCCCAAGTTACCTATACATGTGTTACCATACATGGTCCACTATTCATATTTCACGTTACCTGCCATCCTCCTGCTGTCTGTACATGTTAACACACGTTATACACATGAACCACTAACACAAGAGCCACCAACTATCCCCGGGTACTACTGGGGAAAGTCATTTTTCCATTGAAGGAATAAATACGGCGTTTCATTTTATTTATTCCCAAGCTACCTATAAATGTGTTACAATACGTGATCCGCTAATCATATTGCACATTTACATGCCATCCTCCTGCTGGCTGCACATGTTAACACACGTTATATTTCGTGTATATCGGGAACTTAATACATGTTAATGAAAACACGTATGTTACACACGTTATATTTTTGTTTGTGTGTACCATGTGCCATTCTCAAATGTTGCTGCTTTTGCACTCGTACTCAGTCATCCCCTACGTAATTTCGTCATTGTTGTACACTCAGCAAAATAGAAAACAAATGCAGGAATCTCTATTTGGAAAACTACAAATAAACGTTTTGTGTGTTTGTACCATGTTGGCGCCATTGTTCAGGATGTTTGCTTTTGAACTACTGGTTTATTTAAATGTTATAAATATACCAATTAAATGACAACCATAGATCTAGTTAATAAAACATAATCAATCGTTGATCTTTGGCTTCATAGAATTTCACAATGATTTCGAATGTCAATCTAGTCAAATGAAATAAAATAAATGGTCTACATTTATCCACATGGTCAAAGAAGTAATCATGTTCTTTTTGTCCTTTGTACATACTTTTTAAATTAACAAAGGTTAACACACGTTATATATCATTCTATCAGGGGCTTAACACATGTTATACATGAACACATGTCAGGTTACATCATGGAGTTCTGTTATAGCATGAACTACTAACACATGTTATAAATGAATGAAGAGTTCCTTCCCAAAAAATGTGACCTATTGAATATCTTTTTTTTAACACATGCCCCCGCATTAGCGTCGCCTACATCCATCCAGCTTGTCGATTGAATATCTTTATTTGTCTGTTTCTGTACTATAACGCACAAAAACAGTTACTATTCAGATCAAAAGCCCAAAACAAAGCAACCTAACCAACAAAAAACAGTTACTATTCAGATCAAAAAGCACCAAACAAGGCAACCAAACCAACAAAAAAACAGTTACTGTTCAGATCAAAAATCCCCAAACCAACAAACACATATTTTTAACACAAAAATAAATAATCCATTGATCAAAATCAAACGAGTTTGAAACCAAAACAAGTAATCCATGAATCAAAATCAAAATTTATAAACACCAGAAGAATGAAAACCAAACTAAAATCAATAGTATTGAAATTTATTACCTATAAACGTCATTCTTTTTTTTTTGAAACAATAATCAATGGTATTGAAAAATAATTAATCTTTTGGCAACATTCTTAATTCTGGAAAAAATAAAACCAATTGTGAAGAACGAAAATCAAAGTAAATGACAATTAAAAATCAAAACCAACTTATTATTGACAGGATCTTGATTCTTCGACAGTATCTTGGTTCTTCGATTTCTTTTAAGAAATTAACATGTAAAGTTGAATTAGGGGTGTAAAAAAGAAAAAAAAAACTCGAACCCATAAAAAAAGGATGAAAAACCTTGATCATTCTTGTCCTCGTCAGTAGGGAACTCGTTGCGAATGACGTTCCCGTCAGTGGGGATCTTGAAATGGAGGTTTTGAAATGGTGGATCTTGAAACCGAAATGAAGTTCATGGAAATGGATCTTGGGTAGAACTTGAAACATATATGAAGTTAATGGAAAATGGAGGTTTTGAAATGGTGGATCTTGAAACACAGAGATGAAGTTAATGAAAAAATGGAGGTTTTGAATGGTGGATCTTGGGTTTTGAAAATAGATTTGGATGTGATGGGTATTAATTATTGTCAAATCAAATAGGGGAAAATATCTAAGATACATGTGAAAATACCATAATGCCCTCAAGCACAAAAAGAATATGATATTTACTATGGACACGTGGCAAAATCTAGACCATGCATTGGGTTTGCAAAGTTTTCTTAAATTCAAGGGTTTTTTATAGAGCATTGCCCTATATATATATATATATATATATATATATATATATATATATATATATATATATATATATATAGGGTAAGGTTCATTTGAGAACCACCCTTATTGCGAGAACCGTGAGAACCAATGTGAATACGAAAAAATTACCTAAAAAATCCAAAAAAAAACCCACAAATTTTTTTTAATATTTTTCTAATAAAAATCGCTATATTTTGTTACAAAAAAAAAAAAAAAAACATTTTTTTCGACTAACAGTTATGGATGCACATATGCATATGTATCATTTCTTGGACAAATTCCATGAGTACTAGAAAAATACACTTTCATTTACACTACCATATGTAATACACTACTTTTTATTTTACCAATATTAGAAATGCACTTGTGCATCTATATGTATCAACATGAAATAAGGTGTTTTGGTACAAAAAGTTTGTGATTTTAAATGATGACATAGGCCCATATACATGTGTTTTGGTTAGTTATATCTAGTGGTTGATGGTTTAATTATATTTGTCACTTTATGATGTAATATGTTGTTTGGATGGTATAAAGGGTGTTGATGTACATATAATAAAGTGAAATATTGGTAATAATATTGTATTATGGATGGTAAAAAGCAATGGTATTGTATTACGGATGGTAGGAGGTAACGGTAGTGTAGTATGGATGGTATGATAGATGAAAGGGAATGTGTATTCAAAGTGGTGTACTAAAACACGCTATAACATGTTCATATATATAGATGCACATGTGCATTTCTAGTGTTGTTAATGTTATAACAAGTTCATACATATAGATGCACATGTTCATTTCTATTATTGTTAATGTAAAAGCAGTGTATTATGAATGGTAGAAAGTGCAATTGACTGATATTTGTAATGAATTACGGAATTTGTCAAAGAAACTATACAAATGCATACGTGCATGGATAACTGTAACTCGATTTTTTTTAATTTTTTTTATTATTGACGAAATATAGCGATTTTTCCAAAAAAATAGTAAAAAAATTGGGGTGTTTTTTAGATGTTTTTTGGTTTTTTTTTTGTCTTGTTCACATTGGTTCTCGCAACAAAGGGTGGTTCCTAACGGATACTTCTCCTATATATATATATATATATAGGGTAAGGATAGTGTAAAAAGGGCCTAAAGTGTGAGAAGTGTGTTATAACACTATATATAACAATATATAACACCATCTAAACACCGTATAACACTATGTAACACCATATAACACAATATAACACTATGTAACACTATATAACACAATATAACAATATGTAACACTATACATCTATCATAGACATGATATCAGATAAACTATAGTGTTATATTTGGTATAGAATGTTATACAGTGTTACATAGTGTTATATGGTATTATACGGTGTTACATATTGTTATGCGGTGTTTATATGGTGTTATCTAGTATTATATATAGAACCAACTGGGGTAGCCCAGTTGGCCACCGACACCCACCTCTTCCCAGAGGTACTGGGTTCGAGTCTTGGGAGTGGCATATGTCGCCCAGGGTAAGAACTCGGCATGGGGAAGTCACCGCGGAGCTAGCTTGGTCGGGTAGCGGCTCCCGGAGTGAGATCACTCCGGCGGTTGGGAGATAAACTATAGTGTTATATTTGGTATAGAATGTTATACAGTGTTACATAGTGTTATATGGTATTATACGGTGTTACATATTGTTATGCGGTGTTTATATGGTGTTATCTAGTATTATATATAGTGTTATAATACACTTCTCACACTTTGGGCACTTTTTAAAGGATCTTCTACCTACCTATATGTAAATATATATATATATATATATATATATATATATATATATATATATATATGTATATATATATATATATGTATATATATATATATATATGTATATATATATATATATGTATATATATATATATATATGTATATATATATATATATATGTATATATATATATATATATATATAGGGGATCGCTAGAATGAAAACCACCTCGAGTTGTAAGAACCGCGAGAACTACACCCCACGGAGGGGCGTTCGCCGCGATTTTTTTTTTTACAAGTAGATGTGTGCATTATAAACACGGCCGTAAAAAATCACGGCGAACGCCCCTCCGTGGGGTGTAGTTTTTTACACCTCAAGTTTGGTGTTTTTTAATTTTTTTTCTTTTTTCTTTTTTTTTTCACCAAACTTGAGGTGTAAAAAACTACACCCCACGGAGGGGCGTTCGCCGTGATTTTTTACGGCCGTGTTTATAATGCATACATCTACTTGTAAAAAAAAATCGCGGCGAACGCCCCTCCGTGGGGTGTAGTTCTCGCGGTTCTTACAAATCGAGGTGGTTTTCATTCTAGCGGCTCCCTATATATATATATATATAGGGAGGGGCTCATGCGAGAACCACCCTTATTGTGAGAACCTTGAGAACCAATATGAACACAACCTAAAATAGCTAAAAAAACCTAAAAAAAACCTAAAAAAACCTAACCCCACCCCCCCCAAAACCTAAACCCCCCACCCCCCCCCCCCCAAAAAAAAAAACCTAACCCCCCCCCCCCCCAAAGATAAATGCTAAAAACTAAAACCCTCAAAAAACCTAAAAAAAAACCTAAACCCCCCCCCCCAAAAAAAAAAAAAAAAAAAAAAAAAACCTAAACCCCCCTCCCCCACCCCCCCAAAAACCTAACCCCCCCCCCCCCAAGCTAAAATACTAAAAACTAAACCCCCAAAAAATCTAAAAAAAATGTAAAAAAATTTAAAAAAATCAAAAAAAAATCTAAAAAAAATTTCTTTTTACTATTTTTTTATGCTCAAATCGCTACTTTTAGTGGCAAAAAAAAATTTTTTTTTTTAATTTTTTTTTTTGGCTTCGAAAAGTAGCGATTTTTATATAAAAATTATTAAAAAAAAATTTTGTGTGATTTTTAGCTATTTTTAGGCATTTTTGGTGTATTCACATTGGTTCTCGCGGTTCTCACAATAAGAGGTGGTTCTCGCATGATCTTCTCCCTATATATATATATATATATATATATATATATATATATATATATATATATATATATATATATATATATATATATATATATGTAGGGGGCTGCTAGAATGAAAACCACCCCGAGTTGTAAGAACCGCGAGAACCACACCATCCGGGTCGCCGTTTACCACGATTTTTTTTTACAACTAGATGTGTAAATTATAAACACATCCGTAAAAAAAAAATTTAAACGCCCCCCCCCCCCCGAGGGGGTAGTTTTTTACACCACAAGTTTGGTGTTTTTATTTTTTTTTCTTTTTTCTTTTTTTTTTCACCAAACTTGTGGTGTAAAAAACTACCCCCTCGTGGGGGGGGGGGGGCGTTTAAATTTTTTTTTTACGGATGTGTTTATAATTTACACATCTAGTGGTAAAAAAAAATCATGGTAAACGGCGACCCGGATGGTGTGGTTCTCGCGGTTCTTACAACTCGGGGTGGTTTTCATTCTAGCGGCTCCCTATATATATATATATATATATATATATATATATATATATATATATATATATATATATATATATATAGGCTAATTATAATGAGAAAACCTGGTTGAGATGAGAAAACCAAAGAAACTCAATGTGTGGTCCAGATGAAGCCAGGTAATTTATATTATAGAATTCATCAAGGGTAGTATTGTAACTTTACACCCAACACCTTTTGACTATGAAGTATAATATATATATATATATATATATATATATATATATATATATATATATATATATATATATATATATATATATATATATATATATATATATATATATATATATAGGGAGGGGCTCATGCGAGAACCACCCTTATTGTGAGAACCTTGAGAACCAATATGAACACAACCTAAAATAGCTAAAAAAAACCTAAAAAAAACCTAACCCCCACCCCCCCCCCAAAACCTAAACCCCCCCACCCCCCCCCCAAAAAAAAAACCTAACCCCCCCCCCCCAAAGATAAATGCTAAAAACTAAAACCCTCAAAAAACCTAAAAAAAACCTAAACCCCCCCCCCCCCCCAAAAAAAAAAAAAAAAAAAAAAACCTAAACCCCCTCCCCCACCCCCCAAAAACCTAACCCCCCCCCCCAAGCTAAAATACTAAAAACTAAACCCCCAAAAAATCTAAAAAAAATGTAAAAAATTTAAAAAAATCAAAAAAAAATCTAAAAAAATTTTCTTTTTACTATTTTTTTATGCTCAAATCGCTACTTTTAGTGGCAAAAAAAATTTTTTTTTTTAATTTATTTTTTTTGGCTTCGAAAAGTAGCGATTTTTATATAAAAATTATTAAAAAAAAATTTTGTGTGATTTTTAGCTATTTTTAGGCATTTTTGGTGTATTCACATTGGTTCTCGCGGTTCTCACAATAAGAGGTGGTTCTCGCATGATCTTCTCCCTATATATATATATATATATATATATATATATATATATATATATATATATATATATATATATATATATATATATATATATATATATATATATATATATATATATATATATATATATATATGTAGGGGGCTGCTAGAATGAAAACCACCCCGAGTTGTAAGAACCGCGAGAACCACACCATCCGGGTCGCCGTTTACCACGATTTTTTTTTTACAACTAGATGTGTAAATTATAAACACATCCGTAAAAAAAAAATTTAAACGCCCCCCCCCCCCCCCGAGGGGGTAGTTTTTTACACCACAAGTTTGGTGTTTTTATTTTTTTTTTCTTTTTTCTTTTTTTTTTCACCAAACTTGTGGTGTAAAAAACTACCCCCTCGTGGGGGGGGGGCGTTTAAATTTTTTTTTTACGGATGTGTTTATAATTTACACATCTAGTGGTAAAAAAAATCATGGTAAACGGCGACCCGGATGGTGTGGTTCTCGCGGTTCTTACAACTCGGGGTGGTTTTCATTCTAGCGGCTCCCTATATATATATATATATATATATATATATATATATATATATATATATATATATATATATATAGGCTAATTATAATGAGAAAACCTGGTTGAGATGAGAAAACCAAAGAAACTCAATGTGTGGTCCAAATGAAGCCAGGTAATTTATATTATAGAATTCATCAAGGGTAGTATTGTAACTTTACACCCAACACCTTTTGACTATGAAGACTCTACTGACATCCCTTTTTATACTCCATCTAAGAAATGTGCAGTACACCATGATTTTAAATCTTTTAACTTTCTTCACCTTTCTTGTTCCTTTTCTCACTCTCTCCTACTTATTTTTACACCACCCAAATCTTCTATCCCCTCATCAATAAACCAGAAGATTTTTTGAGATAAAAAGAACACCCAACACCATTACAATTGTGTGCTGCCAACATTGGATTCAAGGATGACTATGAGATAAAAAATGGAGCGACTATCTTTGGTGGCTCTAGTGGTTTAAAAGGGAGCGGGTGTTTCACACATCTCGTTCGACAGAGGCGAACAAGAAAAAGAGAGAGGCGGGACACGAGAAGGGGGCGATTATCTTTGGTGGTTCTAATGGTCGACGGTAGGTGATGCAGAGTCGCCGGAGTTTCACATTTGTCGTCGGAGAGTTGCACAAGTTGAGTTCTTCCATAGGTGACGTGTGTGTATATATAATCTATCACCCCTTGTAGTTATCTATTCAAAGTTTCAAGGCAAAAGTTTTGTTTATTAATTTCGTATCTAATCTTATAAATTATTTTATATTCGGTGTACTTTAGTCTAATGATGCCAAATGTCCTCCCTTGTATTTTATAATATGCTTAAAACATTATAATTATGAGTAATTTCCTTTTTTTGTGTATTCTTTTATATGCATTTTAGCCACATAATTTGATTTATATTATGTTTCAATTTTTATCTCTTTTCTTATTAATTTTGTTTTTTTCACATAATTTGATTTCACCTTTTTTTAGTTCTGTATTGGTTGTGAATTTTGTTAATACTAACATTTTAGCCACATCTGGGTTTTGATTCTTTCAACCTTCTCATCTTATTTCCGGCACCGGTGTCAAGGTCTGAATCACTGGATGAAGGATTTTATTATCGTTTCATATGTTAGCTCGCTTGTTACATAAAATAAAGTTTATTGTTACATTTGTAATTTAGCATGTTAAGAAAGAAACTAGATCAGCGGTTTTTTTTGTTGTAGTTATGGAGAAAAATGAAATATTTCTGTAGATGCAACGTTACAGAAATAAAGTGTTACATTGTTGATGTAAGGTTACATAAATAAAGTGTTCTTTGTTGTTGTTACATATATGATGGCTTGTTACAAAAGTATATATCACGTTTTTACGTGACTTGGCCTGTTACATAAATAAAGTGTTACAGAAATAGTGTTCTTTGTTGTTGTTACATATATGATGGCTTGTTACAAAAATATATGATACATTTTTATGTGACCTGGCCTGTTACAAAAATAAAATGTGTTACATATGTGGACGTTACTTTGATCATGTAAAAAGTGGGTTTTGTTGTTGTTACACAAGTAATACATGTAACTTTTTAGTATAAGCCATTTCCGGCACCGATGTCAAGGTCTGAATCACTGGATGAAGGATTTTATTATGGTTTCATATGTTAGCTCGCTTGTTACATAAAATAAAGTTTATTGTTACATTTGTAATTTAGCAGGTTAAGAAAGCAACTAGATCAACAATTTTTTTTTTTTGTTGTTGTTATGGAGAAAAACGAAACATTTCTGTAGATGCAACGTATGTGAGTTGAGAAAACCCAAATAAACCCTATGTAAAATTTTTATTTTTTTCTAAAAAAAAATAGGGAATGGAATATAAATGTACACGAACATTTTAAAAAAAATGAAAAAAACGCATACTAGTTTAAAAAAAATGTTGAAAATTTGTATGTTACATTTTTTTGGACATATATATAATGTAACCTGAAATTTGTAACATTTTTTTTTTAAAACTACTTGGTGTTTTTTTTTTTTTTTGTGTTTCTTTTTTAAAAATGTTCAAATATATGTATATTACATTTCCTATTTTTTTTAGAAATGTTTCTTGAGTTTACATAGGTTTTTTACAAAGGTTTTTTTATTGAGTTTACACATCTCAAGTGGGTTTTCTCTATAGCCTTCCCCTATATATGTTATTGTTACGTGACCTGGCCTGTTACAAAAATAAAGTGTGAACGTTACTTTGATCATGTAAAAAGTGGGTTTTATTGTTGTAGTTGTTGTTAAACAAGTAATATATGTAACTTTTTAGTATAAGTCATTTCCGACACCGGTGTCAAGGTCTGAATCACTGAATGAAGGATTTTATTATCCTTTCATATCTTAGCTTGCTTGTTATATAAAATAAAGTTTGTTGTTACATTTGTAATTTAGCATGTTAAGAAAGCAACTAGATCAACGATTTCTTTTTTGTTGTTGGTATGGAGAAAAATGAAATAATTATGTAGATGCAACGGAAATAAAGTGTACATTGTTATGCATGGACATATTACATATCACATATCTCAATGAGAGAATACAAAAAGTACAAAAAAGGTAGAGAGAGGAGAGAGAATAAAAGAGAGTTGATGTATCTGACAATGGACAATGACATATTACATATCTCAATGAGATATAAAATATCATTCATACCAAAAATACCTCTCTTTGTACTTATATTAGTTTTGTATTAAAAAGTAACAGATATTACAAATATCACACCAAAAAGAGATCTTAGCCATCCATCCTTTATAATCAATGGTAGTTATAGAGTTTCTTAGGTTTTCTTAACTCAAGGGGGTTTTCGATTTATCCTTGCCCTATATATATATATATATATATATATATATATATATATATATATATATATATATATGGGAATGTTCAAATGAAAACCACTAGTTATTGTGAAAACTCGAAACTAATTAAAAAAGCCAAAAAAAACATACCAAATATTTATTTTTTTTGCATACCAATTTTCGCAGGTTTTTTTATATAAAAAAATTTTCAAAAAAAAAATTGTAGTGCACATGTGTAATACTACACATGTGTATGTGTACTACACACATGTATTATTACACATGTGTACTATAAATTTTTTTTTTTTTGAAAAAAAGTTCTTTTTTCATATAAAAACATGCGATTTTAATAAAAGCTGCTGATACGTATATTTGGTTGTTGAGAGTTTTTCTAAAAGCTGTTGGTTCTCAACCAAAAGTTGTTGTCACTGACCAAGATCCAGCAATGAAGAAGGCTGTTTCTACTGTATTTGTTGACACGAGGCATCGGTTATGCATGCGGCATGTGATGCATAAACTTTCTCTAAAGGTTGATATGCTTATTTTTACCTTTGGCGTTTTAGGATACACTGCGTTCTAAAATATATGGCGTTCTGTACCCTGTTACTGTTTTTTTAATTAAGTTTTGTCCTTGTGTAACATATATGTTTTCTTTTGCATAGCGTTTTCGTGCTATACATAGGTTGGTGTTAGGCTATGCAATTCTACCAATTTCAAAGAACGTATTTGTGGTGTTGTGTGGATGGATATTCTTACACCCGAAGAGTTTGAATTAGAATGGGAAGCGGTTATCGGAGAGTTCAATTTAGGAGATAATGACTGGCTATCTGATATTTTTGCACTCAGGGAATCTTGGATCCCTGCATACTATAGAATGGAAGAGATGTCGGGCCTTATGCGAACCAATTTCAAAGAACGTATTTGTGGTGTTGTGTGGATGGATATTCTTACACCCGAAGAGTTTGAATTAGAATGGGAAGCGGTTATCGGAGAGTTCAATTTAGGAGATAATGACTGGCTATCTGATATTTTTGCACTCAGGGAATCTTGGATCCCTGCATACTATAGAATGGAAGAGATGTCGGGCCTTATGCGAACGACATCAAGGTCGGAGAGTGAGAATCATTTTTTTGGTCAATTGTGCAATTCAAAAGCTACTCTTGTTGAGTTCATGACTCATCACAAAACTGCAATAGAAGCATAACGTCACACGCACCGTAAAAATGATCATGAATCTCGATACAAACGACCGTAGTTGAAGAGTAATTACCAAGTGTTGGAAGGCCAAGCTGCTGACATATACACAAAAAATAATTTTTGTGACGTTCAAGCTGAGCTAATTGGAATTGTAGATTGCATAAATCAACGTTACGAAGATCAGCCCGATGGGTTTGTCAAGTTTTACATAAATGACTTCCAGCAGCCTTGTACATCCTTATTTGAGGTAAACAATGGCGTTTTGTTTTTTATATGGCGTTTTCTGTACATGGCGTTTTATCATATCCAGTTGTGTTTTTATTTTTTATTATTTTAGACAAACATTCTCTGCATGGCGTTATAGAGATATTGTTTTTGGCGTTTTTTCAGGTAATGTACTATAAATCTGATTGCACATGCAGTTGCTCATGCAGGCGTTTTGAGCAATTTGGGTTGCTATGAAGACATATATTCTATGTTTTGAGAAGTTTGGACATTAGGGAATTTCCAAAACAATACATTTTGAATTGATGGCGCAAAGAAGCTTCCCCAAACTGCTCTCCCGAATACTCAATTAGTCGTGAATATATGACCGAGCTTGATCCCGATGTGCAAAGTATGATGCGAGATATTATTTTTTCAACGGAATATACTTTGAACCGTTTATGTGGTAATAAAGAGGAGCTATCCTTATACAAGGATCATGTTAAATCTTATATGAAGAAGGTTTAAGATATGCAGATTGTTTCTCCCCCCGCTAGTACTAGGGATAGATTTGCGGAGATAACCGGTCAATATAAAAACGACAAGAATCCGATAAGAGTTCCTGTTGGGTATAAATCCAAAGGTTCTGGATCTCGGAAGCGCCTGAAATCTAAACAGGAGATAGCAATCGAGAAAAAGAAATCAAACTCGAAACCCAGGGCCGAAGAAAGACAGTGTCAGCACTTCAAAGGCTATGGACACTACGCATCGACATTTAAACAGGCCGTAATTAAAAGAAGATCGACAAGGTCTTCGAGCGCCAGTGAAGAGTAGTTTGGCGTTTTGTATTTTTCATTCTTACAGAACACACACAGATTTCAGTTTGGCGTTTTACATCTCTTATATATCATTTTTTTCCATCTTTTTTTTCCTACCTATTTGTTCATAGCATGTTACTTCGAAGTTACATACCAAACAATATAAGATTGGACAAGCAAATCAAACGCCAAAAAAAAAAAAAAACAACTACACTAAATAAAACTGCCATAAACCTCTAATTTTGGTCATGCTAAACTCAATAATGTTTTGCTGAACGAGATGGACAACATTGTTAATCCTTAGTCAAGAAAGATGTCTAACAATGTTGTCTACCCTGTTCAGCTAAACTTTATTGAGAACAAAACTGAATCTCCAAGAAATGACGTTTTTTGCAATTTTGTGGTTTTTGTATGTGATGTGTTGAATGTGGTCTATAAAAACTAAACCTAATCTAGACACCCTAGTTTTAAATTTATAAACTAAGACTCTCTAAATGCTAGACCACTGACAGGCAAGTGTAACTATCGTACGTAGTAAAGCCTAACGAAGTCCGAGTATCGAATCCACGAGACACTAGCGACGCTAAACTAGACTCTGACTCAACTAATTACTTAATTGGTTTTAATTGTTTTGATTTTTGGTAGTTTTCTAATTCTACTAAAGCGAGTAAACAAGAGAACAGAGCAAGCAAGAAAGATGGTGAAGTGACAGGAAGCACACAATGATGAGAAAGAACTACCCAGGCTTCGAATCCCTATGACCAACTCATGATCTCTAGTCCTGACCAATGGCTAAAGCTCTGAATCTACCCAGAAAACCTCCCGCTAAGGATGATCAACCAAAATAGGAGATGGAACAGAGTGATGAAGTGCTAAATTGGAAACAACTCAAGCTATCGACACCCAATCCCACGACTGTCAGATTAAAAACAACTATGGTGCTAAAATCCTCCGGTCATGAAGCTAAACCTGTAAAATAATTGAAACCTAGGAAACCCTAAACGTGAATAAGTAGCCGGATCCGAGCTATCGGTCACCAAAACTACCAAACAACGCCTAGCTAATGACCTAGCAATCCTGACTCGTCCCTAGAGTTGCAAGAAAAGGATACACACTATACTCAGTTGATTTTAATTAATTTAGTTAAACTTGAATTATTTCTAATCTCAAGCTCTAGATTGAAAACCTAATAGATTAACGAACCTAGAATGATCTAAATAGTTCCAGACCAGACTAACAAGATCACCTAACCAAACAACCAATCACAACCAAGACAAGCATACAAATTCATAAACAATCACAAAACAGGAATATGTAAATCATCTCAATTTAATCATTAGTCAAAAACGAATAGTCAAAACATTCAATCATAGTTCATCTAGGCCTACGTAGCATGAAAAGTTTAGCCAAAAATCATAACCACTAAAAAGAAACAAGTCTCAAACGATAAGCAAATCATGTTTAATAGTTTGTAAAACACAAAGTCTAACAAAACCAAAAAAATAATAAATTGAAACCAAACCCGAAACTTGAATCGCGGCCTTGAAGCTCGAACCAATCCTTTCTTTTCTTTCTTTACTCTTGATCGCACGTATTTTTCTTTCCTACTTATCGACACCGAATCCCACGACAGTCAGACTAAAAACAACTATGGTGCTAAAATCCTCCGGTCATGAAGCTAAACCTGTAAAATAATTAAAAACCTAGGAAACCCTAAACGCGAATAAGTAGCCGGATCTGAGCTATCGGTCACACAAACTACCAAACAACGCCTAGCTAATAATCTAGGAATCCTGACTCGTCCCTAGAGTTGCCAGAAAATGATGCACACTATACTCTGTTGATTTTAATTAATTAAGTTAAACTTGAATTATTTCTAATCTCAAGCTCCAGATTGAAAACCTAATAGATAACGAATTTAGAATGATCTAAATAGTTCCAGACCAGACTAACAAGATCATCTAACCAAACAACCAATCACAACTAAAACAAGCATACAAATTCATAAACAATCACAAAACAGAAATATGTAAATCATCTCAATTTAATCATTAGTCAAAACCGAATAGTCAAAACAGTAAATCATAGTTCATCTAGTCCTAGGTAGCATAAAAAGTTTAGCCAAAAATCATAACCAGTAAAAAGAAACAAGTCTCAAACGATAAACAAATCATGTTTAATAGTTTGTAAAACACAAAGTCTAACAAAACCAAAAAATAAGAAATTACAAACCAAACCCGAAACTTGAATCACAACCTTGAAGCTCGAACCAATCCTTTCTTTTCTTTCATTACTCTTGATCGCACGTATTTTTCTTTCCTACCTATCGATCGAACTCGCCAACTGCCGCAATAATGATTCTTTACCCCCAAAACAATAATATCTCGTAACAGTGGGGTCCCCTCTTTTCTTTTATCTTCTGCTGACGTCCTTTTGTCCAACTCCCCCAAGCAATTTCTCACCTCACTATATATTATCTATGTTGGCCTTCATTCCATTAGGGTTTTATTTGTTTTTAATATAATACTAGAATTACCACCCGCCGCAATGCGGCGGCGATTCATTAGTTATATATCATGTTAGATGAAAGGAAAACGTTTCTCACATGACCACGAGCCTGTGTGTAAAACCAAGAAAAAAAATGACTAAGTCGATCTCTGACTCGCACGTTGCGACAGACCTATCAAACGGGGAAAAATAGACGTGATGCAACGGACATGTCAAACAGTAAAAAAATAGATGAAAAAACGTTCAACCCCACACGCACGTTTTTATTTATTTAATAAAAGAGATAAATAAAAAAATAAGGGCGAGAAATTACCAGAAAATGACATGTGTACAAAAAGGATTTTTGTTTATTAGTATAAAAAGATTCACATATTGCTTTCCAAAAGCCCAAATCAAATTCCCACTTATTGTCGTGACATGCATGGCTGAATTTAGCGGCCCACTATTGAAAATCGTTCAACTGATATTGTCCAACAAAACAAGAGTCCTCAATTTATTTTACTTTGTCGTCACCTACATTTGATTGAACAAAAGTCAATTAGTGTCTCCGTTATATTAAATCAATTTTAATATTTAAGCACTAAAAACTTGTTAGACAAAACTAAATACAATTTTAATATTGTCTAATCATTATGTATTTAATAAGTTGGTATAATACACTCTTTTAGCTCATTGTCTCCAAAAATCATCAAATTTCAAATATGAACTAATCGCGAGCTAAATTTAATAAAAACAACCTTAAAAATTGTAGGAAATATTATATAAAAATATAGTATAATTTAGAGCACATCAGTATGTTTTGGCGATTATATTGAGGATAGACTCAATAAGATTCTACTCAATGAGACGGACAATATCCCCGCATAAGGATTTTGCCCATCACATTGAGCGAAAGTTTACTTAGAAAATAGTGTATCTCAAAGAAATGTCGATTGGAATCTTTGATATTTGGGTTTTTTTTGGCGTTTCTAAGATGAATGGTATATATGAAAATATGGCGTTTTGGGTTTGGTGTGGTTATTAGAAGGTCTGAGAGATTGTTTATATAGGAAGTTTTTTGCGCGTATTTTAGGCGCGATTTTATTATAATAAATGCTAGTAATTAAGTTCCGTCGTTTCAGTTACTTACTGTTTGTTTAGCTTTATCGGTTAAAAACAAAGTTTGGAGTCTTATATCTAATGGCGTTTAGATTAGGATGACGTGTGCTATGTAGGATAAGGCGGGAATTCAATGGTGTTTTATTTATGAGTTTGGCGTTTTGTGTAGAGAAGTCAAAAGACTTTTTTACCCTTAATGAACCGTGTCCACTTAATAAAAGTGATGTTATTTACGAAAACGCTACCGCGCCATCTAGTCCATAGGTTGTTTTGATCTAACGATCCATAACCGTTCTCTCCGTTCTCACACTTTTCATCGTTTTCTCTAAATCCTGACCCCATATATATATATATATATATATATATATATATATATATATATATAAATATATATATATATATATATATATATATATATATATATATATATATATATATATATATATATATATATATATATATATATATATATATATATATATATATATATATATATATATATATATATATATATATATATATATATTAAGGATCCTGTAAAAAAGGTTAATAGTATGAGAAATATAGGAAATAATATGGTGTTGATATGTGTCCTTCACTTTAATTAATTAAAAAAGGCAATAATGTAATTTAATTCAAAGTTTAATTAATTGAAAAAATAATTTTTGTAACCTCCACTGAGTTATTTTATGTTAGTGATATATATAATTTTATTTTTTACAAATTGACGTGCGTGCGGGTGTATATTTTTTTTAGTTATTTTTAGCTCTTTTACTTGCCGATTTCAAGTTTTAAATTTATAAAACATGATATTCCACTCTCACTCTACACACACGATTAGGGCAAGTATACTCATCGCGGACGTAGTATAGTGATGGCAAGATACCGAGGTTGTCGAAGGACACAAGAGCTTTAAGTACCGACTTATCGTCAACGTCTAATCGAATCAACTTTTAAGAAAAGATTTTTAAGCTAATAAAAAGATAAAAACCGAAAATAAAAATAAAACAAAAATGATAGACAAGAAAGAATCACTTGGATCCAACTTATTTTTCATGTACCCTTTTGATGATTTCTACACTTTGGGCATTTTAATAGATTATCTTAGTTATAGTAGTAGGCCCCTCTTCTAAGGCGACGTTACCCTCAACCAAGGGGTTTGAGTCAGCAAGGATACAATGCCAAGAGGTTGGATTATTGAAAGATAATTAAGTAAGTTATTAACGCAAAATGTGGTGGACCCCCCTTCCAGGGTGGCGATAACCCTCAACCCGTTGCTCTGAGTTAGCAGGGATACCGTCCTCGCGGGGTTGGTTTAATGTTTTAATAAAAGTTTAAGAATAAGGGATTTAAGCTTTTTGCACCACTCCCGTGGTGGGTAATGCCCGCTCCGACTCGTGAGGTGTTACTGGGCTTGAACCAAGTTCTCGTAGGATCTAAACACTGAACGAGAGATAGAATTACCCAAACCACCCTTCTAACCCTCTTCCAGGCAATTAACATGCTTTATATAGAACGCAAAGACATGAATAGGTTGAATCAACGAACATATGAAGAATGATAGAGTAAATTCGCCTTCAATATAAAAAAGCGAATTATTAACGTCATTAATACATACCCAATTAAAAAGGAGCCAAAGATTGGAAATCATAAAAGAAATATATAAAATAAAAGTCTTCACCAAGTGATGTAAGAATTTAGCCAAACATGGGCTTTGTTTGACAAAGATTCTTACAATCAATCTTTGATCCCGAGACTACACACACACTCTAAAGATGGAAAATGGATGATGGTGGTGGATGATGGTGTTGTAGTGGTGGTGGAGTGGTAGCAAGTGAGAGAGAAGTTGTTTGCCAAGGGATGAGTTGAAGTGGAACCAAGCATCTCTATTTATAGCTGAAAATAGAACATCCAGCACGGCCCGTGCCCGCTTGGCACGGCCCCGTGCCCATCAGTCTTTCTCTTCTACATTAACTGTAGTGTCAGACTTGTACTAACACGGCCCCGTGTGTCAACGGCACGGCCCGTGGCCAAAGTACTTGCTGTACTTCTCTAGATTATGGAATCTAAGAGTTGACCACGCCCCGTGTTGGCTTAGCACGAACCCGTGTTGAGCTTGAATTTTGTCTTTTGTTGTTGTCTTTCTCTGCTGCAGCAAATTCCCACCGGGCACGGCCCGTGCTAGGTGGGCACGGCCCGTGCTAGGTGAGCACGACCCCGTGCCAATGCTTATGTTTTTGTTATTTCTTGGGTTTGGATGTGGACGAGAGCTCGGCAAGTTGGTCAATCCTTCGTTATAGCATTTTATGTTGGTTTTTGCTGTCTTTTTGGTTCTTTTGTTCTTTTAAGCTCATTTACCCCTGTTTATTCAAAAGGAACAAAAAAAAAAAAAAAGCTTTTCCCAACATTAGTACTAGAAATAGGTTGATTTTAGGCCTCATTTGATGCAATTTATATGTTGTATTTTGGACACATCAAATACCCCCACACTTGAATCTTTGCTTGTCCTCAAGCAAAACTCTTTTATTAGCTTTACGCACCCAAATGGAATGGGTAGAAAAGAAAGTTTTTAGACTTATCTTTAGAGTGTCGGGTTCAAGTTCTAATCATTTGTGTTTTTATTTTATTTACAAACTTATTTGGTCATGAATTATTTACAACACAATTTAAGAAAAATTATTTGTTTTTGGGCATAGCATGCCTTTATAAAACTTTTGTTGTTTATATACTTGTTTTTACATACCTCGCTAGTAATCACTAAACACTCGGCCGAAAATGTATAAGTGAGAACGCTCGAACCCGATTTGGAAACTACTCCTTCTATAGGCTTGACAAGTAATCAAACCTCCTCATTTTTGGCATTTTTATCCTTGCAATTATCGAGAGTACTTTAAAAGGGTAGCTATGGCTCGGGTAGGTGAGTGTTATTTGAAAGTGGATAGAAGTAGTAAAATGTCGGCTTTTTTAAAATATTTTGTTGTGACTTAGTCCAAACTATATAATTATAAGCAACATTGTTTTTGCTTATTTATTCTAAGTGTTTATATAGCTTTTTTTTTAGTAGATTGACTAAGTCACTTATTTTGCTAAAACTTTTCGAAAGATGTAACGCCTGTCTTATATATCAAGATTTTATTAATAAAATACTCATTTAAATGCTAAAATGTGACTTTACAAAAACTTTTCAAACTAACATTTCCACATGTTAACAACATTTCAAAAATTGCAACTTAATGTAATTGGATTCGTCGTTTTAAAGATACGACAAAACGCCGCGCGGAAGCTTGTATTTTATCGTGTTCGGTTCCTCATCGAGCTTGATCTTCATCCGGGCACTCTTGGCGATCACCTATGATCAAAACCAACTTAAAAGTTAGTTTTGATAGTCAAATATTAAGTTCAAACAAGTACAGGGGTTAAAATGACAAAATAAAAAATTTTCCGGAGTTAGGGGCGTTGCGTGGCGCCAAGGGGCGTCGCGTCACGCTAGGCCCCCTTTTTCGCAGACTGTTGCTTCAGCTGTTACTGTACATTCCCAACTCAACCCGATTTCACGGAAACGACCATAACTTCTTCGTTATTGATCCGTTTTACGCGATTCTTTTTCCTACGCGTCCGTAATTTAATTCTCCATCATATGGAGTTAAAATCCAACATCCAACATAATAAATTTTGAGACTTCTAAGCCTTCGACTCGTTCCCCTTTTACCGAATTTTAACCCGTTTATGCATTTTATCAAACAAACCTATTTATTTGATTCCTATATCTCATACAATTCTTCTAATTAATGTTACCTACTATATTAGGTTCTAATCATAGGTTTATTACACAATTTAAACCCGTTTTCGCTCGTATGCTTATTTTGAACCGTTAAGGGAATTTTAAGCACTTTAAAGCTTGAAATCGCTTTCATTCCCTTCTAGCATTGTAGTTCTACATTTCTTATCTAGTAACCTCCCACTACAACTATATGTGTATTGGGTTTAATGTGGATATCTATATGTTCCGATTTTTACCCCTCGGATTACCATTTTACGGCAAAGACTCATATAAAGCCATTCGACCTAAGAATTTACGTTTTTTTTTCACTATCTAACTTATCCTAAGCATTTATATAATCATAAAACTTATTTCCGAACCACCTTTAAGGGTCGTTCGTCCGAATTGGCTTACAAGGGCAATTTGGTCAATTTCCATCCTTCTTTAACTACAAGGGTCCTTTAAATACTTGATTAACCCAAAATCTGACGCTTTTAACTTTAATCTTATTTATAAACCCATGTGCTTCTAAAACACCATGAACATAATTCAATTTATTCGGTTTACCTTAAAGATAACCGAATATCTACACTTTAACATTGCCTAACTCTTATAGAACTCCAAATTCTACATGATGAGTTGTGATATTATACATACCTGGCTCGGATCAATATATTGACCCGTTTCAATACATTGCCTTAGTAGCCGCTAAGCAATAGCGATGTACTTATCCATTTGATATTTATTCCTATAACATGTAACTCGACAAATCATAAGACAATATTGTCAAAAGGTAATAATTTCATCTTTCGACCCGTCTATTTGCCTAGTGATCTTCGTCACTTCAAGTAAATGCCAGTTTCATGTATTATGCTAATTTAAAGTCTACTAGCAAGAATACAGAATCAAGCATAACGTAACGGAATCGTAGTTACGTACCTTTTAAGCACTCTTTTTAAACGCGTATTTCCACTGGCTTGTCCACTTGACGATTCGGATTCCTTGCCTAAAGAGTTCAATTCACAATCCGTTTAGAACCCTTTTTATAAGTCATTACGCACAATTTCTTAACATATTCAAATCTGCGTTTTACTCAACCTTTAACACTTTAACCCTCATTTAGGCGTTTTATCAAACACCTAGCGGGTCAGATTTCTACATGGTCTAAGCCAAGTTCATGACTTGAGTTTATCACCATAATTAACTTAAATTAGACTACATTTCCATATTTTAACATCAACAATTTTGAGATTTCCTCACAATTTCAGTTTACACTAGAACAAGAGTGTTAATCCTAGTGTTTATCGAGTTCCACTAACATATTAGTCACCCACTATGGTGATTTCGATCCTTACAATTAACATGCAAGAATTTATCAAGAAATCATCTAGGGTTTGTCCCTACACCTTATATCACTTCCAATTTCATGTTTACAACACATAATTAAGCTCTACACTCTATTTCAATCACATGCATGAACTTTGAATCGAATCAAAATGACCTAATTTGACATACCTTATGACCCCTTTGATGAGGTGATCACGATTCTATGTTCAGATTCCGATTTCAACTGGATTTTGGCCTTCAATTTGATAGTTTAGTACATGTTAGGGTTTTGGAAGTGAGGGTGTCGCCCCCTTCCTGTTCTTGATCGACCAGAGCCTCAATTGAGGTGTTTGGTTTTATATTTTTTTTTTATTAAAACTAATAATAATAGTTTCAAGTTTAACAACATTAGCCCCTCCCCTTTTGTTTAACATTTAGTTTTGGTTATTCTAACCTTATTTCAAGTTATTTCTAGACTTGTAGTTAACTAGGTTATAATTTTCCTAGTTATTCATTTTGTTCAAAAACCCGCTTTATTTTAAGTCCCGTTAAATCTCGGGCCTTTTATTATACTTTGCTTTCTCAAAGTATTCCCCATCCTTTTAATAAATATTAGACTTATTTATTTAAATCCTAATATTCACTGGGTTAATTTTACCACCAACGGTATTTTACCCGTTTTTACTATTAACGAGGTTTGATTACTAAACCCGTTTTGGGGGTGTTACAAAAGAGCCGCATTTACTGAAAAAGATAAGAAAGTTAAAAAGGTTGAATTTTTGGGGTGATGGGTGGTTTATTTTGCAAAAATTTTGCGGGTTTAAAGACACAAAAAGTTTTTTAAGGCTCAAAGTGGTTTGTCTATGGGGAGTATTTTTGGGAAAAGCAAATGAAAAATAAAGATTTTTGGATAGAAAACGGGTTTAGTCCTAATGTCTCTGTCATTTACTTATTTGGATTAGTGTCGGCAAAGACTTGGAATGCATTGCTTTGGCAAGTTCTAGAGTTGTAAGAACCAAATGGGCTAAATCACACAAGAAACGAAAATTTGAGCTTATTAGTATGGATGTTTATTTGTGCTCATTAAAGACTCAAAACTCACTTGGGAAAAGTGATTCAAGGTTTTAACCTCCTCCCCCCCCTCCCGACACTTAAAATTACACATTATCCCCAATGTGTCCCCAAACGAATTTATTTAGGTTAAATATGTAAAAGTGCGGAAAATAACAAAAATTCTCAGTTACTGGGCACTGGGCACAGGGGCGTGCTGGATGGACACGGCCCGTGCTCAAATGGCCAGTGACTGGGTTTCTAGAAAGCTTACAGTGGAGTGAGCACGATCCGTGTCACTATTTTGAGAAAAACTTTTATCACCAGTGGCTTGGGCACGAGGGCGTGTTGAGTGGACACGGCCCCGTGCTGCACGTCTGTTTTAGTAAAAAATGTAGGTTTTCGACGTTTTGCTCCTGTTTTTCGGGCTTATGGACCACTGTGCTCAGTGTGTCCAAGCCTCATATTGTACCTGCTCTCTACAATACTACCACAACACAATATATACAAAAACCATCATAAAGTCCTAAATTACCATTGTTCAAAGTTAAACCACAACCACATCACAAAAACTAAAAACAAAGTGCAGAAAATTAAAGTAGTTCAACAGAAAGTAAATTGTTCAGAACGGGAGGCAGCTCGAGGAAGTGTTGCGATTGTTCAAAGGGTAAGAAAGGTTAACCTGCTTGCGAACCATGCCACCAACCACCAAGGTCGCCTAGTTCGAGTCCATCCTATGCCCCTCATCCTCCTCCTCCTCCTCCTCATCGCCTCGAATCACCATATGGTCCTGGATGTAGGTAATGTCGTTTTGCATGGAATGGATGCTTCGTTCCATGCTTCCGATCCGGGTGCTCGAGCTTTGGCCTAAGCTGAAAGCATTCTTCGAGACTTGGAGGGTTTCCTGCATAATGTTATATCAGCTAGTAAAGTCAGGAAAGTCGGCACCTCCTTAGGATGAGGATCCCGGGAATTGACCGGGACGAGGACGGTTGGGTATATCTTCGATTGCCAAAATCAGATCCGGGTCGTTAAGATTCCAAACACGACCCTTTGAGTCTTTGAAGCGCATAGTACCATCGGGGCAATCGATGATGAGACCCTTGCTGCGGCATATTGCAAGATCAACCTTGATGAAGCTAACACCCCTGTGGAACGACGATGGGGTTCGTTGTATGAAGTTTTTAAACAACCTTGCGATCCATCCCCCGTAGAATATCGGCATTCGGGAACCCGGTGAATGTAGAGGATGAGTGTGTCGCGGATCTTTGTGCTTTTCATGGAACTGGGATTATTGTGGCCATCTCCTATTGTTGCCCATGCCGTCTGGCGGAAGTTCTCAGGTAGCTCGCGTAGTGCATCAGTAAACTCAGGCTCCGCCATGTCGTCCTCGGTGTATAGGCCAAGATGAACACCTAATTGAGCGACAGAGACACTATACTACACCACCCCACACCGAAACTCTACTGCGTCTGACTCAAACAGGTCCGGCTTGGTCCGTTTAAACTTTAAGGTGCTTAGAAATTCCAAGTTGTACTCATGTACGAACCGGGTCTGGGTCTCAAGAAAGATTCGTAACGGGCTAGTTACAAGTTTGTCATATCTTTCCCTCTGCCCCAATACTTCGAGCGTATCGGAGCACACTTGTCTTCACGGCTCTTCGTGGCAAGCTTGCAAGATCTCGAAACGGTTTTGGAACTCCATCTCAGCAGGTTTGAACCTTAGAAACTTGTGAGGAGCCATCCTGCAAGAAAGAACCAGTAAGACAGTTGAAACGTATGAAAAAATTGTAAAAATTTGATAACAGGGCTCCGGACACGGCCTCGTGCTGAGTGGGAACGACCCGTGTCGGAGAATTTCATTGGGCATGGCCTCGTGCTGAACCAGCACGGCCCCGTGTCGACGAGTCTGTTCATCCAAAAATAAAGGTTTTCAAGCCGGCTTTGAAAAATCTGAAATTTTTAGTTCCTAGGCAGCACCTACCCCCGATTAAGAAACCCTCATTATCATTTTTACAAAAAGTGCTTGTTTACCCTTCCGATATTAACATTTTCCGTCAAGAACAAGGGTTTAGTGAAAACAGTGTGAATCAATCGATTTCCTCAACAATGTTCAAACATTTACTTTCAAAATCACTACTTCTAACTACTACTAACAAGATCTAGACAAAAAATCGGGATTGACACGGGTCTAGTTCAAGAACCCTAGATTAAACACAAATTTTTGGGTGTTAAACTACATGCAAATCTTTACACTAACTTCAATGATGTTGGAATCAAACCTTGTGGTTGGATTTGATTGATCGAATGTGGAAAACTCTCGGAAAATCGACAGGAACCGTCGTTGCAGAGGAAACGGGTCGTCGTGTTTTGAAAAAGTGAAGACTGAAAGGGTTATATATCCCAACAGTCAGTCGGTCACGGCCCCGTGCCGAACTTTATTTTTATTTTGCATCTAGGCGTTTGGGCACGGGGGCATGTCAGATGGGCATGACCCCATGTTCAGACTGCCAGTATCGTTAGTTTTTAATTCGTGCACGTGTGTTCGACCGTTTCTATGTGGTTCCTTCGGTACTTACCTGTTTTTCTTCAAATCCTCATGGTTGATGCTTTCCAATGGTCACTACAAGTTGATTAAAAAGAAAAATATGCAAAATAACTAAATAAAAGTTTTATCGTTTTACAAATCAAGTGTCTACCTCTTGAAGATCCATTTCAATTTCCTCCTCCTCAATGAAGCCTCGGTATGGTTTAAGCCTTTCTCCGTTTACCTTGAATGGCGAACCGTTTGGAGGGTTAATCTCTACCGCTCCGTGTGGAAAAACTTGGGTAATGGAAAAGGTCCCGTCCATCTTGACTTAAGTTTGCCCGGAAATAGTCGAACCTTCGAATTAAATAATAGCACTTGATCCCCCTCCCGAAATTCTTTAGGTTTACTTATTTTATCATGTATGTTTTTCATTCGTTCCTTATAAATTTCGAAATTGGAATATGCTTGATTTCTTAATTCGTCTAATTCACTCAATCGATAGAATTGATTTTTACCGGCAAGGTCTTGGTCAAGATTTACGTTTTTTAATGCCCAATAGGCCTTGTGAACAATTTCTACCGGGAGGTGACAATTTTTCCCATAGACGAGCTTATATGGGGTGGTGCCTATTGGTGTTTTGTAGGCGGTTCGAAAAGCCCATAAAGCATCATCTAACTTATCCGCCCAATGTTTCTTGTTTTGACCTACGGTTTTCTCTAAGATTCTTTTTAGCCCTCGGTTTGTTACTTTGGCTTGACCGTTGATTTGAGGATGGTAAGCGGTTGAAACTCGGTGATAGACCCCATATTTTGTTAAGATTTTGTATAATTGATGATTGCAAAAATGGGTGCCTCTATCACTAATTAGTGCTTTTGGAGCACCAAACCGAGAAAATAATCGTTTAAGGAATATTAATACAACTCTTCCATCATTGGTTGGGAGAGCTTCGGCCTCGGCCCATTTGGACACATCATCGACCGCTACAAGAATGTATTTATTACCTTTTGATGGTGGGAAAGGTCCCATAAAATCCATACCCCAAACATCAAAAAATTCACAAATAAGAATGCCTTTTTGGGGCATTTCATTTTTTGTAGAGATATTACCTGTTCATTGGCATGCATCACAACTTTGAATACAATTATGAGCATCCTTCTGGATTGTTGGCCAATAAAATACTGAATCGAGTACCTTTCATGCGGTGATTGCGACTCCATGATGTCCTCCGTACGATCCTTCATGACAATGGCGAAGAATTTATCTTGCTTCTTTTCCATGGACACATCTTCGAATAAGTTGATCCGCACATATTTTAAAAAGATATGGGTCTTCCCGAAAATAGTATTTTACATCGGCAAAGAATTTCGATCTTTGTTGATGTGACCAACCTTTTACTAGAATGCCACTAGCTAAGTAGTTAGCATAGTTGGCGTACCATGGTTCTTCTCGGTATTCGACCATTTCTAAAGATTCGATGGGGAACATTTCGTTGATGAGTTCTTCTCGAGTTGACTCCAAAGCGGGATCTTCTAAACGTGACAAGTGCTCGGCGGCGGGTCAGCCTTTGATATCCATGAGCCTCCATGCAATTGCATTTTTATGATTTTTTAAAAGTTTTATTAATTTTTCTTTTTAAAAAAGTGTCAGTTTAGAAGAAATGATGACGGGGAACTTACCAAGTTCGTCTAAAAATGCGTATTCTAGACCTTTAGGTAGTTCCTTGAGTTCAAGTGGCGGTGGGTCTTCAAGAGACCGCTTATTTTCTTCTTTATTAATGTTGATGGCCGAAAAGGATTGCTCGAGGGTAATTTCCTCTTCGACGAACTCTTCTTCTTCTTCTTCCGTATCGGGTGGTTCCGCTTCATCTTCAATTAAGGGGTCGTCTTCGTGAATTGGATATTTCATTAATTGGTCAAGATCGACATACCTTTTATCCGCCCCTAATCGAAGTGGTAGGTTGGTTTGCTTCCGTTGGGTCAAGGCTTGATGGGATTTTAAGAATGGTTTTTCCAACACGAGGGGAGCATCATCCAAGATGACAAAGTCGGCTGGGACTACCTCTTTGCTTGCTTGAATTAAGACATTTCCAACCATTCCCTTGGTAGTAATCGGTTTACGATTTGAGAGAAAAACAGGAATTTTAAGAGGAGAAAAATCACTTGTACCTAATTTTTCAAAAATATAGTTAGGCATTATGTTAACGCAAAGATCTTTATCGATTAGTACATTACTAACAAAGATGCTTTGAAAAAACATGGTACCGATTTTATGTTCATTTCATGATATTCATCTTGTATTAGCGAAGTTTTATCATTTGTTAATGTGACGCTTACCAATTCTTCGATTTTAGTAGAAGTGTTCAACTCTTTTAAAAACTTGGCATGTGAAGAAACCAAACTATGATTTTCAAAAGAAGGTTGTAAAACGTGAATTTCTGAAAAAGTTTGATCAATTTTAGAATCATCAATTTTAGAGTTCCCTTCTTGTTAAGTTGGTTCATGCATGAGTTTTTCATTTTGTTTTTCTATTTTTACCTCTTCGATTATTACCTCTTTAGTAGAAACACCTTCTTCTTTTTCTCTAGATTTCTTAAGTAAGATTTCTAGATTTTTCATACTTTCTATGAGTCTCGCGGCTTCGGGGATGATTATTGGTGGAGTGTCGTAATCTTCAAACGGATTGGTATCCCAAAAGCTTGACTTTAGGAGTTCAAACCTTGGTTCTTCATAAGTGGTGTATGAAGAACTTAGAGTAGTGTACGAGGTTCATGGTCGTTTAAAAGGTCACAATATTGTACCGAATGGGGTTTTCCGCAAATGGTACAATAAGGTTCCTCATAATCATCCTCTATATAGTAGGTGTAGTCTTCTGAGTAGTAATCCATTGTTTTGGAAGATACCCAAAAGAACAACGAGCATCGGGATCAAAAACAGAATTTAAAAATTTAATAGAAAGTTGAGCACGGCCCCGTGTTCAGTTCTGTTGTATCTGGGTGTTTGCAAATTTTTTTAGAAAAAGTTGGGAGGGCGTGTCCCAGCAGCACGGCCCCGTGTAAACCTACTAAAAAAGAAAAAAAAATCAAAAAACGAGCGCGCAGTTTTGAAAAAGTGTTAGAATTTGATTAGGCCGTTAATTTTAAGCTACCTTAAAATCCTTATGTCCCCGTCAACGGGGTCAAAAACATGACGTGTGTGCGGGTGTATATTTTTTTATTATTTTTAGGTCTTTTTGCTCGCCGATTTCAAGTTTTAAATTTATAAAACACGAGATGCCACTATCACTCTACACACACGCTTAGGGCAAGTATACCCATCGCGGACGTAGTATAGTAATGGCCAGATACCGAGGTCGTCCAAGGACACAAGAGCTTTTAGTACCGGCTTATCGTCAACGTCTAACCGAATCAACTTTTGAGAAAAGATTTTTAAGCTAATAAAAAGATAAAAACAGAAAATAAAAATAAAATAAAAATGATAGACAAGAAAGAATCACCTGGATCCAACTTATCTTTCATGTACCCTTTTGATGATTTCCGCACTTTGGGCATTTTAAGAGATCATCTTAGTTATAGTAGTAGGCCCCTCTTCCAAGGCGACGTTACCCTCAACCAAGTGGTTTGACTCAGCAAGGATACAATCCCAAGAGGTTGGATTATTGAAAGATAATTAACTGAGTTATTAATGCAAAATGTGGTGGACCCCTCTTCCGGGGCGGCGATCACCCTCAACTCGTTGGTCTGAGTAAGCAGGGATACCGTCCTCGCGGAGTTGGTGTAATGTTTTAATAAAAGCTTAAGAATAAGGGATTCAAGCTTTTTGCACCTCCCCCGTGGTGGGTAATGCCTGCCCCAACTCATGAGGTGTTACTGGGCTTTAATCAGGTTCTCGCAGGATCTTTACACTGAAAGAGACATAAAATTACCCAAACTACCCTTCTAACCCCCTTTACAGGCAATTAATATGCTTTATATAGACCATAAAGACATGAATATGTTGAATCAACGAACATTTGAAGAATGATAGAGTAAATTCGCCTTCAATATAAAAAAACTATTTATTAACATCATTAATACATACCCAATTAAAAAGGAGCCAAAAATTGGAAATAATAAAAGAAATACATAAAAGAAAAGTCTTCACCAATTGATGTAAGAATTTAGCCAAGCATGGCCTTTGTTTGACAAAGATTCTTACGATCAACCTTGGATTCCGAGACTACACACACTCTAAAGATGGAAAATGGATGATGGTGGTGGATGATGGTGGTGGATGATGGTGTTATAGCGGTGGTGCAGTGGTGGCAAGTGAGGGAGAAATGGGTTGCTAAGGGATGAGTTGAAGTGGAACCAAGCATCCCTATTTATAGCTGAAAATAGAACATCCAGCACGGCCCGTGCCCATCAGTCTCTCTCTTCTACATTAACTGTAGTGTCAGACTTGTATTAACACGGCCCCGTGTGTCAACGGCACGGCCCGTGGCCAAAGTACTTGTTGTACTTCTCCAGATTCTGGAAATCTTTTGTTGTTGTCATTTTCTGCTGCAGCAAATTCCCACCGGGCACAGCCCATGCTAGGTGAGCACGGCCCCGTGCTAAAGCTTCTGTTTTTGTTATTTATTGGGTTTGGATGTGGACGGGGGCTCGACAAGCTGGTTAATCATTCATTATAGCATTTTATGTTGGTTTTTGATGTCTTTTTGCTTCTTTTGTTCTCTTAAGCTCATTTACCCCTGCTTATTCAAAAGGAATAAAAACTCAAGCTTTTTCCAACATTAGTACTAGAAGAGAGTTGATTTTAGGCCTCATTTGATGTAATTTATGTGTTGTATTTTGGACACATCACAATTATTTAAGAATTTAGTTTTATATACCAACTCAGAGATTTTATAAATCATTATCGTCTGAATCATAGAGATCGAAGAAAATTATTGTTCCTATTTTTTTGAATCATCAGCTATTATTTTTTTGAATCATCAGTTCGTATAAAACACCATACGAATCCCAGAAAACACCACAACGTGAATCATAATACAACCATGGTGTTCTAACATCTGGAATGATTTTTGTTATTTATGCAGGTATAAAACACCATAAAAATTTCAAAAACACCATGAATTTAATCATAATACAGTTGTGGTGTTTTAACATCTAAAATGATTCTATTGCTATTTCAGATGTTAAAACACCATGACTATAATCACAATACAATGTTACAGATTCTAGATGCTAAAACACCATGACTTAAATCATAATTCGTTATTTGCAATGTTATGGTGTCTTATATACGTTCATGGCGTTTTACTGTAAACACAACACCTTGAATCACAATACAATTAAACACCTATTGTATAAACATAGACAAAACACCATGGACTAAAACATTTGATCGAAATGTAATTTTTTTCTCTATATAAGTATAACAATATGTTATTCATATTAAAGAAGAAAAAGACACGTTATTATGGTATAATTTTTTTTTTTTTAAAAAAGAGTTACTTACAAAAAGTTATTAACGTTTAAAAAAGAAGGATGAACTTGCATGTGCATTGCATGTGGGTTTCTAAATTTAAAAATGTTATTTACCTTTATACCCTTAATCTAAAAAAATAATTATTTTAATGGTAAACATTATTTACAATTTTGTCATTATAATCTCAACCATTAGATTATAGATCAAATGGTGTAGATCAAATGATGCACCCCCATTTAGCCGGCCCTGTTATGTTCAAGGCTTGATGCAAAACTACTATCGAGTCAAGGGTCTCACTAGAAGCAGTCTCTCTATCCTACCGGGTAGAGGTAAGGCTTTCTACATCTTACCCTCTTCAAATATTAACTTAGCTTTCCTATTGGTGAGATTTACTGACTATGATGACAATGACGACATTTGTACATAATAGGTCTCAAAACTCTTAATCTTAGGAGAAAAATACTTTTCCATCTCACTTTTATACCGATAACTACAAGCCGTTTGGTATTTTTTGTGAGTTACGTTCATTATTTAGTCGGAAAACATGCAAAGGGACGCTAAAAAGGGAACACAAATTTCATACATCATTAATGGTCTTTCATCACTTTTGCGGCAATTTGGTCCTTTTATGCAAATTTTGATAAAAAGCATAGCTCATGTTTAACCCATTTTTCACAAATTGACAAGATCCAGCTAATAATCATCATTCTTAAAATAGACACTAGGCACACAACATTGCCTTATCGCATCCAATTTTGACTGATATATCATCATGCTCTCACTCACATGTTCTATGTTTTTTCCTAAAACTAGTTCATGCTTTTCTCCACCGTATCAACATATGCATAATGCATATATGGGTTATAAATAATGACACAAGCAGCTTCAATTGTCGTTCATCTCCTTCAATCTCAATGGGTAAATTTGGGTTATTGATTTACACAATTATCTGTTTTATCATACCAAATTCCGCACAGCTCGATGACACCAAAACCTTCATTGTAAGGATCCAAAACGAGGCGAAACCATCTGTTTTCGCTGATGTTGAGCATTGGTATCAAGCAACTCTTGGAAGTTTGAGTTCAAGAAAGATGAATTCTGAAAAAACCACTGATGAAAATCCAAATCAAGACTTCCTTCATGTCTACAAAAATGTTTTCCATGGTTTTGCAGCGAAATTGACTGTTCAAGAAGCCAAAGAACTTGAAGAACATCCAAGCGTCATGGCGGTTTTACCAGACGAAATTCGTCATCTTCACACAACTCGGTCGGTTCAGTTCATGGGGCTCGTTGATAAAGAACCGAATTACCTCTTGAAGGAGTCTGATTACGGTTCTAATGTCATTATTGGCATTTTGGACACCGGTATTTCACCCGAAGAACCAAGCTTCCATGATCAAGATCTCGGTCCAATCCCATCAGAATGGAAAGGAGAGTGTATGGAAGGTGAAAAGTTCACAAAAAATCTCTGCAACAAGAAGTTGATTGGAGCCAGATATTTTACTGCTGGGTATGAAGCAAGCAACGACATAATCAACGCGTCGAATGATGTTAAATCTTGTATAGACACCAACGGTCATGGGACTCACACAGCTTCGATTGCAGCCGGAAGAATGGTTCAAAATGCTTCACTTTTTGGCTTTGCTAAAGGAGCAGCGGTTGGGGTTGCACCAAAAGCCAGAATTGCTGCTTACAAAATATGTTGGGGAGAGAACTGTCAAGAATCAGACATACTCGCGGGCATAGATAAGGCGGTTGAAGATGGTGTTCATGTCATATCGATATCGCTTGGTGGCTCCATTAGTAGACCATTCCACCTTGATCCTATAGCACTTGGAGCTTTTGGTGCAATGGCAAGAGGTGTTCTTGTTTCAGCTTCGGCTGGAAACAACGGGCCGGATGAAATGACCGTTACAAATGGCGCACCGTGGATCACAGCAGTCGGTGCAAGCACAATCGACAGGAGGTTTCCGGCGGATTTGGTGTTGGATGACGGTACTGTGATCACAGGGGCGTCTGTTACTAGTGGAAGATGGAAAAGTGATCCCACAAGTCAATTTTTTCCTTTAATTCATGGAAAAGATGCCTCAAATACCCAATTTAGAAACTCTAAATCCGCCCTTTGCATACCGGAGTCACTTGATGAAGAACTGGTAAAGGGAAAGATTGTGATTTGTGACCGAGGTGGTAGTGGTCGAGTCAAGAAAGGTGAAGTCGTCAAGGATGCTGGTGGCGTTGGGGTGATCGTCGCCAACGTGGCTCCACAAGGTGATTAATTATTATTATTATTATTGTTTTTTTAAGGGCTAGCTCATACATCCATTAAACTTACTTCTAAATCTATATCTCTGTCCACTAGGTGAAGGATTGATATCAGACTCGTATACGATTCCTGGAATGTTGATAACCGAGTCAGGACGTAACAAGCTTCTTGATTATATAAACTCTACAAAAAATCCCATGGCTAAGATGGTGATTCGAGGAACGCAAAACGAGGTGAAGCCCGCACCGGTAGTTGCATCCTTCTCATCCAGAGGACCGAGTGCTGATTCGGTTTATGTACTCAAGCCGGATGTAATAGCGCCTGGTGTGGACATCCTAGCCGCATGGCCTAAGGATGTGCCACCAAGCGAATTACCATCCGACACTCGACGGTCTAGATTTAACATGTTATCTGGTACTTCAATGTCATGCCCTCATGTGTCTGGTTTAGCCGCGTTACTAAAAGGTGCCTACCCGGATTGGTCTCCGGCCATGATTAGATCCGCAATGATGACCACAGCCTATATGGAGGACTCAGAAGGGAAGCCATTACTAGATGAACAATCGTATAACGAGTCAAGCGTATGGAGCACGGGTGCAGGCCATATAGACCCTGGAAAGGCTGTTGATCCAGGGTTGGTATATGACATAACAGCGAATGATTACCTTCGATTTCTATGTGCAATGAACTACTCAACCCAAGCTATTAGACAATTTTCCCCAAAACCAGTTAAGTGCAACCGAAAGCATAATAATCCGTGGAACATCAATTACCCATCCATATCAATAGGATACGGTTCAAGAGGGTCATCAGTGGCAGAAGTTGTGGTCACAAGAACCGTAACTTATTTGGGCGAAGGTGTATCAACCTACAATGCAACCATGACAAGCCCAAAAGGAGCCAATGTAACCATAGAGCCGCAGACAATGCGGTTTGCAGCAAAGGGTGAAAAACAAAGTTACACGGTTAAAATTGTGTCTCATAAGAAACTTGGCCCATGGGGGAGTATGGAGACACAATTGGGTAAGTTGATCTGGAGTGATGGGAAGCATAATGTTGTGTCGCCTATAGTTGTTGTTCACCAACATTTGTTATAAAATTGTACATCTATCCGTGAACTATGTGACATGATTAAAACTAAAATTGTTCCGGTATAATACCGAAAATAAATCAAAATCCAGGAAAATTAATATTTTAGACTAGTTTCACCACATTCAGATCGTTTAAAGATATACATAATGTTCAGCTTAATAAAATCACTTGGGCTGTAATTAAAAATGCATGTGGGCTAACTATTTACAAAGCTCTTGGGCTAGTAAGCAGGTCAAATGAGCAAACAGACATTATTCGGATATCTCACTAGCTAGTATGCTTTCATTAAACCTTTAGTTTATTTATATATTTTATTTATTAAGATTTTAGGCTTACTAATAATCTATAATCTATTATAATCTATAAACAAATGACATTTGTGGACATCTGATTGATTTCTGTATTTTTCGATGGTACCTAAGCATTTTGTTCAAGAAGAATTAATATTACTAAACTTCAACTAAAGACTTTTTGCCGGCCTAGAAATCAAGTACATATATGCATACAATATGGAACACATGCACCACACTAATTCCATCATTAAGTACTTCAACAATGATCACGTTACTTCTCACTTTCACTACCATTTTGAACCTCTCACTTGTGGTCGCAAAACAAACAGAAACATATATTGTCCAACTAAGCCCTCCCCCTGACCACATATTTGCAAAATTCCAAGACCTTGAAAGCTGGTACAACACATTCTTGCACAGAATTGCTAGGGATTCGGATGAGAAACCACAGATGGTTTACTCATATCGTAACGTACTCAAAGGGTTTGCAGCAAAACTGACGGTTGAGCAAGCAACCGAAATCAAAAAAATAGATGGGGCGATCTTAGCCCGACCTGAAAGGGTATTGTCGTTACATACAACGCATACTCCTAACTTTTTGGGATTGCACCAGAATTTTGGTTTTTGGAAAGGTTCAAACTATGGTAAGGGCATCATTATTGGCATGCTTGACTCCGGGATTACTCCGAATCATCCTTCTTTTAGTGACACGGGCATTGGCCCTCCACCAGCTAAATGGAAAGGAAAATGTGAGGTGGCGGGGTGTAACAACAAATTGATTGGTGTTAGGAACTTTGTTAGCAGTAGTACCAGTTCACTGCTAGATGAAGTGGGGCACGGAACGCACACCTCAAGTACTGCGGCTGGTAACTTTGTTGAAGGAGCAACCGCACTAGGAAATGACAATGGCACTGCTGTAGGGATGGCTCCGCTTGCACACTTAGCAATGTATAAAGTATGTAACAAGACTCTTTGTGGGGAGAGTGATATGTTAGCTGCTATGGATGCAGCTATTGAAGATGGTGTAGACGTGCTTTCTCTCTCGATTGGTGCACGATCCCAACCTTTTTATAGCGACTTGATCGCTGTTGGTGCATTTGCTGCGATACAAAAAGGGATATTTGTGAGTTGTTCTGCAGGAAATTCTGGGCCATTAAATTCTTCATTGTCCAATGAGGCTCCATGGATTCTCACAGTTGGTGCTAGTACAGTTGATAGAAAGGTAACCGCTACAGTAAAACTTGGAAACGGGGTGTTAGTAGCGGGCGAATCGCTTTCGCAGCCTAAAGATTTCCCAGAGACCCTCTTGCCTCTTGTATATCCGGGAATGAGTGGCGATATAAACGCCACATTTTGCGACACCCCAGAATCTTTAAACAGTACAGATGTAAAAGGAAAGGTAGTTATTTGCCTGAGGGGTGGTGTCACAGGAAGAATCGCAAAAGGGAAGATAGTAAAAGATGCTGGTGGCGCTGCTTTGATAGTCGCAAACACGCAGAAAGATGGTGCTAGTATTGTAGCTGAAGCCCATGTACTCCCTGTATCATATGTTAATTACAAAGATGGACTCAAAATTCTGGAATACTTGAGTTCAAGTTCATCACCAGTTGCTACCGTCATATTCCATGGAACTGTCATTGGAGATAAATCAGCTCCTCAAGTGACAGCTTTCTCTTCAAGAGGACCTAATCTAGCAAGTCCTGGAATTCTGAAACCCGACATTATTGGGCCCGGAGTTGACATTCTTGCAGCATGGCCTACCACTTATGATAACACAACAACAGCTTCCCCCTTTAATGTTATTTCAGGTACTTCAATGTCTTGCCCTCATCTTAGTGGTATAGCGGCATTATTGAAAAGTGCACACCCTGATTGGTCTCCTGCTGGAATCAAATCCGCTATCATGACCACTGCTGATCTGATCAACCTTAACAACCAACCAATTCAGGATGAAAGAGAGCTTCCCGCCAGCATTTTTGCTATTGGGGCTGGCCATGTCAATCCATCAAAAGCTAATAACCCTGGACTCATTTTCGATATCCAAGCTGATGATTACATACCTTACTTGTGCGGATTAGGATACTCAAGTGCACAAGTTACAACCATCGTCCAAAAGCAAGTTTCTTGCTCAAATTTAACAAGCATCCCTGAAGCACAACTAAATTATCCTTCATTCGCAATCACACTAAGTGGTAATGTGAGAAAATCATACACGAGAACAGTGACCAATGTTGGGGATGCTAATTCATCTTACACAGTGAACATTGTCAAAGCCCCAGGTGTGAGTGTTACCGTGTCACCTTCTACACTCATATTTACGGCAGTTAACCAGAAATTGTCATACCAAGTGACATTCATCCCTGCAGGATCTCCTCCAAATCAGTTTGTTGAAGGGGCCCTTGAATGGAACTCCAAATGGCACTCGGTTAGGAGTCCCATTTCTGTCAAATATGTTTTGAGTGAATAGACATATATGGCTTTTATTGGAGATTCAATTGCTGCAATTAGCACATATTTTCTACCTTGAATTCATTGAATTTGAATGAACAAGTGTTCATGTTGTTAAATCATTACAAGAGAGTTAATTTCTTGATAATGTTATGAGATTATTACTTGCACAATCGCAAGCCATGAATGTGATTGTTGTTGAAATTTAGCACATCATTTTACTTTTTGGAAATGATAAACAAACAACTGACAATGGATGATTTATTTTTCTTAGGCTGAAAGTATTGGCATACCTTGGTTGGCTATCTGCACACTTAAGGTTTGCCTACACACGTTTAGACCTATACGCAGCGTATAGGTCTACCCTTCTACGCAGTGTATAGGGTTACCCTTCTATTTTGCATATAGACCTATACGCATCATAGGTAAGGGGTAGGTACACGAAGCGTATGTACAAAAAGGTATACGCTGCATATAGATCTATACGCAGCTTATGTCAGACATATTTAACATTGATACGATGTTGTCTAGGCAGGTGAATAAAGCTATACGCAGAGTATAGAGCTATACGAGGCTGATAATTATGAATTCAAAAGTGTATTTAGACATCCATCTCTGCCTACGAATTCAAACACCATCTCTGTATACACTCACTTCCTCTGTATCAAACACCATATTGTTAAAATGTCATCATTATTGGGACGGGAATTATTTCTTTAATCACAATTCAAACGATGCATGGGGAGTAAATGATGCTAATGAGGAGGAGCAGGTTGTGTCTTGCGTCCCTGTTCATCAAAAAATACAGTTGCCAGACTTGGACGAGACTCCACCTGGTGATGAACCATATTACCAGGCACATCAAGTGTATCCGGACTACAGATACGGGTATGAATCTCCGTACGTGCAACAAGGAAATCTGGATGGATACGTAGGATACGGTGCTGAGAATGCCCCTGTTGATGAACCATATTACCAGACGCAACAATCGTATCTGGGTTACGGATAAGGGGGTGAAGTTTCTTACGTGCAACAAGATAGTTCGGATAGATACGGAGGATACGGTGGATACGGTTATGAGCCTCGTAACACACCACTGTATGATGAATATCAACCATCTAACCCAAGCAATCCGTTTCAAATTCAGGAGTTATCACATTAATATTTGTATTATTCTTATAATAATAATTATTATTGTTAAATTATATTGTTGTTGTTATTATTAATATTATTGTTAAAATTATATTAGTATTGTTATTATTAATATTTGTATTGTTGTTATAATTCTTAATATTATAATAATTATTATACTTGTTAAAATTATTATAATTGTTATTACTGTTAAAATTATATAACTATTGTCAATATTATAATTATTATTATTATTATTAAACTTATATAGCTATTGTCAATATTATTATTATTATTATTATTATTATTATTATTATTATTATTATTAAAATTATTATAATTATTATTATTATTGTTAAAATTATATTGTTACTGTTAATATTATAATCATTAAAATTATTATTATTATTATTATTATTATTATTATTATTATTATTATTATTATTATTATTAAAATTATATTGTTACTGTTAATATTATTATTATTATTATTATTATTATATTGTCTTGAAATATGTATTATTATTAATTAATTATTAATATTACTATTGTTAATAACTTAACTGTTTTTTAGCATTTCATGTCTCTAACTGATTTGAAGAATTGGGCACAAGCTACGAGAAAGGTGAATGGTTACGTAATTGTTACCCGTCGATCGAAAAATATTGGTGGTAGTACGGGGATGGTATGGCTTGTGTGCGACCGTAGTGGTGAGCACCGTAGTAAAGAAACAGTTAGGAAAGCTGGCAGCAAAAAAATTGATTGCCCATTTCATTACTCGTTATGCGGGACGTGACGAATGACATGTGGGAGTTAACAGTGGACAACTCGAATCATAACCACGAACCTACGACGAGTCTGTTGGGCCATGCTTTTGTGCGAAGATTTACTGAAGTCGAATACAAGCTAGTGGAGCAACTAACTGCTCAAAACATGGAGCCACGTAACATATTTCAAACCCTAAGAAAGTAGTTTCCTGACAACCTGCATGTTCCATAAGACGTGCAAAATGCGGTACAAAAAATTAGAGCGTCACTGATGGACGGAAAGACTCCCATGCAGGCACCGGAAAGCATGCTGCATGAAAACTGATTCATTATACGACACCCGACAGGAACCCAAAACAAATGTCGTAATAGAGTTTTTCTTTGTTCATCCTCATTCAATCACTATGTGGCGTGCATTACCGCACGTGCTATTGATCGACGCGACCTACAAAACAAACATCTACAACATGCCATTTGTCCAGGTTGTGGGTTTTACGTCTACAACATACAAAGAACGAAGGGATAACTTCGTGTGGGTGCTTAAGTGGATCAAGTCAATGTTGCATGAATGTATGATGTCGCGTGTGATAGTCACGGATAGAGAGCTAGTCCTAATTAACGCGTGTGCTAAAGTATTCCCGAACGCATCTAGGTTTCTATGCCGGTTTCACATCGAACAAAATATATGTAAACATTGCAAGCAAGGGTTCAATAAATTAGAGTGGGAGAAATTTCTGTCGTACTAGCGAAGAGTGTGCGACTCTGCTTCAGAGCCCATGTACAAGTACAACTTGGACAAATTGTATAACCGACTTGTGGCTGCCAACCGGGAAAGTAAGTGTGCCTTCAACAAATGACTCACCCAATCTATTTTATTTAACACACGCTTTTACATTTCATTATTTTATTTTTGCAGGGGTCTTTAATTATGTCTAAGAAAACTGGCTCAAAGACTATAAAGAAATGTTCGTTTGTGCGTGGACTAATAAGTGTCGCAACTTTGGACAGTGCACCACCAACAGATTTAAGAGCTAGCAAGCAAATTTTAAAAGATACGTTACGCGCGGGAGTTCATTGGAGCGAATGGCAAGATGCGTCATTGATATAGTTGAAGTTAGGGGAAATACAAAAAAGTTTCACCGAAAGCATCGAAAATGAACCATCACAGACACCCACTGTTTAACAACCTACGTGGAATGGTTTCCCATACACCACTTGATTTGCTGAAAGGAGAGCTAACGAGGAAGCTGGAGGTGTTGTAGAAACTTAACGCATCATGTGGTTGCCACATGTGGCTTAGTTGTGGGTTGCCGTGTGCTTGTAGGCTGGAAAAGTACAAATGGACAGGTAAAAAATATTAAACCTACAAGCCTTTTCTTATTTAGTATGATTTAGCTGTTTCTCACACTGTATTGACTTAACTATGCAGAGCGTAAGATACAACTCGAAGACGTTGATGTATTCTGGCGTAAGCTTGACTTACTACCGTGCAAACTGGTAGATGAGGAAGTCAATGTTGTAGCAGAGCTCAATATTGTGCGGCAACAATTAGAGTCGCAATCCCCCGCTCAGAAAAAAAGTTTGCTTTCAATGATAAAAGCGGTCGTAACCCAGAAATCGTCAACTAAGAAACCACCGATTGTCCAGCAAAATACTTGCGGTCGGCCTACATCAAAGAAAGTACAGCAAAGGCTAGAAGAAGCTGCGAGGTTAGACGAAGCTGCGAGAAACAGCTCCTATGGCGACGCAAGCAATATATATACCGATTCCCCACAACATAGGTATGATTTACTCCGACACAGCTCATACGTACTGCCACGGCCCCCGACCCCACCCTGGGAGCGGATGTTGCGAGCTAGTCAAGATGGTATCGGTGTTTATTAGATACGCAGCGGAAATTTGTTTTTTCATCAGGATCATAGTTAGGAAATAATTTCAGAGTTTGTAACAACACCAACTTTTAATATTAAATAAATGGGCTCAAACCCATATTCAATTCAATTGTTTTTAAAAGGATAAACCCAAATAAATAAAACATAATTTCTTCTTTTATTCAGGTATTTATAGCCACTTTATTTAAACCTTCAGTGCTCCATAGCTGCTTCTATTATCTTTACAGCAAATTACATGAAACACATTTTTTATTAGTAATAAATAATAAATACTGGCAAGTTCATTCCATTTTTATAAAAATATATGTTATACTTTACAACATTAAGGGTTTTTTTATTTGTTTATATTTACCCAACTCAATCAGTATTTGTCACATGGTGGCAGTTCCGATGTGACAGTGGTCATATCACTCATTGGCTCACTTTCGTCCAATAGTGAATTTATCAAGTAATCATATTTTACTATTATTCAAAGTATATGTCACTAGGCGATTCCTGTGACGGTGTTCAAATCACTGTTGATCATTCTTTCAACTAGCGACTGATGTCGTATCACTGTTGATCATTCTCTCAACTAGTGACTCTAGTCAAATTTCTGGTCATATCACTGTTGATCATTCTTTTAACTAGTGATTCTGGTCATATCACTGTTGATCATTCTTTCAACTAGTGATTCTGGTCATATCACTATTAATCATTCTTTCAACTAATGACTCTGGTCAAATTTCTGGTCATATCACTGTTGATCATTCTTTCAACTAGGGATTCTGGTCATATCACTGTTGATCATTCTCTCAACTAGTAACTCTTATCAAATAATATATACCAAACTTCACCTATCGGTAGTAACTGCTGAATACATAACCCAACTACACATGTATAGAAGTAAATTACTAGTTATATTAGCTTATAAAAATGTTTTCTTCTTTAAACTATAACTATATTATATGTAAAATAAAGTAACGTATATTTAAAATGCTAAGGTGGGGCGACCATTTATAAGCTATAAATTCACCTAAGACTAGTTTAAAATGTGTCCACCTAAATGTTATTTTAAAACGTATTTATATAAAAAAACTACTTTTAAATAGCTAAAACTGTTATTTTATGTAAGATGAAAGGGGTTAAACTAATATATTTATTATTTCACCGTATAGCAAAATTTTTCAATAGTGATTCTTTGATATAACTAATGTTTAATTTTAACATGTTTTTTAATTATATTTTCTTTAATATAATTAATATATTTTAATAATGATTAATAATGTTTCAGGATACTACAAAGCTTTATTTTATATACACATCATTTAGATTTATTCCAATCATACATTAAATTTATTAATTATCTAATGTAAAAATAATATTAGTTAGAGGCTATGGCCACTAGGGCACAATTTCCCCCTGCTTGTGGTCATGCTACTATTGGCTAACTTTTTGGCCAATAGTAACGAGTGTCAAGTAATGTATAGAGAAACTTAATCACTGTAAGTATAACTGGTAAACATTTAGGATTTTGGAAAACATTTTTAAATATAACTGCATCACAAAAAGTGATAAAAAGAAAAATGACTCACAAACTGTGAGAAAAGAGAATGGACTCACTTTGTAACTTTATGGTTCAACTAAAAGCCTCCTGATATAATCTTGGGTATATGTAGGATCGTTCGCAGACCTAAATGAGTCGTTCAGAAGAGGTCTCATCCAATTCGAAAGGCGGAAACAGACGTATCGGAGTAGAAACAGCTTGATATACACTCTAATTGTCTTTTGGATTGATATAACAGAGACTTACAGCGAGTAGACACTTCGGCAACAGTTCGGCTCCGGAATCACAAAGTTACAAATGAAATCACAAGCCACGTATTTATAGTCTTCATCATTTCGCACGAAACAGTTACACGAAATGCACTTGCTATTTCGTACGAAATGATCACTACCCATATATTTCACATTTTCTCGTACTACGTGCCCTAATCTATCTATATTCATACAAGACTCGATACAAGACGAAGTCGACAAACATATGCACCAACTGACGAAGTCTTCGGTGTCGAGTCTTCAGTCTTCAGTCTTTATCAGTCTTCTCGCTCTCATCAAAGTATCTAACAGTGTAAAGCATCCTCAATCTCTTTCTCTTCCTTTTTCAACTCATCTCCCCCTTGGATGTTGATCTATCATCTCCATATACTCTGAATCGCAACCTGGTTTTCGAGCTTCCTAATTCTCTTGATCAGGTCTCTTGATTCCTTAAGTTCATCAGCATCAGCAGTTAGCATGATCATCAGAATTCGAATCTGGCTCTCTTTAATTCTTCTAATTAGAACCCCGACTAACCTGCACATCCTCTACCTCAAAATAAATTTTACAAATTTAAAAATTGACAAATATATTCTCTGCTTACCACTTGTAGAAACCAAATCAAAACCATTTGATATATACAATTTTAATGATCACATGTAAAAATATCATTTTTCCTTTTCAAACACACTCTCCCACCCCAGTTGTCGTCATGTTTAGCACTTGGAATTTTTAAAATTGGCTCTGCAACATCAGTTGTCGAAACTAAGATGAAATAAAATCCTTTTGAATTTTCAAAAAAAAATTATTCTAAAACACACTTAAAATCTTTTTGGATTTTGAAAAGCAATAAACAAATATTTACAGACAATATTTTTGCGAGTTTGTGTAAGAGGATCATATCAGTTTATGAGACAAATCACTAATACCGTTAAGCTTTAAACATTTTAAGTTCTAAATAATTCACTTAGATTGTCAGTATACTGATCCACTTGAATTTTCACACAACGTTCAACTGTTTCGAGATACGAGAATTAATGTTTTAATTGACTTGTACTTATTCGCGTGTCCCACCTCAGAATATACTCCCGTATCCAGACTTCTATATTCAGTCTTACAGGTGAGTGTACACTAATGATATCTGTAAACGGGTAAATGCGAGACCATGAGAGCTCAGGTTAGAACTTCCGTTCAGACAAAGAGATGATGGCTCGTCTTTCGGTGTGTCCCGTTTGGGGATCTTTTCTTCAACAGCACATGATTAGCATTTTGCAATGTTTCATCATTTTTTATGCTGAGGTGGGCTTTATGATTAAAGCAATGCAAAGTATTATACGGGGACTAGGCTATTGCTTCCGCAAAATCAGAAGTCCAGGTATAATACCCCAGATATCATCACGCACAAAGACCTAGTATGTCAAAAATAAAAAGTCTTTCAAACAAGATTTCAGGGGTTACCTATATATCTGAGAGATGTTCCCCACGATATAAGTAAGTATTATTTTTATGTTTATATCTCGAAAACACTCTACTGAATGTGTAAAAACCTACTGGCATATCCACAGTGAGATCGTTAATCACATTTGACTTTCCAATTCTTTAGCGTGCTGTGACAGTCCACTGATGTGCTATCATTTCCTCTTTTTCACAACAAAAACTCATTTTTGATTTTATCATGTTTTTTATTTTTTCAAATTTTCTAATGTTTTTGGATTTTCTGAAATTTCTTACTCCCCTTAAAATTCAAAACCATTAAAACAAAATTTGAAAATAAACTGTACCAATAAAATGACAACTGTTATGAATTGCTTCAATTCTCCATCCTCATTGGCTTAAACAATCAGAACTCCCCCTATCAACAAACTATTTTCCCATTATGATTTCAAAACACTGAAGTTTGTTTTAATCAAAATGGTTTTCCGGAAAATAAGTTTTGTTGATTTTACCCCTTGTAAGTTTGGGGTGATGATCATCATTTTGTTTTCCAAATTCTTGAATGAAAGTTAAATTAAGTTCAACTTAATGACCTTGATAACCATTTGTATGTGAAAACCTCTTTCAACCATTTGTAAAATTTAAATATGACAATTTCAAGAATATTACCACTTGTAGGCTTACCAAACCAAACATAACCAAGAATGATGCCGATTCCTGCTCCACGATTACCAACTAGGGAGCTCCGGCAAGTCAAAATTTCACATATGAAAAATAGACATCCAAGCCTGACCAAACTTGGATGTTACCTTCTCAACATCACTCGGGGTTTGATCATTTCTTTTATCTTTATAAAAGTCTTTTACCCCTTTGGCCTTACCCTCGACCATTTTTCCAAAAATGTGTTTCACTTTGCCGTTAAAAGCCTTTTCGACATCAAATTCTTTCTTTTCAGAATAGAATTGATTCGAAATCTCAACCTAACTTTTTGTTTAAAATTTTCAGTCCGCAATGGTGGAAAGTTGACATCATCCATTGGCGGTACTAAATTTTCTTCTTTTTGAGCAACTTGTGGCTCCTCTGATTTTGTGGAATCAGATTCATCGCCAAATTTCACATCTGATTTCTTAACAACCCATGTTTGGTTGTTAAGATTCACCCTTCTTCTGTAAAACTTTTTCGAACATTCACCAACTTCATATGTTGAGTTTTTAAACACTTTGAATTTTTCAGTTGGTGGTTCAGTTTTATCAACAACTTTCTCTTTGAGTTTAGAAACAACTTCCTGTTTTGTGTTGGTAGCCATTGGACAGTTCCAGGCGATGTGTCCAACTTCATGACATCTGTAACAGGTTCTTGTCTCCTTTCTTTGATAGGCTCCATTCTTTTCAGACTTTTGTTTTTCAGCAATAAACTCATTGTTGGATTGCTTCAAGAATGAGCTCTTTTCTTCTTCTTTAGAACTTGACCCTGAAACAAATACTGTTTTTATTTTAGAAATTTTCTCATTTTTATGATTTTCGGGTGGAGTAAAACCCAATCCCTTCTTTTTGAAATTACTGTTATGGTTTGGTTTCTTTTGAAAACCAGAACCAGAACTGTAACCTTTTTTCTTGTTCAATCTTTGTTGAACTCTTGAAGTGTATTTCTTAGGTTTTTCAGTAAGATTAACATCTTTTATTTCAGAAATATTAATTTCTGTTAATTTGAAAACCTTTTTAATCTTTTCAATTTGAACACTTCTTATTGGAAATTCTTCATCAGAAAATAATTTGTCTGAATCAATCAAAGTATATGCCACTTTGATTGGTTCATCATTCAAATTAGATTTTGATAACAGAAATTATTTATTGTAAACCTGTTTCACCAACGATTTTTGACTTTTGACCCACGAACTCGAACTTTCAGATTCAGACTTTGATTCTGACTCCTCATCCTTATCTAACACCTGATCGACCACTTTCTTTATTAACTCAGACTCATGATCAGTGTCAGACGATGTGAATGTGACGTCAATGTTGTCTGGTAAATCATCAGTTGTTTCGGATTTTAACTTTATATATTGACTGCCTTTTTAACTTGCTCCTCATTTGGTTTTTTGGGAGAATAACCTTCCCAGATTGGAGGCGGACACTTTTTGTAATTTGCACTTTGTTTCTTAGCAGTATCCTTCTTTTCCGGCTTCTCATCTTGAAATGCTTCAAAACCTGCAACAGTTGGATAAATTCGATCAATGAAATAATTAGAACTAGAATAACTTTGCAACAATCGTCTAATTCTTTCATTTTCAATCTTCTCAGTTTCCAACTTCTGTTTCAGCTTTGCACACTCTTCAATGTAGTGATTGATTGCCTTTTGTTTCGACATCATCACTGCATTCATCATGACCAACGCATCTTCTCTTTCTGAATTCGTCTTTTGAAAACTGTTAACTGTTCTGTTCAAAACATCATACGACTCTTTCACATAGTTTAAATAAAACAACAATTTCTCCTTCATCTTGTCAAGCTGACTATATTTCTCATCTTTTTCTTCACAATGTTTGCATGATTCCAAACATTTTAGACACGGTTTCGTGATCTCGACAATTTTCTCAACTTCAATAATCTTTTCAACTTCGACTATCTTTTCAACCACTTCAACCACTTTCTCGATCAGCTTCAACCATCTTTTCAACTTCATCTTTTTTACCATGTTCAACATTCTTTTCCTGAGCAACCATCTTGCATTCTTCCCTTTTTAATTCTTTCGCTGCTCGCTTCTCCTTCAGTTTCTTCAATCTATCTGCAAAATAAAATTGAAAACTTTCAGGAGATAACTGAGTTTTGGCAATGTTAATTTGAAATTCTTCTTCATTATCACTACAAAGTTGATGAATCATCAAAGACTGCTGTCTTTTCTGAGCTTTCTTCCGAAGAAATAAATTCTCCATCTTGTCTTTTCTCAACATTAGCAAACATGCCATCCATTCCTTCATCAAATCTGGTTCTTGAACTATCTGTACAATGAATGCTCCTAACTTTGAATTAGGTGGAACATATTTGTCCCAACTAAAACATTCTGCCACTTTCTCATCATCTTGATCTATTATACCATAATAAGCTTTCTTTGTTGACTCATCAATCGCCTTCTTCTTTCCGTTTTCGATCTGTTTAGCATTTGATGATGACGGTTGTTGAGCAACTTGTTGATATATAGCCTTTCGATGATAATCATTATTCCCGAACGGATTCTGAGCTCCACCAGCTTCTCTATTTGTGCATTCCCTCTTGAAATGTCCTTTTTCCCTGCATCGAAAACAAGTAACTTTAGATTTATCAAAACCTAAAGTAGAAACATTAGCATCACGGAAATCATCTCTTCCTGTAATTATCTTAAATTTCTCAGCTCTCCTCAACACACTTGCTAAACACCACTTAATATCCATGAGCTCCATTTCCTCAGCATCGATGTGATCGTAATCCTCTTTGTTAACATAGGATTCCCTATCCTTCCTGCAACCAAACCCTCATATGATTCTAACACTGTAGCAAATAATGCCATATGACTTTTAGCAACTTCTTCAGGGAAATTCTGACCATTCTGAAGTTGCAACGCGATGTTGCATTGTATCACATAACCATTTCCATTGTTTGAGCTTTGAGACTGATAGCTTGAGGTTGAAACTTTTGGACTAACACTTGAATATGGAGAAAATCCACTGTTGCTGTTTGGACTTTGATTAACTGATCCTGATGAGTTTTCTGCGCTGAAAGCAGTTTGGACCTTCGGACTTGCTTCAACATTCTGAACACCACCTTTAAAGTATATCTTAACATCTTGTTGACCACTTGGATTATTCATTCTTGCGATCTTTTGTTGTTCAAGATCTCGTCCTTCAAGCTTTTCAATAAACTGTGAAATCTTCAATTTATCATATTCTCCAGTGTTCTTTAAGATCATCAGATATGTACCCCATTCTTTCTGAGGTAAAGCATCAGCTAATTTGTCAACCCATTCTTCACGATCTTTGTTAATATCTAACAATGAAATTGATCGCACTAAATGACAATATCTTTCAATCAGCATTTTTGTTGTTTCACCTGGTAAGCTTGAAAACAAGTCACACTCTTTCTTTAACAATGATTTCTTACTCCTGATCATCTTCTCACTTCCCTCAAACTTAATTCGAAGTGCTTCCCAAATTGAACGTGAAGTATTATCATCTTGAAGTAATATGAAGATGTTTTCTTTCACAGCTTGCTGTAACAAACTAATCATCATCTTTTCTGCTTTGTACATGTCTCGTTCTTTGTCCGACAACTCAGAAATTGTTTTGTTAACTCCCACATCTGTACGAGGCTTAACATACTTCTTCTCAATACACTCCCAAGATCTCAAATGATTTGCTTGAACCCAATTTTCGAATCGATCTTTCCAACCATAGTATTCTTTAATACCCATCAGCTTTCGAGGTTTTTGTAAAGTTCCTATTTCATTTTCCATGTTTACACTCTGAGCAATGGTAACCGGAGTACTCGGGGCAGTAGCAAACGCGTTGTAAAATTCCTCTTCCATGTTTTGGTTCTAAAAAATTTCACGAACTTTGTTTTTCAAACGAAATAACTTTTCAAACGGAATGAACTTTGGTACGAAATAGCCTTGTCAAACGAAATAGCGCTTCCAAGCGAAATGGAAACACTATTTCGTACAAAATGAGATATTAATGTGTAGTTTCAAGCGAAATGGCCTTTTCGTGCGAAAAGGAAACAAACTAAGGTGTTTCATACGAAATGAACGTGTTATTCTGTGCGAAATGAATGAATCTGAGTGATTTCGTGCGAAACAAAATGTTCAATTCATGCGAAATGCTGCTGATGTCATCAAATCGGCTGGTTTTTCATAAAATTGATCAAGTTTTAGGTTTATTTTAGGTCTGATTCTTTCAAGGCTTTGTTAAAACAGTGTTTCGCGTATAATGTGTGAAAATCAAGTCATTTTATCCGTAAAATCTTGTTAATTTTGAAAAAGAAGATGTATAAGTCAGAATTTTGATGAAATCAAGCTAAATTCGGTAAAAACTCTTCCTCCTAAGCTCTGATACCACATGTAGGATCGTTCGCAGACCCAAACGAATCGTTCAGAAGAGGTCTCATCCAATATGAAAGGCGGAAACAGACGTATCGGAGTAGAAACAAATTGATATACACTCTAATTGTCTTTTTGATGGATATAACAGAGATTTACAGCGAGTAGACACTTCGGCAGCAGTTCGGCTCCGGAATCACAAAGTTACAAATGAAATCACAAGCCACGTATTTATAGTCTTCATCATTTCGCACAAAACAGTCACACGAAATGAACTTGCTATTTCGTACGAAATGGCCATTGCCATTTCGTGCGAAATAAGCACTTCTCATTTCGTGCGAAATGATCACGACCCATATATTTCACATTTTCTCGTACTACGTGCCCTGATCTATCTATATTCATACAAGACTCGATACAAGACGAAGTCGACAGACATATGCACCAACAGTATAACTCCTAAGCTATTTAATAAATATATAATGCACTCGTGTTAAATATAACAACCCAATTCAACTTTATCCCTATGTCACGAGACAGAACCCCAACGAACTTAGTCGGGCAGAGCCTTGACATGCGTTACGAGGCCATAGATCAATCGGACAGAGTATCAGTGATCAGGGGTTAACACACTTAAAGCGGGGCATAGTTTTATTATTATTAAATAAATAATAAACAATATAGAATATTTTAGAGAAAGAGAGGAAGTTAGCGACAGGTATGAGAGCCATGAGCAAATTTTTTGGTTTCATCTTATGCATGTATTTATAGGCATTTTTTCTCCAAGAACCTTTGAGTGCACATAACAACTTTCTATTCTCTGATGACACGTACATGTCACGTACATGCATACATGTAACTCACATTTAAGGTTAGTCATTATTATTATTATTATTATTATTATTATTATTATTATTATTATTATTATCATTATTATTATTATTATTATTATTATTATTATTATTATTATTTCTTTTTTTTTGAAAGCCCCGTAAAAATCAAATCAATTGATATGTTAATATTATTTTATTATTTTATATATTATAATTAATTCAACCGCTTCATTTATTTGGCGCGTATAACTTCTAAAATATGACGTTTTATAAAACAATAAATATGTCATTAGAACGAGAATAATCTTATCTACATTTTGAACCAAGTTTTATTAAAAACAGCAATAAGTTCAAATATAATGTATTTTTATAATTTAATTATTAAACGGTTCCTAGGTCCGTCTAGGTACTTTATATTTCTAACAGTCAACTTACCCGTAGTCTACCCATTTAATAATATAATTTTTATATTATTTTAATATAGAAAATAGAAATGTCACACATAAACAAGCCAATTAATTAGTATAACATTTCAACCAGTTATTTATAAAATAGTTTTTAAAACTATATGGATCGAATGATTATATTAAAAATAAAACTAGTTACTAGTGGTTAATAAATTTAAACAAACCTATAATTTTTATATGATAAAAATGGAAAGGTTACACGTACCATCATAGGGCTCTCGTGGAACTGGTTCGGTTGTGAAGTCTGAAAAACCTAAAATGCAACGGAGCTGTTCAACGAGTTCTAAAAAGTAGGAGACGCGGGATGATCATGGTTTTCCGTTAATAAAGGGGGACAAGGACTTGTTAACCATTAAGAGGTTTGAGCATCAGATTCCATTGGAGTTTCACTCTTATATATCGCATATACAAGATGTGACCCCAGACGGTCATGTGGGTACAGGTCTGTGGCTGTCGGGTTAGGTTTTGGGGAATACGTATGGCCTCGTATTCGAAATGATTTACTACTGGAGATTGACCATAACGAGTCGCTATGGACGAATGTATTCGAAAGATATGAAGAAGGAGACTTTAAGAGGATACGTAACAGTATCTATTGGAATTCAGTGGAAGGGTGTCCTCCAAGTCACCGGATGGAAATGCCCCACGCAAGGCTTCTCTTAGCGCAAAGGTATAATATCGTCATCCACGTGCTAAGCATCGAAGGGAGCTATACCTTCTTCCCGTTAACTGATGCCCTTGTAGATCCACGACCTCCAGCGATAACGCTTGTACATGTTACGTGGAACACTTCATACATGCTAAGTTAGAAAGAGACTACCCCATGCCTACAGTGAGCCCATTGTGGTCGACACATCCAATAATAGCTGCGGAACAGTGGTAAGAAATGTATAGGCCGCGGTTACAGCACTACTACGAGATAATCAACCCTAAATCAGACTCAGACAAAGACAAAGACCTGTGTTTACATGTTATTGAAGATTAAGCGGAAACTTATATTTTTGTTAATTGTAGAATTTTTATAATTTATAATATTTGTATCATTTTTAATTTTTATAGCTCATTGTATTTGTATCATTTTTAATTTTTATAATTCATAATATTTGTATTATTTTTAATTTTTATAATTTATATTTGTGTTATATAATTTATATCTGAATTATTTAACAATAATATTGTTTTTTTATAAATAAACATAGAAATACCCCAAAATACACACAATATTTTTTATAAATAAACAAAGGAATACACAAAAAATACAAAAAATGGACCTTTATATACGTTGCGTATAGCTCCCTACTAGAGCCATACGACGCGTATATAACGGCGGACAAATCCCCCCCCCCCAAATCAAACTTTAACAATTTAAATATGTTAAATTATGATTTTAACCCTGTGTATGGCTCTATACGCAGCGTAGACAAAAGTCTAAAAATGTCTTTTTTACCCCTGTGACAGGCTTCGTATAGACCCTATTCAGGGGTAAAATGGTAATTTTCATAACTTTATCTACGCTGCGTAAAGAGCTATACGCAACGTACATAGAGGTCTGAAAATGACATTTATACCCCTGTATCCAACATCGTATAGAGCCTATTCAGGGGGAAAATGGTAATTTGCCAAGTCAATGCAGCTATTTTGACCGTTGCCTACCATGCGTATAGATCTATACACATCGTATAAGACATGATATAAAGCAGATAATCTCCTACACAGTTCAGTTTATCCCCAAATCAAAATACACACAAATACGTTCAATACGAAGGGCGATTACGTATTTGTTGTTTCACCTGGTAAGCTTGAAAACAAGTCACACTCTTTCTTTAACAATGATTTCTTACTCCTGATCATCTTCTCACTTCCCTCAAACTTAATTCGAAGTGCTTCCCAAATTGAACGTGAAGTATTATCATCTTGAAGTAATATGAAGATGTTTTCTTTCACAGCTTGCTGTAACAAACTAATCATCATCTTTTCTGCTTTGTACATGTCTCGTTCTTTGTCCGACAACTCAGAAATTGTTTTGTTAACTCCCACATCTGTACGAGGCTTAACATACTTCTTCTCAATACACTCCCAGGATCTCAAATGATTTGCTTGAACCCAATTTTCGAATCGATCTTTCCAACCATAGTATTCTTTAATACCCATCAGCTTTCGAGGTTTTTGTAAAGTTCCTATTTCATTTTCCATGTTTACACTCTGAGCAATGGTAACCGGAGTACTCGGGGCAGTAGCAAACGCGTTGTAAAATTCCTCTTCCATGTTTTGGTTCTAAAAAATTTCACGAACTTTGTTTTTCAAACGAAATAACTTTTCAAACGGAATGAACTTTGGTACGAAATAGCCTTGTCAAACGAAATAGCGCTTCCAAGCGAAATGAAAACACTATTTCGTACAAAATGAGATTTTAATGTGTAGTTTCAAGCGAAATGGCCTTTTCGTGCGAAAAGGAAACAAACTAAGGTGTTTCATACGAAATGAACATGTTATTCTGTGCGAAATGAATGAATTTGAGTGATTTCGTGCGAAACAAAATGTTCAATTCATGCGAAATGCTGCTGATGTCATCAAATCGGCTGGTTTTTCATAAAATTGATCAAGTTTTAGGTTTATTTTAGGTCTGATTCTTTCAAGGCTTTGTTAAAACAGTGTTTCGCGTATAATGTGTGAAAATCAAGTCATTTTATCCGTAAAATCTTGTTAATTTTGAAAAAGAAGATGTATAAGTCAGAATTTTGATGAAATCAAGCTAAATTCGGTAAAAACTCTTCCTCCTAAGCTCTGATACCACATGTAGGATCGTTCGCAGACCCAAACGAATCGTTCAGAAGAGGTCTCATCCAATATGAAAGGCGGAAACAGACGTATCGGAGTAGAAACAACTTGATATACACTCTAATTGTCTTTTTGATGGATATAACAGAGATTTACAGCGAGTAGACACTTCGGCAGCAGTTCGGCTCCGGAATCACAAAGTTACAAATGAAATCACAAGCCACGTATTTATAGTCTTCATCATTTCGCACAAAACAGTCACACGAAATGAACTTGCTATTTCGTACTGGCCATTTCGTGCGAAATAAGCACTTCTCATTTCGTGCGAAATGATCACGACCCATATATTTCACATTTTCTCGTACTACGTGCCCTGATCTATCTATATTCATACAAGACTCGATACAAGACGAAGTCGACAGACATATGCACCAACAGTATAACTCCTAAGCTATTTAATAAATATATAATGCACTCGTGTTAAATATAACAACCCAATTCAACTTTATCCCTATGTCACGAGACAGAACCCCAACGAACTTAGTCGGGCAGAGCCTTGACATGCGTTACGAGGCCATAGATCAATCGGACAGAGTATCAGTGATCAGGGGTTAACACACTTAAAGCGGGGCATAGTTTTATTATTATTAAATAAATAATAAACAATATAGAATATTTTAGAGAAAGAGAGGAAGTTAGCGACAGGTATGAGAGCCATGAGCAAATTTTTTGGTTTCATCTTATGCATGTATTTATAGGCATTTTTTCTCCAAGAACCTTTGAGTGCACATAACAACTTTCTATTCTCTGATGACACGTACATGTCACGTACATGCATACATGTAACTCACATTTAAGGTTAGTCATTATTATTATTATTATTATTATTATTATTATTATCATTATTATTATTATTATTATTATTATTATTATTATTATTATTATTATTATTATTATTATTATTATTATTATTTCTTTTTTTTTGAAAGCCCCGTAAAATCAAATCAATTGATATGTTAATCTTATTTTATTATTTTATATATTATAATTAATTCAACCGCTTCATTTATTTGGCGCGTATAACTTCTAAAATATGACGTTTTATAAAACAATAAATATGTCATTAGAACGAGAATAATCTTATCTACATTTTGAACCAAGTTTTATTAAAAACAGCAATAAGTTCAAATATAATGTATTTTTATAATTTAATTATTAAACGGTTCCTAGGTCCGTCTAGGTACTTTATATTTCTAACAGTCAACTTACCCGTAGTCTACCCATTTAATAATATAATTTTTATATTATTTTAATATAGAAAATAGAAATGTCACACATAAACAAGCCAATTAATTAGTATAACATTTCAACCAGTTATTTATAAAATAGTTTTTAAAACTATATGGATCGAATGATTATATTAAAAATAAAACTAGTTACTAGTGGTTAATAAATTTAAACAAACCTATAATTTTTATATGATAAAAATGGAAAGGTTACACGTACCATCATAGGGCTCTCGTGGAACTGGTTCGGTTGTGAAGTCTGAAAAACCTAAAATGCAACGGAGCTGTTGAACGAGTTCTAAAAAGTAGGAGACGCGGGATGATCATGGTTTTCCGTTAATAAAGGGGGACAAGGACTTGTTAACCATTAAGAGGTTTGAGCATCAGATTCCATTGGAGTTTCACTCTTACATATCGCATATACAAGATGTGACCCCAGACGGTCATGTGGGTACAGGTCTGTGGCTGTCGGGTTAGGTTTTGGGGAATACGTATGGCCTCGTATTCGAAATGATTTACTACTGGAGATTGACCATAACGCTATGGACGAATGTATTCGAAAGATATGAAGAAGGAGACTTTAAGAGGATACGTAATAGTATCTATTGGAATTCAGTGGAAGGGTGTCCTCCAAGTCACCGGATGGAAATGCCCCACGCAAGGCTTCTCTTAGCGCAAAGGTATAATATCGTCATCCACGTGCTAAGCATCGAAGGGAGCTATACCTTCTTCCCGTTAACTGATGCCCTTGTAGATCCACGACCTCCAGCGATAACGCTTGTACATGTTACGTGGAACACTTCATACATGCTAAGTTAGAAAGAGACTACCCCATGCCTACAGTGAGCCCATTGTGGTCGACACATCCAATAATAGCTGCGGAACAGTGGTAAGAAATGTATAGGCCGCGGTTACAGCACTACTACGAGATAATCAACCCTAAATCAGACTCAGACAAAGACAAAGACCTGTGTTTACATGTTATTGAAGATTAAGCGGAAACTTATATTTTTGTTAATTGTAGAATTTTTATAATTTATAATATTTGTATCATTTTTAATTTTTATAGCTCATTGTATTTGTATCATTTTTAATTTTTATAATTCATAATATTTGTATTATTTTTAATTTTTATAATTTATATTTGTGTTATATAATTTATATCTGAATTATTTAACAATAATATTGTTTTTTTTATAAATAAACATAGAAATACCCCAAAATACACACAATATTTTTTATAAATAAACAAAGGTGTGAGGGTGCCAAACCTAATAGCGCTATCAACTAAATACCCCATTGCCTTACAGGCAATCCGGTAAATGATTGTTTCTATGTTTCAGTTATTTACCCCAGTTTCCCTTCCAAATGTTTACCAGTTGTCCCAAACCACCGGGACGCATGCTTGAGAGAATGCAATGAACTCACCTGGGATTGCTCGGCAGGTTATACCAAAGTTACTCGAATTAAAAGTGATCAAACACGTCCTAACAGGATTACCGTACAAGTCAGGTTGGGTTCAAGTAGAGCACGTATGTTTACACATAGACTAACAAGTCATAAGCACGTAAAGTTCATGGCAACACGTTTGGTACGTTAACAGTCCAGAGCATATCATAGTCATACTTGAACGATTTAAATAACCAAGCCCAAAAGATAGTAGGCCCAACATGTTGTGCGATCCACAACATGTTGTGCGATCCTCACATCCCGGCCCAACAACATAACAGCCCAACATAAAGGTCTCGGCCCAATTAACTTAGGCAGTCCGATTAGCAGATATGTAAACAAGTCCAATTACTTGGCCCAATCAATTGGGCCCGTGATAGTGTAGGGTCCAAACGGTGTACATGCATAACTGGTCTTGAGTCGCAACCGGCGATCTCGAGTCGCAACAGGGGGTTACGAGTCGCAACAGCTGGTTACGAGTCGCAACGGGTGGTCTCGGCTCGTCATGGTCCGGTTACGAGTCGCAACAGGACTCGCAACCTCGGTTGCGACTTGTGCTGCTTGTGCTAGTGTTGTGGTTTCGAGTCGCAACTGGAGGTATCGACTCGCAACCGTGTTGGTCTATCAATTGTAACCATTTTCCTGATTTCATGCAGATCGGTTACAAGCATTTATGCAAATCAATTAACATATTCGGTTTCCATGATTATCAAATCAATTAACAGCTTTCACAAATTAGTTAACCAAAATATCGATCAACGGGCAATAACAACATGAATCGTATGAACCCTAATCTAATTAAAAATCAACAAGAATAACATATAACATTCAAACTATCCGATCCAAATCTTTGTGCAATAACCTGAAACTTAACATAATAGTCAATCTAACCAAACAATTCGAATCAACACATGGCAGCCGATTATCAATTCACAAGAACATCACACAATGCATACAAGTGGGCCGATTATTAGCACATAATTCATTTAACAACATAAACAGTCAATCATGAAACAATGTTAAGCACACTAACCGGTTAATGATGGCAAGAGAGTGATCCGAACAAGAATGTTCCTTGGTGCCGTCGGGTTTCAAGCAAACGAGAGAGAGAGAGAAATCTAGGGTTTCTTGTGTGAGAATGATTTTGCCAAAGTGTGTAAAGGTTACTAACATCCTAGTGTTATGTGTGTAAGGTATGTGGGCCGAACCCATACATGGGCCGCCCTTATGGTCTGATCACAAAAGAATGCGCCCCCCTCTCTAATGGACTTGTGCGGTTGTGAGAGGGTTGTGTTGGTTGGTTCATGTTGTGCGGTTTGAGTGATATAACGCATAATGCAAAGCATTCACGTAACATGTGACACATATACCCATAATAACGTAACATTCACATAAAATTCACTTTCATAAAAGTCACATATCGTTCACATACGTTACATAAATCACAAAAATAGGTTCTAGATACGAGTTGTCACAGTATCCCCAACTAAAAAGAAATTTCGTCCCGAAATTTGGTACGCACTCACTAACGAAAGCTATATTGTTTACTAGTTTTCCTGGGGTGTCACATCATCCCCCACTTGAATGGGAATTTCGTCCCGAAATTCACTAGTTGCCTCAACATTAAGTTTGCTAGGTTCTGCCTGATCTGTGGGGAACAAATGTGGATACTTGAGTTTCATCTGGTCCTCGCGTTCCCACGTGAACTCTGGACCACGTCTTGAGTTCCAACGAACTCTCACAATCGGTATGCGGCTGTGTTTGCGAACTTTAACTTCCCGATCCATAATTTCAATTGGTTCTTCGACAAACTGCAATTTGTCATCTATCTTCAGCTCTTGAAATGGTACTACCTATTGTTTCATCAACCAAACACTTCTTTAGCTGTGATACGTGAAATACATCATGGACATTACCCAACTCAGCCGGTAATTCCAACCTGTAGGCCACCTTTCCAATTCGTTCTAGAATTTTGAACGGTCCCACATAACGAGGGTTTAGTTTGCCGCGTTTCCCAAAACGCACCACACCCTTCCAGGGTGAAACCTTTAACATAACGTGATCATTAACTTCAAATTCCAGCGGTTTACTACGCTTGTCAGCGTAGCTTTTCTGACGGTCGCGAGCTGCGGCCATACGGTTTCGGATCTGCACGATGCTTTCTGATGCTTCAAGAACAAACTCAGGGCCTGTGATCTGGCTATCACCCACCTCATGCCAACAGAGAGGTGAACGACATTTCCGTCCGTACAGTGCTTCGAACGGAGCTTCCTTAATACTTGAATGGTAGCTGTTGTTGTAGGAGAATTCTATCAACGGTAGGTGCTTCTCCCATCCTTTTCCAAAGTCGAGTACGCATGCCCGAAGCATATCTTCAAGTGTTTGGATGGTGCGCTCGCTTTGACCATCCGTCTGCGGGTGATAAGCGGTACTCATGTCGCGTTGGGAACCAAACGATTTATGCATTGACTGCCATAACTCTGAAGTGAAACGCGGATCACGGTCTAAAATGATAGAAGTTGGCACTCCATGCCTAGAAACCACTTCCTTAAGATACACTGCTGCCAGCTGAGAAAACTTGTCTGTTTCCTTGATTGCTAGGAAGTTTGCTGATTTCGTGAGGCGATCAACAATCACCCAAATAGTGTCGTTCCCAGCCTGAGTTCTTGGTAGTCCTGTCACGAAATCCATAACGATCTGCTCCCACTTCCATGTGGGTATCTCTGGTTGCTGTAGTAGACCTGGGGGCTTTTGATGTTCTGCTTTGACTTTAGCACAAGTCAAACATTTGCTGACGTAGGTTGCTATATGAGCCTTCATGCTAGGCCACCAGTACGTAGTTTTTAAGTCATGGTACATCTTATCTGATCCAGGATGTACGGAGTAACGTGACTTATGTGCCTCTTCCATTACCAGTTCCCGTAAGTTGCCAAAGAATGGGACCCAAATGCGTCCGGTTACGTAGTAAGCACCGTCTCCCTTTTGTTCTAGTCGTTGCCTCGAGCCACGTAAAGCTTCAGCTCGAACGTTCTCTGGTTTCAATGCTTCTAACTGAGCATCCCGTATCTGGGAAGGGAGATTGGACTGAATCGTGAGTTGCAATGCTCGCACACGCCTGGGTGCATTATCCTTTCTGCTGAGGGCGTCAGCTACAACGTTCGCCTTGCCCGGATGATACTTGATGGCACATTCATAATCGTTCAATAACTCCACCCATCGTCGTTGTCGCATATTCAACTCTTTCTGGTCGAAGATGTGCTGGAGACTCCTATGGTCGGTGTAGATGGTGCATTTGGTACCGTACAGATAGTGCCTCCAAATCTTCAACGCAAACACCACCGCTCCTAACTCCAAGTCGTGTGTCGTGTAGTTCTTCTCGTGCACCTTTAGCTGACGAGAAGCATAAGCTATCACCTTCTCGCGTTGCATCAACACACAACCGAGACCCTGAATCGAAGCATCACAATAAACCACAAAATCTTCGGTACCCTCTGGTAATGACAAGATCGGTGCACTGCAAAGTTTTTGCTTTAACAACTGGAAGGCCTCTTCCTGCTTCGTTCCCCAAGAGTATACCGTGTTCTTCTGTGTTAGTGAGGTGAGAGGTTGCGCGATTTTCGAGAAGTCTTTAATAAACCTTCGATAGTATCCAGCGAGACCAAGAAATTGACGCACCTCCGACGGAGTCTTTGGTGCCGCCCAATTCTTAACTGCATCCACCTTCGCAGGGTCCACATGTATCCCTTTCTCGTTAACAACATGCCCAAGGAAATGCACTTCCCGAATCCAAAAGTCGCACTTAGAAAATTTCGCATACAGCTGTTCCCTTCTCAAGAGTTCCAAGATGAGACGTAGGTGACGCTCGTGATCTTCCTTGTTCTTGGAATAGACTAAGATGTCGTCAATAAACACTATAACAAACTCGTCGAGATATGGCTTGCATACGCGGTTCATGAGATCCATGAAAACTGCTGGTGCATTGGTCAATCCAAACGGCATGACCAAAAACTCATAGTGTCCGTAGCGCGTTCGAAAGGCTGTCTTGGGAACATCCTCTTCCCTAACCCTCACCTGGTGATAACCCGACCTTAAGTCGATCTTTGAATAGAAGCTTGACCCTTGCAACTGGTCGAACAAGTCGTCGATGCGTGGTAACGGATAGCGGTTCTTAATGGTCACCTTGTTGAGTTCTCGATAGTCGATGCACATACGGAATGACCCGTCTTTCTTCTTTACGAACAGAACTGGGGCTCCCCAAGGCGAAGAACTGGGTCGAATGAAACCCCTATCCAACAACTCCTGCAACTGATTGGACAGTTCCTGTAACTCTCCAGGTGCTAACCGGTAAGGAGCTCGAGCAATTGGAGCCGCTCCTGGTGCAAGATCAATCTGAAATTCTACTTGACGGTGAGGAGGTAACCCTGGTAGCTCCTCTGGGAATACATCAGCGAATTCTCGCACCACTGGTAGATCCTCGATCTTACTTTCTTCAGACTGAGCGTTGGTAACTAACGCTAACAGTGCAGGATACCCCTTTTGTAGATACTGTTGTGCACGCATGGCCGTGATAATCCCAACCATCGTCCCACTACGATGCCCTTGAACTAACAGTGACTCTCCATCAGGGAGAGGAATACGCACAATCTTCTCCTTACACAGAATTTCTGCTTGGTGCTTAGACAACCAATCCATGCCTACCCCTATGTCAAAACTACCGAGCGTAACGGGAAGGAGGTCAATGTCAAACACCTGACCCACGAGATCTAGTTTGCATCCAAAAAGGACATTTGAGGCTTCTATCGTCTTACCATCTGCTAGTTCTACTACTTGTTTAACCTCTAAGGGTGTTGGGGTTATCCCTAATCGTTGACTAAACTCTAGGGACACGTAACTCCAATCGGCACCCGAATCAAATAATACAGAAGCAATACGATCATTTACAGGAAACGTACCAGTTACAACGTTGCCGTCATTCCTGGCATCCCCTGCTCCAAGCTGAAACACTCTGCCCCGAGCACCATTACCCCCGTTGTTGCCGTTGTTGTTGTTGTCGTTTCCAGCGTTGTTATTATTCGGGCGGTTGTTGTCGTTAGCGTTCTGGTTTAACTGAGGGCAATCCCGCTTAAAGTGACCCTCATCCCCACATTGATAGCACCCCCTCCTAAAACCCTGGTTCTGCTGGGGCGGTTGTCCCTGTTGTCTCTGGTTGTGCTGGTTCTGTTGCTGCTGGTGTTTGGGCTGTGAAGCCCTACAATCCTTGGCCTCATGGCCCACTTTACCACACCTGCGACATGTGCGACTACACGGCCCGAAATGATGGTAGCCACACTTATTACACTGTGGTTTCTTCCCTGCATACGAGCCCTGACTTTGACCACTTCCCTGGCCTTGATTGACAGAAGACGACTGGCTAAAGTTGCGGTTGTTGTGGTTATCTGGCCTTTTCTGAGTCTGACCAACACTGGATGCTTTATCATAATCACTCCACTTCCGCTTGTTATCATTAGCGGACGCAGTGGCAGTGGGTGTAGCAGCTTTAGTGGCCGAGATACGCGGGGGTAACGAATCGCTTTCCACCTCTTGATCCACAATCTTGTGAGTCAGACGAACGATCTGTGTCAAATCATTGAGATGGGCTGCAGTGACCAAGCTCTTCACACGCGGAGGCAACCCTTTGATGAATAACTCAATCCTCCGGGACATAGGCCGAGACAAGTTCGGGCACATGTCGGCCAGTTCATACGATCGCTTCACATACGCTTCGACTTCAGATCCAACCATCTTCAAGTCGTAGTATTCGTTTTCCAACTTCTGGACCTCGTCCCGAGGACAGTACTCCTCCCTGATCAGTTCTTTAAAATCTTCCCAAGTTGTGGCATTCGCTGCCTCGATGCCCAACAACTGTACTTGGGCGTTCCACCATGTTAGGGCACCATCAGCCAAGGTACCCGCAGCATATTTCACCCTGTCCCCAGCGGGACAGTTACATATAGCAAACACAGACTCTGCTTTTTCGAACCATCTTAGGAGTCCCACAGCTCCTTCAGTCCCGGTGAAGGTCTGTGGCTTGCAGTCCATAAACATTTTGAATGTACACGCAGGCTGGTTAGGTTGAGGTTGCGCTTGTTGACCTAGATAACGGGAGGATACACATTATAGGAATGAAAAGACGTGTACGTGGTATAAGAGTAAAGAGTACTTGGTACATTCCGTACCAGCTTGATAGGCTGCTAGAGCCTCAGCCACGCGGGTATTGATTAGGTCAGTCAACTCAGCCTGAGTCATGTTGATGTTGCCACGTCCGTGTCCTCGTCCACTCATGTTTCTATAGTGGGGAATAAACCGATTTAGAGATCGAAATAAGATAGGAGTCAAGGACCATATTGATATTTACGTACTACCAGATTCACACATAGTAAGGCAGAACCCTTCTCACGTTCGATAAGCCTCACTGGGACTTGCATGCACCCCGCGTTATTATTAAGTGTGCACCCATAATAATAAGGCAATTTGCATGCTTATCTCAGTGCCTCTTAGCTTGCGCTCAAAGTTTCCCCCGTTCAAACAACACAACAGATGATATCACAGTTCTATGGTTTACATGAGTCGAAGAGTAGTGTCACACAATCAAGTCACTATGGTGTTAAACGTTTCAGTTCATATACGAGGTGGGTGTGTGACTGCTAAGCAAGTAATGTATAAAGTGAGAGAGAAACGAACCTTGCAATCTGGTGCTGAGTGTCATGATCGATTGTCGAAGTTGTTCGGTTATAGTCTGGTTTTACAAAACGTTTTAAAACCTAGTTCACTATAACCAGTGGCTCTGATACCAAACTGTAACACCCCCAAATTACCACCTGTGGAAACCCCGCGAGGCGTGTTACACATCAGAGTCTGAGCCACCAATCACATTGAACCAATAGTAAATACTTAAATAAAACATGTCATCAAAAGTCAAGATTAATTGTCAAACACAATATCAGTTCACAAGAGTTATGTAGCGGAAGCATATGATAAGTCGTTTAGCAATTATTTCAAAATAAACTTAAAACCAATGTATCCATTATAAACGATCCAGTAGCTTCGATCCATGACCACTCCAGCACGCCCAGATAGCAAGTCCATGTTCCCATAGTTAACGACCTACAAGCATGCAACAAGTGTGTCAGACTACGCTGGTAAGTTCAAGGTGTTGCTTACGTGTGAAGTTACCAGATATTAGTTAAATCAACTCGTTGTTTGGTTCAAATGTCGTTGTTAACTTGATTATTGTACCGTATGCAGCGTCAATGATGGGAATGCCTAACCCCAATGCCCTACAGGCATTGGTCATAGTCAAGGTATCAAACAACCTTGACAAGCTGTAGGAGGTCTTATATCCGCGTTACAAGTTGTCCTAGTAATTAGTTCACGCCCGTCCTTACGGCCCGGTGTGAGGGTGCCAAACCTAATAGCGCTATCAACTAAATACCCCATTGCCTTACAGGCAATCCGGTAAATGATTGTTTCTATGTTTCAGTTATTTACCCCAGTTTCCCTTCCAAATGTTTACCAGTTGTCCCAAACCACCGGGACGCATGCTTGAGAGAATGCAATGAACTCACCTGGGATTGCTCGGCAGGTTATACCAAAGTTACTCGAATTAAAAGTGATCAAACACGTCCTAACAGGATTACCGTACAAGTCAGGTTGGGTTCAAGTAGAGCACGTATGTTTACACATAGACTAACAAGTCATAAGCACGTAAAGTTCATGGCAACACGTTTGGTACGTTAACAGTCCAGAGCATATCATAGTCATACTTGAACGATTTAAATAACCAAGCCCAAAAGATAGTAGGCCCAACATGTTGTGCGATCCACAACATGTTGTGCGATCCTCACATCCCGGCCCAACAACATAACAGCCCAACATAAAGGTCTCGGCCCAATTAACTTAGGCAGTCCGATTAGCAGATATGTAAACAAGTCCAATTACTTGGCCCAATCAATTGGGCCCGTGATAGTGTAGGGTCCAAACGGTGTACATGCATAACTGGTCTTGAGTCGCAACCGGCGATCTCGAGTCGCAACAGGGGGTTACGAGTCGCAACAGCTGGTTACGAGTCGCAACGGGTGGTCTCGGCTCGTCATGGTCCGGTTACGAGTCGCAACAGGACTCGCAACCTCGGTTGCGACTTGTGCTGCTTGTGCTAGTGTTGTGGTTTCGAGTCGCAACTGGAGGTATCGACTCGCAACCGTGTTAGTCTATCAATTGTAACCATTTTCCTGATTTCATGCAGATCGGTTACAAGCATTTATGCAAATCAATTAACATATTCGGTTTCCATGATTATCAAATCAATTAACAGCTTTCACAAATTAGTTAACCAAAATATCGATCAACGGGCAATAACAACATGAATCGTATGAACCCTAATCTAATTAAAAATCAACAAGAATAACATATAACATTCAAACTATCCGATCCAAATCTTTGTGCAATAATCTGAAACTTAACATAATAGTCAGTCTAACCAAACAATTCGAATCAACACATGGCAGCCGATTATCAATTCACAAGAACATCACACAATGCATACAAGTGGGCCGATTATTAGCACATAATTCATTTAACAACATAAACAGTCAATCATGAAACAATGTTAAGCACACTAACCGGTTAATGATGGCAAGAGAGTGATCCGAACAAGAATGTTCCTTGGTGCCGTCGGGTTTCAAGCAAACCAGAGAGAGAGAGAGAGAAGTCTAGGGTTTCTTGTGTGAGAATGATTTTGCCAAAGTGTGTAAAGGTTACTAACATCCTAGTGTTATGTGTGTAAGGTATGTGGGCCGAACCCATACATGGGCCGCCCTTATGGTCCGATCACAAAAGAATGCGGCCCCCTCTCTAATGGGCTTGTGCGGTTGTGAGAGGGTTGTGTTGGTTGGTTCATGTTGTGCGGTTTGAGTGATATAACGCATAATGCAAAGCATTCACGTAACATGTGACACATATACCCATAATAACGTAACATTCACATAAAATTCACTTTCATAAAAGTCACATATCGTTCACATACGTTACATAAATCACAAAAATAGGTTCTAGATACGAGTTGTCACAACATGTGCTAAAAACGAGCATAAGCGCAGCTGAGACATCTGGTCACAGTGGGTTACATCTTTTTGTATTTGGGATGATTCGAATGACTCAACTTATGAGGAAAAAAATAAATTACATTAATCATCGTTGTTAAAAGCCATCGCCTCTTGCGCCTAGGCCCAATTTCCAGGCGAGGTGAGGCAATTGCGTCTTAAGTCAAGGCAATTGCGCTTTAATTCTTCCAGCGCAGATTCCAACGAGACTCCTAGATCCGGAGAGTTTCCGGCCAAATTCTCTAAATTCCGACAAAATTCCAGCTACATTACTACTTTTATCTAACGAAAACTACTTTTCTACACTAATACACTAATATTTTATAACCTTTGGTACTAAATAGATGATAGTAAATAATATATAATAGCTTTAGTTTATTTATTTGAAGAATAATATTAATTTTCTAATACACAAAAAAAATTTCATTGTGCGCTTTATTTTTCTCAGGCCCTCGCTTTTTTTGCGCCTTACGTCTAGGCCCCAAGCGAGGCCTATGCGCCTTGAGTGCGCCTAGCGCCTTTAATAACTATGACATTAATAGTTAATATAGTTACATGTTCGTGCAGGAGGTAGTTAATATAGTTACATGTTCGTGCAGGAGGCGAGTGCGAAGTCTAGAAAATGGTTAAGAAGTTAACAATTTTACATAATGAGAAATTATAATCAGCAACCTAAAACTATGATTTCATGTTTAACTTCAATCTTTAAAGTAGTTCAAAAGAATAATAAGCTATAATAAAACGAACACTTAATTTGCATATAAATAAATAACCAAAAAGTTTAGAAATTTGTCTTAAATATGTAATTATGGAGATTTAAAAGGCAAGAAAGATGAAAGGCTTACAGAAGTTGATCTTCGGATTATTTTGTATGCCATTCACAAGTTTTGGACCAATGTTTGAATCCACAAAGATTGTACTGAGCAGTGTAAACAGAAGCTGCAGCCAAGAGTGATGGCGCGAATTTGACCACCTCATATTCCACGAGGTAAAAATCCATCTAAAATTGACATTTGGTTGAGTTTTGAATCTGATTGAGCCGCCTTGAGATATCTTTTGGAAAAAACATATGGGGTTGGAACTCTAATGTGTGCAGCATTAGATTTTCATGAAAAAAAAAAGATAAAAAACATATTTTTAGGTATTAACAACATCAAAATCCACAAAAAAACATATAAAAACCCAAAATCAACAAAAAAAAAAAACATACAAAAGAGACTAAAACGATCATGACCCATGATTTTATTCATCTAAAAAAGTCAACCCTAAACCGCACTCACTCAATTTTGTGTATCCCCGAACACAACCCGTTTAACCCATTTAACTAAAAGTGTCAAGATGGGTTGGCAGGTGATAATCAAGTTGTAAACGTGTTATTCGGGTTAATGGGTTGCAAGAAATTGGGTTAGACGGGTAGCTTCTTTCTAGTACCTCAGGTAATTCTTTATGTTGTTAATTTTTTTTGCAGCCAGACCCTTTAATTATAAACAAATATAACAATAATCTTAATCATTCAGAAAACTTTAATTTTTTTTCGATAAAAAGATGTAAAACTTACCCTGTTGTTGGCCGTTCTTGTCATCATTCCTTGTAAAGATCAAATAGCAACAAATATAAGCAAAATAATATCTACATAATATAACATATAACATTTTAAAAATATATCTATAATCAACACATACTGTAATAAAAACTCTCTTGTAGACAATACGAGGGTGGGTATGGATCCTTTTCACAGATTAACATCACCCCAAATTATTCAGTTATCGCCACGAATCTTGACCGCAGTAGCCATCTTGGCGCCTTTGCCTTCACAAACAAGAACACAATGTATTGAAAAGTAAAAAAAAAGCCCAGATCGTATACAACAGTTAGTTATATATTCAACATTCATGATATTCAAGATTCAACTGCAGAAAATCTTGATCTAAAGTTAACTGGTGTTTAGATTTTACCTTGCAGATTTGAAAGTTTGTTGCTATCAACTGAAATCTCTGTTGATTGAAGGAAAAAAGTTTAAATAAATCAATGGAAACCCAAATTACAATCTAAAACCGAAATTCGATTGAATCGAAGAAGGCTTATAAAAATTCTTACAATACTCCCAACTTTGATTTTACTCTGGTAAAGGATGATAAAGCCAAGATTTAAATCAAGAAATTTGCAAATTACACTAAGATGTATTCAAAAAGTAAACTTAACAACAGATTATACAAACAAACAATGGAAATCAAACCTGTTCACTGTGTCCTTATGAGAAGTACCTTATCCATTGATTCCTTCCACCATGGATCCTTGTCGTCCTTTACTCTCAGAGATGGTGCGGCGGAGTAGTGGCGGTGGAGGTGGAGGTGGAGGTGGAGGAGCGCGGTGATTGGCGACGGCGGTGATTTCGGTGATGCAGAAATGGATGAACGGAGAGTGTAGAGCAGACGCGCCGTGGAGGATGGAGATTGGGCCATGGTGTTAGGGTTAGGTTTAGATTGATAAACCCTAACTGGTTTTATTAGTGAATAAGAAGATGGAAGATGAAGGCGGTTGGCTTTCTCCGACTTATCGGTGGCATCTTATTTAATTGGTGATGAATGATGAGCCAGGGAGGGATTTCGATGGATGAAATCCCGAGACTGCCCCTTAGGTGTCTTAAAATTGTGTGCCATTTCCTAATTTACCCCTCTAAAATGGCTTTTACTCCCTTGTACATTATGTTTCAAAATTTATACACACGGTAAAATTACGTTTGTGTACGTCACTTCTCCTTTTTATAATAGTATAGATATCTCTTCAATATTCTTATTTCTTAATAATTAATATTAATTATCTACTTACATATACTTTAATATAATATCTCTACCTTAATAAATAAAAACATACTTATCTCAAAAAAAAAAAAGATGGGATAACAAAAAATATTATACATCCATCACTATTTAATGTAACCAAAAGTTTAAAACCCCATCATGTTTATAATTTGTTATTATCGTTTTCACAAATGTCAAACATATATATATATAAACGGTCTATATATATATATATATATATATATATATATATATATGTTCAATAAATATAATCTTATATCATGAACTAATTCCATTCCATCTTCTACTTTGATAACACTGTTTAAAATAAGAATAAATTAATTTGAAATAAAATACACTAATTCTTTTATATTCAAAAACAAAATTCTTTCTTCGTAAACGCATCATTTAAAATAAGTAATGTTATATTTTTTTTTTAATTTTGTATGTACAATTCATATTAGGGTTATATATGTATTCATATCAGAATTTATATTTATTATGTGATGCAAGAAATAATATGAAATATAAAAAATAATTCAAAATTTATAATCGATATGTCCTTCAAATGCAACCAACCTCAACAATAACATATTTATTTAAAAAAACTTATTCAAGTTTATATAAATTGAAAACACATTTTTTTCCAAATAACTCGATCAACTCCATAATTATCTTAAAGACTTTCATTTTCTATCCTCAAACTCATGTAAAAGAACAACTTAAATAATGAATTTTGTAAACAAAAGCTTATTCCCTAAACTGTTACATAATAATGTTTTTTGTCAGATAATTGCATGATTTGCTAATTCTGTTATTAATTACATGATTTGTTAATTCGATTACTAACAGAGGCACTTATGTATATTTTTTAATCATAAATTAGAAATAGATATTAATTATTATATATTATTAATGAGTTATCATAATACGTCGGTAAGGGGACAGATCTGGTAAACAAGGACTCGAAAAAGGCTGCAGTGGAATCTGTGTGGATGGAAGTGGAGTCTCAGAAACTTGAACCCGCGTCTACGAAATTACTCTGGGAGCTCTGTATGAATGGGTTTTATTTGGACAGAACTGCAATGATGCAGTTGTGAATGTGAAGAAGAAGTTGGAACATGTGATAGACGTGCACGAAACGCAACTATGATTTTTTAAAGAGTAAATTTCAGAGTTCGTCCTTTATGTATGTCTAATATATCAAAGTATGTCCTTTAACGGTCTAAATTTATATTATTTTTTGGTTTCAGGATGATGACGGACAATGAAATGGAGGACCAGCTAGACCACTTCAATCAGGAGGACCAGTTGGAGCAGCAGCGGCGGCGTGAGCTGCTGGATCCTCTCGAGGGTCACCGATTCTTGGAGTTTCATCCGGAGTCCAACGATGTGTCCGTTGCGACAAGCTTTGGAAGATGCATGTCGGTGCCCACTTTGTGGTTTCTTAGGATGCCCTCCGGACCCTCGCGTGTGATGATTGGGCGTGGGAGTTTATTCCCCGTGGTTCACTGTGGGATCCATTTTCTGAGCTATCTTATATGCCGACCTACAGGGAGATACTTGTTGAGTTTCTTGCCTCGTTGTGGACCCGGCGCAGCCCCCCCCCCCCCCCCCCCCCCCGACCGAGGTTTCTTTTTCGCATGGCCGGCCAGGCGTGTCCTATGTCGCTTGCAGAGTTTGCGCGTCATAGTGGTTTATATACGGAGGCTGAGATCGCTACGGATCTTTATACGCAGGTACGTTTAACACTAATTTTTGTATTGTTATTATTATTATTATTATAATATATAACATTTAAGACTTAATATTAATTTAACGTTTAATAAACATTCATGTAAACAGGGATTGGTAATGGTTGATAAACCCATTATTTTAGGGTTTTGGGCTGTGATTGCGGATAAGGACTATTGGGACAACTTGAACTCCAAGGGGAGGGTTACGCGGATTCGCGACCCCCTCTACAGGTACGTTAGTTATTATTGTATGTTTATTATTTAGTCGACGTCGTCCGTTATGAGCGTAGGTCCGCAAACGACAGCGACTTCGCAGCCGTTTGCAGCTGCGTTTGCAGCCATTTAAATGCCCGTTACGGCTGCAAATGCGCCGTTAAACGGCTACGAAATCACAGCCGTTTGCGGTTGCGTTTGCAACAGCTGCAAATGTGCTGTTAAACGGCTCCGATTTCGCTGTCGTTTGCGGCTGTGTTTGCAGCCGCTTAAAGGCCCGTTTGCGGCTGCTTTTGCAGCCTTTGAGTCAGATATATAATATAATTTTATTATTTAGTCTATGTCGTCAAAAATAATATAAATTTTGATCGTTATAATATATATTTTTAATAAAAACATTATATTATAACGATGATCTTAATTTCGACACTCGTTAGGGACCTACGCTCTTTACGGTTCGACTTAGACTAAATAATAAAAAGAAAATATTTTAACGACGAACTTAGTTTCGACTAACGTTGGGGACCTACGCGCCTTATGGCTCGACTTCGACTAAAAAAAAATATATTTTAACGACGATGTTAGTTTCAACGCTCGCTAGGGACCTACGTGCCTTACGGTTCGACTTGAACTAAATAATAAAAAAATATATTTTAACGACGATCTTAGTTTCTACGCTCGTTAAGGATCTACGTGCCTTACGGGAGACGGTGACTAAATAAGAAAACTTATATATTTTAATGACGAACTTAGTTTCAACTTACGTTAGGAACCTACGCGCCTTACGGTTCGACTTCGATTATATAATAAAGTTATTATATTTTTAAATAGAAAACTGTTGTTTTTTTTTAAATAGAAATCTGTTTTTTTTTTAAATAAAGTAAACTATTTGTTTTTTTAAACAAAAAAACAGTTTTATAAAAAAAAGAATACAATTTTTATAAAAACAATTACAGAAAAACAGTTTTCTGTTTTATAAATTAATAAATTTATTATTTAGTCGAAGTCGAACAGTAAGGCGCGTAGGTCTCTAACGTTAGTCGAAACCAAGTTCGTCGTAAAAATATATAAGGTTTGTTATTTAGTCGACGTCGTCCGTAAGGCGCGTAGGTCCCTAACGAGCGTCGAAACTAAGATCGTCGTTAAAATATAACTTTTTATTATTTAGTCTATGTCGAACCGTAAGGCGCGTAGGTCCCTAACGAGCGTCGAAACTAAGATCGTCGTAAAATATAATAACTTTATTATTTAGTTGACATCGTCCGTAACGCGCGTAGGTCCGTAACGTTAGTCGAAACTAAATCGTCGTTAAAATATATGAGTTTTATTATTTAGTCGAAGTTGAACCGTAAGGCGCGTAGGTCCCTAACGTTAGTCGAAACTAAGTTCGTCGTTAAAATATAAAGTTTTTATATTTTAACGACGAACTTAGTTTCAATGCTCGTTAGGGACCTACACGCCTTACGATTCGAACTTGGACTAAATAATCAAAAAAATATATTTTAACGACGATCGACGCTCGTTAGGGACCTACGCGCCTTACGGACGACGTCGACTAAATAACAAAACTTATATATTTTAACGACGAACTTAGTTTCGACTAACGTTAGGGACCTACGCGCCTTACGATTCGAATTCGACTAAATAATAAAGTTATTATTTTTTAAAACAGAAAACTTTTTTTGAGTATTTTTGTTGGTGCATAGGTCTGTCGACTTCGTCTTGTATCGATTCTTGCTTTGTTCATGGCACGAAGTTCAAGAAAACAAGTCAAGAGCTAATTTCGCTTGAAGATTGTGATCAAGTAATTTGGAACGGAATTACAGTGTAATTCCGTTTCCGTTTGTAAGTGTAATTTCGCTTGTAAGTGATTCCGTGTGAGTGTGTTTCGTGCGGAATTAGCTAGTCTATATATAGTTGTGTTTCAATCTCAATTATGTAAAAGAGTCATATGATGTACTGAACAAGACAGTGACTGGTCTACAGAAGACAAATTTCGAAAGAGAAGATGCTTTGACAATGATAAATGCAATGATGATGTCTAAGCAAAAGGCTATCAATCACTACGTTGATGAACGTGCAAAGTTAAAGCAAGAGTTGGAAACTGAGAGAATTAAAAATGAAAGAATTAGAAGACTGGTGCAAAGTTATTCTAGTTCTGATTATATAATTGATCGACTTTATCCGACTGTTGCAGGTTTGGAAGCACTCCATGATGATAAAATGCCGAAGAAGAAAGATACTAGTAAGAAACAGAGTATTAGTTATAACAAGTGTCCGCCTCCGATCTGGGAAGGTTATTCTCCTTGAAAACCGAACGAGAAGCAAGTCAAAAAGGCTGTCAATATAAAGTTAAAATCCGAAACAACTGATGGTTTACCAGAAAACATTGACGTCACGTTCACATCGTCTGACACTGATCATGAGTCTGAGTTAATAAAAAAGGTGGCCGATCAGGTGTTGTTGGATACAGATGAGGAATCAGAGTCAAAGTCTGAGTCTGGATGTTCGAGTTCGTCGGTCAACAGTCCAAAACTGTCGGCTAAACGGGTTTACAGTAAAGAATTTTTGCTATCAAAATCTAATTTGAATGATGAAACATTCGAAGTTGCATATACTTTGAATGATTCTGACAAATTATATTCTGATAAAGAATTTCCAATAAGAGGTGTTAAACCAGAAATGATCAAAAAGGTTTTCAAATTAACAGAAACCAATATTTCTGAAATAAAAGATGCAAATCTTTCTGAAAAACCTAAAAAATACACTTCAAGAGTTCAACAACGGTTAAACAAGAAAAAGGGTTACAGTTCTGGTTCTGGTTTTCAAAAGAAACCAAACCATAACGGTAATTTCAAAAAGAAAGGTCTTGGTTTCCTTCCACCTGAAAATTATAAAAATGAGAAAATTTATAAAACAAATACAAAATTTGTTTCAGGGACAAGTTATGAAGAGGAATCAAAAAGCTCATTCTGGAAGCAATCAAACAGCGAATTCATTATCCAGAAGCAAGAGAGAATGGGAACTGGAGTGTTTCATAGAAAGGAGACTAGAACCTGTTACAAGTGCAATGAAGTTGGTCACATTGCATGGAATTGCTTTCAAGCTACAAAGACAAAACAGGAAGTCTCTAAGAAACTCAAAGAAAAAGTTGTTGAGAAAAATGAACCGCCAACTGAAAAATTCAAAATTTTTGAAAATTCAACTTATGAAGTTGGTGAGTGTTCAAAGAAAAATTTTTACAAAAAGAAAGCTAAAGACAACCAAATGTGGGTTGTTAAGAAGTTAGATGAAAAATCAGGCAATGTTCCACAAAGCCAGAAGAGCCACAAGTTGAGGTAAATGAGGAAAACTCAGTTCCGACATTGGATGATGTGAATTTTCCACCATTAAGGGCTGAGAATTTTAAATCAAAAGTTGGTAAGGTTGAGATATCGAATCAATTCTATGCTGAAAAGAAAGAATTTGATGTCGATAAAGCATTTAATGTAAATGTTAAAAAGATTTTTGGAAAAATGGTTGAGGGTAAGTTGAAAGGGGTAAAAGATTTTTATACAACAAAGAAGGCAACATACACCCTAACTGAAAGTGAACTTGATAAGCTAACATTCAACCTTGCTGAGGCTTGGATGTCTGTGTTTAAGTAGTAAAATCTTGACTTGTCGGAGCTCCCAGGTTGGTTAGTGTGGAGCAGGAATCGGCATCTTTTTGTGTATAAGGTTTGCTTGTGCATTCTTACATTTGGTACAAAGGTTTGTTCTTACAATGTGATTAATCAAGGTCATTAATTTGAACTTGATGTAATCTCATTACAAATGGATAGAAAACAATGTGATGAATTGATCCCCAACTTTACAAGTGGTAAAATCAACAAAACTTATTTTTCGGAAAAACCATTTTGATTAAAACAAACTTAAGTGTTTTGAAATCTTAATGGGAAAATAGTTTTTTGAAAGGAGGAATTCTGATTGTTTATGCTTAGTGGATGGAGAATTGAAGCGATTCACAACAGTTGTCATATTACTTGTATAGTTTGTTTTCAAAATTTCTTTAAATGTGTTTGCATTTTAGAGGGAGTAAAAATTTCAGACAATCCAAAAACATTAGAAAATTTGAAAAAGCCAAAAACATGATAAAATTCAGAAATGAGTTTTGTGGTATAAAAGAGGAAATGATAGTACATCAGTGGACTACCACAACATGCTAAAGAAATGGAAAGTTAAATGTGATAAACAATCTTACTGCGGATGTGCCAATAGGTTTTTGTACATTTAGTAGATAGTTTTCGAGATATAGACTTAAAATTTCAAACTTGCTTATCTCGTGGTGTAACACCTCGAATTTTTGTGTCCAATAATGTGTTAACACGTGTCATTTGATTACACGTGGCATTGATATTAAATAAAGGACTAATTTTGACAAACCTTGAATGTATGTAAATTCGAGGGTTATAGATGTCAAACAAGGGTAAAAATACTGTATGGTAACCCTAAATGGTGCTTGTACCTTCAAACGAATAAATCATGGATCGTACGGAAGCGAAACGCGGAAGAAAGTGAGAGATTACAAGCTGCAGGGGTTAACTGTGTCAACATGTTTAATTATACCTCTGAGTGACCCTTTAACGCTCCCGAGGCTTTGTAACAGTATTATACGCTCACTAGAACATACTGTATAAATTCCGCGAAGTTCCGTTTTAAAACGAGAAAGTTATGATCGAATTCGTATAAGAAGGGTTAAGAGCGTCAATAATGAAAGTTAAGGCTTTCCGAATAAATAATAAACTAATCGGGGACTTAACAACGCGGGTAAATAACACGAGGTCCTTAGTTGTAATTAACCGAGGGCCAAACCGCAAAGTTACCCCTTCAAACCCGAAAGGTCAGGTTAATAATTACCAAAGATTTCGTTATTAATTACCAGGATTTCGTAATGATTATAAAAGATTTTAAAAATCTGAAAAACAGGCCTCTCGCGACCCGCGTGATGTTTTGGCCTAAGTTGAGGCGGGCCGCGAGCCACCTAATATACGCGTACAAATGCATGGAAACTCCCATGCGGGCCGCATTAGACGCCCAGATGCAGAATGTTTGTATTTTCTTGCCTTTTGAGCTTATGAATGATCAAAACGTCAATAAATGAGGCATGGGCACCCTATACTCGACCCATAGCTCTATGGGACACCTGCCCATCATCCATGATCAGTATAGATCAATGTGGAGTGATCTTGGAGCTCATTTGTCACTATAAATAGCCATGTTGTGTTCATAACAATCACACAACTCAAAACACACTTCACTGATCATTCTAAGAGCTTTCAAGTGTTCTTCTCTGCTCTCTAAGCAAGACACAACTTCTGTAAGTCGTTCAAATCCATTTTGGTCTTGTATTTCCATAGATTTAGCTCATAAACCAAACCGTCGTAACTAACGGTTGTTATAGCGATAATTCACAAATGGTCCAGTGAATTGTCGGATCAAAAGTAGTTATGAGTTGGTATTTATGTGGGTAATAAACCCCTAAAAGGGTTCCCTCTGATCACCACTCTAACTATGTCAAATGTCGAGTCAAACGTGCACTTAAAAAGTCAACAGAAAGCTATTTTGCCGTTTTATACATAATCTGTAATGTATATGTTATGAAACCTGTTTTGACACTCATAAAACATGATATTAAGTATATAAACTTGTTTACGCTCGTTTGAATCGACCATTTGCTATATTGACCCGGTTCGGAGCCGAATGTCGCAAAAGTTTGACTTTTGCTTTGACTTCAGTTCTGACCCGTTTTAGTGAGGTATAGATATGCCTTAGGACTCTCTTAGGACCAGGTTACATGATGGTATAGACCTCTGTGATCGGTTCATGAATTGTCCGAGTCTTTTACGCATTTCCGTTAATCGCCTAAAAGTTGACCGTAACGGCCTTTTAAAAATAAAACGAGTATTTCGGACACGTGAACGGACCATAACCTTGCTTACTAAATTATAAGCATGTCCTTAAAGTTTCACGCCAATCCGAGGTCTAGAATGAGAGTTATGCTAAATAGCGCGATTAAAGTAAACTTTTGTAATAAACGGCGCAATTAGCATAACGCCCATCTAAACCAAGATTTCGTCACCAAAACTTTTACCCACTGTTATAAAATAATAGTTTTGGAATTTTAAAGATTTTTAATAATTTTTACCTTGCTCATAACCTGCGGTTATGGCTACGGTTCGGTAAATACCAAATATGCCCTTTTCGGCCAAAACGAGAGTTCTACAAGGTCTTTTGACCCGATTCCAGTTGCCACTGATTTTAAATAATAAATAAAGTATTTTAGACTTTATAAACTGTTCGGGAAACTCAGATTTCCTGTAGAACTCGAAAAGCCCTTTAAAAGTCTTTAAAATGACCGAAAAGCCCCTACGGGGCATAATATTAACTTAAACTCGTTACGGGCATCACGGAAGGTATCCTACTGATACCACAACCTCTTTAAGGCATATTGACTTAGGAAATAAGCGTAAGACTCTCATGGTTAACCGTTTCACCTATTGCGCGCACGGTTCGGCTTATGAAACTAGTTTTCATAAATTAGCCGATACGGGTCAAACTATATTATTTTGACCCCAAAATCCAGAGTGTGAACCTTGAACCCATATAAAACAAGTCTCTAAACTTGTTTGGGGCAGAATCACATTCCATTCTCGGTTTTCGCCTTTTCGCGCGATTAAACCATATTTATATTCCGGAACCAACCGGTCTAGGCTACGGCCAACATAAAGACCCGTTAGGATTCTAAGAGGTTAATTAAAACCTTCGTTCCAGATTAGGAGCCCAGTAAAAGCTATCGGTGATTTAATCAAATTAAGGAATAATACTTGCAAAGGTAAATACTTTTAACTTATTTCCCCTATACGGGCTTGGGTTACGGTATAATAATACCGCTTGATTGAGCATCATATCTTCCATCGCTGAGGTGGTTAATTGAATAATGTGATAGGCTCATTTAAACAGTTTTGTTTCTTAAAAGCCTTTGGGGGGTTAATGACCGTTGTCCCGGATATCCTTGGCATCATTTTACGAAATGGCCACGACCATCGACATCTCGGTGTAGGCGTACACCCGGTATATATTGTCGACATTTAATTAAAAGACGTAGCTGTTGGTTTCTATACTACGGTTTTACGCAATGTGGTGTGTCTATTAATCTTTAACCCGACACGATCCGGGCTACTGAACGCATAAAAGAACATGTAATACGTTCACAAGATTTTAATAATTTTCCCAAGTTATAAAAGAATTTGTGCCTTGTGCATTCAAATCAATTTTAATAAACATTTTCAAATGTGTCAGTTGAATGTATTTACCAGTGTAAACTGACGTATTTTTCCCCAAAAGATTAAGTGTAGGTGCTATACGAAATGGGCTGGTAATAGCTTCCTAGGCGTCACGAATAGTCTTTCAAACTCGATGCCGTATCTGAATGAACATTATTTTATTATTATTTTGATCCGCTGTGGATACATTCGACTTCTGTAATACATTTGATATCACAACCAGAGGTTGAAGTATATATTTATCTTTAAAGCTTCCGCTGTGTATTTATATAATTGTGTGGTTTGACTATATTGTTGCCAACTACGTCACGGTAATCCCCCACCGGGCCCACCGGTGATACACGTGGAAATCGGGGTGTGACACGTGGGGAACATTTCTTGGATATATGGGTAACCCCCGAAATCTTGTTTGAAAGGTCTTTTTTTTCTGAGATACTAGGTTATCTGGGGTATTATCCAGAGACTTCTGATTTTGCGGAAGCAATGGCCTAGTCTCCGTATAATACTTTGCATTTGCTTGAAATACAGCGCAGCCCTCAGTACAAAAAATGATGAAACATTGAAAAATGCTAATCATGTGCTGTTGAAGAAAAGATTCTCTAAAGGGAACATACCAAAAGTCGAACCGTCATCTCTCTGCTGAACGGAAGTTTTGTCCTGAGCTCTCACAGTTTTGCATTTAACCCTTTACAGATATCATCTAGGTATACTCACCTGTAAGACTGAATATTGGGATCTGGATACGGGAGTATATTCAAGAGGTGGGACACGCGAATAAGTTTAAGTCCATTAAAACACTAATCTTGTATCTCAAAACAGTTGAACTTTGTATGAAAATTTAAGTGGACCAGTATACTGACCATCTAGGTGAATTGTTTAGAACTTAAAATGAAATGAAGCTTAATGGTGTTGGTGATTTGTCTCAAAAACTGATATGATCCTCTTACACAAACTCACAAAAATATTGTTTATAAATATTTCTTTACTGCATTTCAGTTTATTAAAATTTCAAAAAGATTTTTAGTGTGTTTTAGCATAAAGTTTTGAAAAATCCAAAAAGATTTTCGACAACTGTTGTTGAGAGTTGATTTTCAAAGTTCCAAGTGCTAAACGAGATGAACAATCATTTGAGGGGGAGTTTGTAATAAAGATTTTTATATCAATCCTACATGTGGTCATCAGTAATTTCTTGATGCTAAATCATTTTATTTCTGCAATTGGTGTCTGAGGTTATAGAATCTTTATATTATAAAACTTATGTTTGTGATAGAGATTGTGCAGGTTTTCCAGGTTCTGATACCTGAGGTTTCTGTGATGAGAGAGAGCCAGGTTACGATCCTGGATCTAAAGATCACGCAAGTTGCTGATACTGATGAACATAAGGAATCAAGAGATCTGATCAAGAGAATTAGAAGACTTGTGAGCAAGCTTACAATTCTTAGTCATTAAAGATCAACATCCGAGGGGAGTTTGTTCGAGGAGAGTTTGTAGGTGCTAATAGAAAGAGAAGAAGAGATTGAGGATGCTTTACAGTGTCAGATACTTCAAAAGAGTTCGAGAGGACTGATAAAGACTGAAGATGCGAAGACTCGACAAAGTAAACTCGTCAACATCCGAGGGGGAGTCTGTTGGTGCATACGTCTGTCGACTTCGTCTTGTATCGAGTCTTGCTTTGTTCATGGCACGAAGTTCAAGAAAACAAGTCAAGAGCTAATTTCGCTTGGACATGCTAATTCTACTTGAAGATTGTGATCAAGTAATTTTGCACGGAATTACAGTGTAGTTCCGTTTGTAAGTGTAATTTCGCTTGTAAGTGATTCCGTGTGAGTGTGTTTCGTGCGGAATTAGCTAGTCTATATATAGTTGTATTTTCGTGTCATTTGGTACGAAATTAGATTTGTGTTTTCCGACGGCAAAGCTCTGTCGAAGTGTCGTCTTGCTGTAAAACTGTTCCAGATCAATATAAACGACAGTTAAAAGTGATAACTTGCTGAATTCAACTCAGTATGTCTGTTTCCGCCTTTCATTCTGAGTAGAACACCTCTGAACGACTCATTTGGTACGAAATTAGATTTGTGTTTTCCGACGGCAAAGCTCTGTCGAAGTGTCGTCTTGCTGTAAAACTGTTCCAGATCAATATAAACGACAGTTAAAAGTGATAACTTGCTGAATTCAACTCATTTCGGGTCTGACAACAATCCTACAATTTTTTTATAAAAATTGTATTCTGTTTTTTATAAAAACTGTTTTTCTATTTTTTTTAAACAAACTGTTTTCTATATTAAAAAAACAGTTTTCTGTTAAAAAATAATTTTCTGTTTAAAAAAACAGTTTTCTGTTTAAAAAAACAATTTTCTAATTTAAAATATAATAACTTCATTATTTAGTCAAAGTTGAACCGTAAGGCGCGTAGGTTCCTAACGTCAGTCGAAATTGAAATTATGTTCGTCGTTAAAATATATAAGTTTTGTTATTTAGTCGACGTTGTCCGTAAGGCGCGTAGGTCCCTAACGAGCGTCGAAACTAAGATCGTTGTTAAAAAATAATTTTTTTATTATTTAGTTCAAGTCGAACCGTAAGGCGCGTAGGCCCCTAACGAGCGTCGAAATTAAGATCGTCATTAAAATATAATTTTTTATTATTTAGTCGAAGTCGAGCCGGAAGGCGCGTAGGTCCCTTATGTTAGTCGAAACTAAGATCGTCGTTAAAATATATAAAGTTAGTATATTTTAACGACGATCTTCGTTTCGACGCCCGTTAGAGACCTGCACGCCTTACGGTTCGACTTGGACTAGATAATAAAAAAATTATATTTTAATGACGATTATAGTTTCGACGCTCGTTAGGACGTATGAAGTCCAAATCCGTAACAAGTAAAAAATATATAATCTTTTTATTATTTTGTCGACGCCGTCCGTTATGAGCGTAGGTCCGTTACGCGCGTCGAAATTCGTAATGAGTCAAAAATATATTGTTTATTTTTATTATTTAGTCGATGTCGTTTGATTATTATTTACTGAAGGGTTTCCTTTTGTGCAGGTATCTTCACAAGATGATATCCACTTCCATTACTGCTCGAAACAAGAGCCGGGAGTGGTGCACGAGCGGTGACCTGTTTTTCCTATATTGTCTCTTGTACAAGAGGCCGTGCGCTCTCGCACATGGGTTGGCATAGTACTTCGCCGCCGCGCATCATCGACATGAGCGCGGATTATTATACGTCCGCGCCTACGTCACTATGATAGCCCTTTCGTTGGGCTATCACCCGGAGACTGACCCGCGTGTAGGTAAGGCAATACAGCCGAAGCTAATGGGGATGAACACAGTATCGGGAATGCACGTTACCAAAAATTTCCCATGCGGGAAGCGGTTTAAGGGTGCAGACGACCAACCTTACGCGCCTACGCAGCTGCCGGCACAATTCGAGCTGGTATATCCCCCGCGCGATCTGGAGGTGCCGGAGCATGAGTCGGGCATGTACATTCCGGAGCCACCACTGCCACGTGAACCACTCGGGGCGCCTCTGTTCCCACGACATGTTGGGCCCGGTCCTGCCCATCATATCAGCTGCTACATCGCGACGTTGATAGGCTGACGTATGTGGTGGAGTGGATGGCTGTAGAGCTGTAGAGGCTTTTACAGCATGAGGGGTTACCTCCACAACACTTCGTTCCGCCTGCGGAATGGCATCAGCAGCAGGAGCAGTAGGAGCAGCAGGAGCAACATAATCCGCTGCCATAGTATTTTATCTTATGTTATGTATTTAGTATCGGAACCATATATACGTCTATCAAACTTATGCTTATATTATAACTTTTGTTTGGATCTACAAACTTATGCTTATATTGTATATCTTTTGTGACGTGACTACCCTTAGTATTTAGTCATATTATAACTTTTGTTTGTATGTATAAACTTGTGCTTATATTGTATATATTATATTCAGTCATATTATATATTTTGTTTGTATCTACAAACTTATAATATTATCGGTATAAGGTTAACAATATAATATATTCGAAACGTCTATCAAAAAATTTTAACGGTTTATAATTTATCGGTATAACATTAACAGTTACATATTTTAAGCGATTTAACATGGAATCGGGTGAGAATTTATACCACAAACACACCAAATGACCAAAAAAATTCTGAAACGTTATATATGCTGCGTATAGCTCTATACGCGCAGCGTATATGAACTTTGTGAAAAACTTATGCCTCAAACCTACCAAAATGACCCAAAAAAATCTGATGGTTTATATACGTTGTGTATAGCTCAATACGAAGCGTATATAAACCCTTGTTTTCTGTGCAATGATTACTGATAAGGCTCTGAAATCCATGGTTTATATACGTTGTGTATAAAGCTATACACAACGTATAGAGGTAACCCTATACGCTACGTAGCTCTATACACAACGTAGGTAATGGTAGGGTTTGTTAGGGTTTGGTCTGCAAATAGGCAACATGGTGTACCAGTATGCACATCCTATTCTTATCTGTGCTTGTAGACAAATTGCAAAATTTACGAAGAGAGATTTATGGAGACCTAGGATCAAGAGATTGTTGGAGGTATGTATATGTCTGATCGTAATTAAAGTCAACGTAACCAAATTCGGCACCATCCGAAGAGTTACACGTTAGTACACGAATCGTATATGTTCACAAGTAAGTGGATTATTATTTGTGAAATAATAATAGTTTAAACTTGAGGAACTTAATATTAATTAGATTATTATTAAGAGATTATAGTTGTGTAACCATAGGGGGCCTAACGTAAGATTGGTTTTTATAAAAAAATCATTAAGGTGCAAACCCTAAGGACATCTTTTTTTCAAAAACAAAAGCCTTACTTCCTTCCCAAGTTTGGCCGACTCCCACTTAAGGCCACCGCACCTACCACGAATCGGAGCACCTCCGCCGCCTCGTCTCTTTGGTCGGTTCTACCTTTGGGTATCTTGTGATCGGTTGTAAACTTCCTACTAGCGAGGATTTTTTGTAACCCGCGTGTTACAATCCCAATGTAGTCGTCAAAGGTTGATTACTAAAACCCATTATGGTTGTTTTTCTATCTATTTGTTTATACGCGTATAACCTTGATCCTGATTAGGAATATTTATTAATCGGATTAATAAATCAGACATATTTTATAAAATCAAAATCAGCCATGATTATAGATGTATATAATCGATTTTTGTTAAATATGTAAACCGCTTCCGCTTCAAGTTTTGATACCATGATTCCCAACAGTGGTATCAGAGTCACGGTTACACACGTATAGATGGTAAAGTTAAAATTTTGATCTATGTTTTATTTGTCAAAAATTGTTTATTTTGACAAAAGATCGATCAAAAGTTTTTGGTTGTCTATAGATTGTGATGTGAATCGAGCCCTAGGTTATAACCCTTGTCATGGTTGTGTTTGTTATGGTTTTGGTTTTATTTTGATTTGTATTTTTGCGGATATTGGATCCGATGTAATAGTATTTTTGATTTGTATTTTTTGCGAATATTGGATCCGGTGTAATAGATAAGATTAGAATATAATTGGTTTTATTGTATTTACAAATTTATTACTGTAATCTTTCAAGTACAAGATCAAGATCAAGATAAATGGTGAACAGGTACCATGAAGATAGAAATCGTGGGTCAAGTGGGAGCTTTCAAAAATTAGCTTCTAAAACCCTTATGACAAGTTCGCCCATTTCGTTTAAGCCAGAAACGAAACGGGCGACCTATTAGGGGCTCGATCAATTATTTTATTATTTTGTTTTGTGGTTGTGTTTTATTTGTTGTAAATAATCTAGATAACCCAAAATAAATAATTTTTTTTTCACAATCAAGACAACGGTTTTTTTAAAACAAGTTTTATAAAACTGAAAAGTACATTTAATAAAAGACTTTTATTAAAACTTAAAATAAGATCATTCGCGATAAAACGTCCAACATAGTTTAATAAGGTATTTAAAAACTATATCGTGTCGAGTGTGGAAAGGAGTTTCTATTATCACGAATCAAATAAAATTGGATTTTATAAACTATTGTGTAACTCACCTCATGCAACGAGTTATTCAAACTATTTTTGGTAAATATTAGAATAAATCCCAAATTTTAAATTGATGTTTGATGCCACCCTTAACTAGTTAACACTTCATTCAAAATTGAACCCAAATGTTAGTGTTATACCCTGCATCTGGGCGTCCATCATGAAAGAAGGTAATCATCACGTTTCCTATGTAAGGCCGGTATTACAGTTAATAGTAAAGGACAAAACATCGCTTGTTCATCAAGTGGGCATAGTTGGGGTTAAACATACATCGCATTTTAAGCTATAACCCCAAATGGAGAGTTGTGAAGTAGACACAATTAACAATCGTTGTTTACCTACATAATCATACTAGTGGATAGTGCTTAAGCCAATTCACTGTGATTTGATGAATTGGGGTCTCATCTTAATTAAAATTTTGCATTTGGGTCATAAAATTAAATTAAGATATTAAAAACATAAAATACTAATTAATTAATTTTGAATTTTGTAGATGCCAACTGAAAACAATTCCTCTCGATTCTCTCTCAAGTCCATCTTAGAGAAGGACAAACTGAACCACTCCAACTTCATGGACTGGCACTGCAATTTGAAAATTGTTCTCAAAGCGGAGAACAAACTGTATGTTCTTGATACGCAAAGCACTTTGATGACTCTATTAAAGTCTCATGTCGGATGTTAGCATCCATGATCCCTGAACTTCAAAGGGCCATGGATGATATGATGGCATACGAGATGAATGAGCACCTGGTGGAAATGTTCCAACAGAAGTCTGGTCATAAGAGGTTTGATGTAATGAGATCACTCATAACCACTCGTATGCAAGAGGGTACATCAGTTAGCGCTCATGTGCTAAAAATGAAGGCATATGTTGATCACTTGGCTCGTCTGGAATCCCCCTCGAGTGATGAGTTAGCTGGGGATATTATCCTCAACTCATTGCCCAAGTCATATGATCAGTTCACTATGAACTACAATATGAATGGGATGGAGAAAAGACTTGTAGAGCTGCATCAGATGCTCAAAAATGCCAAGGTGAATATACCCAGCAAGACTGCACCAATGTTGATGATCAAGGAGAAGAAAAAGGGCAATCAGGGTAAAGGGAAGGGCAAAGGCAAATCTGTTGTAAACAAGAAGCCTTAGATGGATGCCAAGTGTTTTCATTGTAATGAAATTGGGCACTGGAGAGGAACTGTGCTAAGTGTTTAGCTGAACTAAAGCAAGCCAAGGCTTCAGAAGAAGAGTCCTCATGTATATATATTATTGAAATCTTTACTTTTCCTGGCAAAACATGGGTGTTTGACACATGATGTGGTTTTCACATTTGTAACGTTTTGCAGGGACTAAGAAAGATTAGGAAGCTAAAACAGGGCGACTTAGAGGTCCATGTTGGAAATGGACAAAGAGTTGTTGTGAAGGCTATTGGAGAATATGTTCTTTTACTTCCATCTGGTTTAGAACTTTTTTTGAACAATGTTTATTTTATTCCTAGTGTTACTAGAAATATTGTTTCGGTTTCTGCTTTGCATGGACATGGTTTCAATTATCGTTTTAATGGTGAATTTATTTCTTCTTATTTGAATGATGTATTTTACTTTGATGCAAAATCAAACAATGGAATCTATGAGATAGAAATCCAAGGCAATAACATAATATGCAACATCTCCCATAAACGTAATAAGTTAGACTTTAATGATACGTATATGTGGCATTGTAGACTTGGTCAAATAAGCGAGAATCGTGTTAAACAACTCAAAACCACAGGAATCTTAGATTCCAAGGGTTCAGAAACTTTTGGCAAATGCGAATCATGCTTAAGTGGACAGTTAACATAAGCACATTTCTTAAATGTTGGAGAAAGAGCTAATGATCTGTTGGGACTTATACATACAGATGTATGTGGTCCATTCAGAACAATGTCAAGACATGGAGAAAGATACTTTGTTACATTTACTGATGATTTCAATAGATACGGTTATGTTTATCTTTTGAAGCATAAACATGAAACATTTGAAAAGTTCAAGGAGTACCAAAACGAAGTAAAGAATCAGCTAAATAGAACTATTAAGATGCTTTGATCAGATCTAGGTGGTGAATATCTTAGTCAGGAGTTCATCAACCATCTTAAGGATTGTGGAATAGTTTTACAACTCACACCACCTGGAACACCACAACATAATGGTGTATCTGAGGAGAGAAATCGAACTCTATTAGATATGGTTCGATCAATGATGTGTCAAACTACCCTCCCACGCTCCTTTTGGAGTTATGCTCTGGAAACTGTCGGAAGACTTGTGAATATAGCTCCAACGAAGAAGGTTGACGAAACACCTTATGAGATATGACATCGAAAGAAACCTAAAGTATCCTATCTTAAGGTCTAGGGATGTAATGCTTATGTCACTCTAGAATCTTCGGATAAACTAGATCCCAGAGGCGAGAAAGTAGTTTTCGTCGGATACGCTAAAAAGATCGGTTACCTTTTCTACCATCCCACTGAAAATAAGATTTTCACTAAACACAGAGGCACTTTCTTGGAGGAAGAGCTTTTGGCGCGAGGGATTGGAGAAAACCATGTGGATCTTGAAGAAATTCGAGAATCACAAGGGATTAAACCAGTTGCTTAGACAGAACCAGAAGTAACTGATCCAGTTATTGAAGTTGAGCCTAAGAGGACTCAAGAAACAACAGAAACACCAAGTGTTCGAAGAAGTATTAGGGATCGTCGTGCACCTCAAAGGTATGACGATATCTTCATGATTGATGAAGCCGAACCTGCTACTTACAAAGCTGCAATCTTGGATTCAGAATCCAAGAAATGGTAAGAAGCCATGAATGGGGAGATGCAATCCATGTATGATAACCAAGTCTGGTATTTGGTTGATCTTCCTACCGAAGGTCCGACTATAGGAAACAAATGGATCTTCAAGAAAAAGACTGACATGGATGGAAATGTGCAAACCTACAAAGCAAGGCTTGTAGTGAAAGGGTTCACTCAGACTCAAGGAATTGATTATGAGGAAACTTTCTCGCCAGTAGCCTTGCTTAAGTCTATTAGAATTCTACTTGCCATTGCTACGTATTATGACTATGAGATCTGGTAAATGGATGTGAAGACTACGTTCCTTAATGGAGACTTACTTGAAGATGTCTATATGGTTCAACCTAAAGGTTTTGTTGATCCAAGGAATCCTAATAAGGTGTGCAAGCTAAATAAATCCATTTATGGATTAAAGCAAGCATCACGCAGCTGGAATCTTTGCATTGATCAGAAAATCAAAGAGTTTGGTTTTATTAAAAACAAAGATGAACCGTGTGTTTACAAGAAATCTAGTGGGAGCTATATCACTTTTCTCATTCTATATGTAGATGACATACTAATCATTGGAAACAATATCCTTATGCTAAAAGATGTTAAGGCTTGGTTGGGTAAATGTTTGGCAATGAAAGATCTTGGTAGAGCCTCTTATATTCTAGGAATAAAGATTTATATAGATAGATCAAATCGGTTATTAGGTTTAAGTCAAAGTACATATATTGATAAGGTCATACGACGCTTCTCAATGCAAGACTCAAAAAGGGGGCTCTTGCCCATGGCACATGGAACCATTCTTAATAGCGAGTAGTGTGCAAAGACTGAAGAAGAAAAGAAGAAAATGGAAAGAGTTCCTTATGCTTTTGTTATTTGTTCTATCATGTACGCCATGTTATGTACTAGACCTGATGTCTCGTATGCTCTTAGCATGAAGAGTAGATATCAACAGAATCCAGGAGAGAGTCACTGGGCTGTAGTGAAGAACATTCTTAAGTACTTAAGAAGGACTAAGGACATGTTCTTAATATATGGAGGACTGGATGATGAGCTGTTAGTTAAGTGTTATACTGCTACAAGCTTTCAGACTGATCGTGATGATTCAAGGTCACAGACGGGATATGTTTTCATTCTGAATGGTGGAGCTGTTACTTGGAAGAGCTCGAGGCAAAGTGTGGTTACTCAATCCACCTGTGAATCAGAATACTACATTGCATCGGATGCTGCTAAGGAGGCTGGCAGGATGAAGAAGTTCATTGCTGATCTCGACGTTGTGCCTAGCATAAAGAAACCGATCGAGATGCTGTGTGACAACACTGATGCCATTGCTCTTGCAAAGGGACCATGGTCACATCAAACCACAAGGCATATACTCAGAAAATTCCACTATATTAGAGAGATAATAGAACGTGGAGACATCGTAATAACCAAAGTTCATACGGATCTAAACATGAGGAGCATGCTGGAAAGATAGGGCTTAGATTTGCTTGACATTGGCATGATCTGTAGTTAGTATTGATGTTTTTAGTTTAAACTACAACAGTTACATTGAATGATTATTTGATTTATTGGTTAAATGTAAGTTTAGTTATTTTGTAATTGTGTTCGTTATTCTATGTTTAAATCTTTGAATAAGCGTATTCTAAAATTTTCGTAGTCGATCAAATTACATGGGAATGAATTTGAATGTAAGACTATTGTGAATTAAGATGATTATATTCATGAGATAAATAACTCAAGGGTTTGAGAATCAAAATTCACAGATATCACTAGTGAATGATATTGGATGTGACTCGCTTCAAAACAATCTCCATGGATCTAAGTTATGAGATGTTTTGATATTGATATTTTCAATTTGTTCTTTTTGCTTAGGCACATATTAAACTACATTGATCAAGGACAATCTTTGATGTTATCTAACACTGTCCTGAAACGTGGATACTAATCGGGTAGCGTTGGGAGAAATCCAAGGTTAAGTGGGAGTTGTATGATGCTAATGGAATTCTGTACTTCTAGGGGATTAGAAGTTTAGACATTCTAGCACCCTCGTTAACTCAAAGTGGAATAAATGCGTGGCCACGCTCAGACTAAAAGTAGTTCATTAGACCACTTTGGATTAAAGATGAGAATCGAGAATAGTTCATCACTACATAAGAATGAATGATCCATGTCTTATGATCAAATTATGTTCTATACAGAAGGAACTTATTGATAGAAATATCAGGGCTACAGTATTTGGTTAACTAATGTGTTACTTAAACTCAAAGAACTAGTTGACGACTGTAAAGTGTCATACCGTGTTAGGAGCAGTGCGATGCAGCTAGGCTTCCAACTCTGCACACGTTGATTCATTTAATTAAAATCGTCCGAGTGGGATATTGATGGAGATATCTATATGTCCGATCGTAATTAAAGTCAACGTAACCAAAATCGGTATGATCCGAAGAATTACACGTTGATACACTAATCATATATGTTCACGAGTAAGTGGATTATTATTTGTGAAATAATAGTTTAAACTTGAGGGACATAATATTAGTTAGATTATTATTAAGAGGTTATAATTGTATAAACATAGGGGGCTTAATGTAAGATTGGTTTTTATAAAAGAAACATTAAGGTGCAAAACCTAAGGACATCTTTTGCTAAAAACAAAACCTTAACTTCCGTCCCAAGTTTGGCCGACTCCCTCTTAAGGTCGCCGCCATCTACCACGAACTGGAGCAGCTCCGCTGCTTCGTCTCTTTGGCCGGTTCTACCTTTGGGTATCTCGTGCTCGGCTGTGAACTTCCTACTAGCGAGGATTTGTTGTTATCCGCGTGTACACAATCCCGGTGTAGTCGTCAAAGGTTGATTACTAAAACCCTCTATGGTTGTATTGTTAACCAAAAGTGTTTTGAATATTTTATATTATTATACTAGGTTATAACCCCGTATATTACACATGTTGAATAAATATAATTTTATATACTAAATAATGAAACAATACATCTTTAAACACTCCGTTTGTTACACATGTTAATAAATGTAATTCTATATATTGAATAAGAAATATATTTAAAAAACTACATCTATTACATGGGTTGAATAAATTTAACTTTGAATGCTAAGTAATAAAAAAATTATATCTTTATGGGTTGAATAACCAATTTAAACATGGTTATCTGTTGTTATTTAAAAAAATGTAAATAAAGAGTTTTTATTATTGAATCTGTATAATAAACAAGACAATAACTTGTATTTAACAAAATGACAAAAAAAAAAATTAAGAACCCAACTATGTATGCAATTTCTTAAATTAAACTAACAAACAATAAGTAAAAAACCTAAAATTAATTATGTGCTTGGTCATAATGTTCTGCGCAATCCTTTAATATTAATTAAATTTAATGTTTTGTACTCCTAAAAACAATAAGAGGTTTGGTAAAAAATAAAAACATTAAAGGTGAAGGGTAGGGTTTATAAAAGGGGGGTGAATAATGAGAGATTTGGCACAGATATATTATATAAAATTAAAGGAAAAAGTTGCATGAGAGGACTCGAACCCGTCACCTGTCACCTCTGAAAACAACAAAAACAAATGCAACCACTACACTGTTGTATATTTTGGTAGTAGATAATGATACTGATATCATTTAAATACATTCCAGCCCAACATTTATAATAAAAAAAGAAGAGTAAACTGCCAAAATTGTCCCTAAAGTTTGGTCACTTTTGCCACTTTATTCCAAAACTCAAACCTTTTGAATCTGGGTCCCTGTGGTTTCAATTTTTTTTGCAATTTTCATCATAAATCAAAATCTGGTATTTTTAAGTTAACATCTAGCTTTTTTGTCTTTTTCATCTAATCTATTTTAATGAAGGGCAAAATGCTCTTTTAACGTTTTATCGTAAAAAAAATCTAAACATTTTGCCCTTCATTAAAAGGGATGAAAAAGATATAAAAAGAAAAGCAGGATGTTGTTAACTGAAAAATCCGACTAGATTTTTCTTTTGGATGAAAATGACAATAAAATTGAAACAACAGGGAGACAGATTCAAATGGTTTGAGTTTTGTACTAAAGTGAAAAAAGTGACCAAACCTTTGGGACCATTTTGGCAGTTTACCCAAAAAAGAAAGAACCGGCGCACCCGGGACTTGAACCCGGGCAACCCACATAACAAACGCTTTGTTTTGAATTTTCCTTGCCTCAGCCTTCCCTTCTAGAAGCCTTCCCTTCTAGAAGCGAACCATGTTGCAAAAACATGATAATTAGGGACATCCAAGATGGACTTCCAGTCTCTACTAAATTCACATGGCGTAAAGGTACAGATGGGTTCTTGAGTATCTCAATACGCACTTCTTAAGCTAAATGCTTGAAACTTGTGGCTGCCAGTTTGCTAAGCGCATCTGCATGTTTGTTTTCATTGTGATTGATTCATATCAATTAAATCACAATGAAAACAAACATGCGGATGCGTTTAGCAAATTGGCAGCCACATAGAGGCCATTGACCTATCCAGCGACTAACAAGGAATCAACGTGCGCCTCTAGATTTTGCGCACCCATCTTTATAGCTAAACGAAGTCCAGCAAGGAAAGCTTCATACTCCCCCTCATTATTGGTACTTTTGAAATCCAATCTGATGGCATAAGTAAACTGATGATTATCGGGACTGATTAAACGAAGACCAGCCCCTACGCCATCATCGTTAGATGCACCATCCGTGTGTAAGACCCAAACACTTTCATCAAACACTGGGACTGGGTTTTGAATAGCTTCACACTCTTGAATCTTATCAACTGGTACTTCAGTAACAAAATCGGCCAAGACTTGACCCTTGATAGCTAGGCGCGGCTTATACATAATGTTGTGTCCTCCCAATTCAATAACCCATTTCGCCAATCGGCTGGCAACATCAGGCTTGGACAGAATTTGGCCCATGTGATAATTTGTTAGAACAATTATAACATGACCAGAAAAATACCTGTGCAGCCTGCGCGAAGCATGAACTAGTGCCCGAACGAGCTTCTCCATCATTGAGTAACGAGTTTCAGGATCATTTAACATCTTACTGATATAGATCGACGTTTGGACTCCGTCACGTTCTACTAATAGTACTGCGCCAACAGCAATGTCGGACGGAGAGTGTGACAACCCTCACCAAACCAGGTATCCGTACGAATTAATTAATATTTAATTGATGCTTAATTACTGTGCTTGCTTACAATTGTGGATAAACTGTTACTTGAATTCTGATACATACACATACATGCATCGTACTTTATTTACTGTCACTCCATTATTTACACAGAACTATAGTGACAAACTTGATGCACAAAAGCACAGTAGCACAATGAACGGATAACCCAGCAAACGTGCTGAGATAGCCAGCACCAGACAGACACTGTCTCTAAGGCCAGTATGAGCTGGGAATAATTTACTACACTAGTAGGAAGTGTAGGGAAGAGAGGATTGTAGAACTGCGTCACTAGGTGAAAGTTATAGTGACCGGATGTGCCTAAAACATGTTCTAAACACAAAATCCTGCACTCTAAAACAAAATTCAGCATTTAAGCTAACTAGTAAAGTGCAAAAACATGAAAAAATAATACTAGACACTTTCCAAAGTGTTGGGAATTCTTCGTGTCACTAAAAATAATATTAAAGACACTTTAAATGCTTATTAAGCACTTTAACGGATCAGTATCCAACCGAACAACCGGACTTTACTCGGAACATAAAAATATTGACAATGACACTATTTTTCCTTTTCTGAGCTAGTTAGGGTCCCCGAATACCCTAACACCCGATACAAAACATAACATACTAGTAACTGGTTTAAACTCTAACTAACTAACTAGATACTAACTACATTGTTCAAATTCAACCATAACCCCCCCCCCCCTGACCGAAATCGGTCCCATGTGGGACTCACCCCACAAATTTTTGATTATTTTATGTGGTCATGTTTAATATCTTGATAACATATGATCCAATGGTTAATTATGATAAATGGTCTATAAGTAGACCCATAAGATCACACATTCACTTCAAACCTACTAAACAAAATTTCAACTCTCTCCTCTCCCTCTCTTGCAATCGGTCGAGACCAAGCACCCCATCCACCATCACTTTCATCTTTGATTTTGTAATTCCACATACACACAAAGGTGAAGGATCACACATAAGGAGGCTCGGTGCTTACGGAATCACAAGGACCTCTCTACATCGCTATTAACCACCTTGTTTTCGCTTGATTTCTTCCCTAGCCTTGAGCTAGTTGTAAGTGATTCTAAACACCCTCTTGATCTTGTCTAAAGTGGTTAATAAGAGATTTAACGGGTAAAAATCATGAACACCAAAGATCAAATCTAAAAGTCTTGTTAAATTGATGAACATGGTGGTTAAAGAGTAAATATTAGTGTAAAACTCATGAATCTTGTTTAGTGATGGTTATTTTATGATGTTGATTTCTAGTAGTGGAACGGATCGTCATCAAACCCCGCTAGATCATGTTCATGGAACATGAACTAGCATTACGTTAAGTAGGAAAGTTACTAGATGACGAAACCTTTCCTACATAAACATGAACTTGTGTAAAAAGAGTTTTTCTTATGAAATGGAGTTCTAAACTAGTAGATCTAAAGATCTAAAAGTAGTATTTTAGAAGAACCAAGTGTAAGATGCAAACCATGTTTAAAAGCCAGATCATTCTTGAAACAAAGGCATTTTTGTGAACAAACAAGTGTGTAGACACTTGTGTAACGAAAGGATTTAACAAAGAAATACTTTTGTAATTTTTGACCAAGAAGTTGTAAAGATGCATTTTCTTTAAAAATAAAGCTTTCAAGAGACCGATTTCATTTTTAAGGATAGAAAGATCTACTAAAAATGATCGAAGGATACTACATACTTTTACACAACTTACAAGTTCATGTGTTTGCGATTTATACTTGTTTTGACTAGTTTAGTGTTTGAATATTGTTTGTTGATAATGGGAAAATTGTTGATTGAATTTTGAAAAGAAAATGATAGGCTTGTAAGCGTGGCCACCTCCAGTTACAGAGGAAACTCTGGCAAAATTTTTCCAGAAATATAACACTTGGAAAATATTTTTACAACAAGTGTTATGAATATATTTTTAACTTGGTTTTTCCAAATAAATTTCGCCATGACTTTTTTATTACAAAATTTCCAAGTGTCGGAGGTGGAACTTTCATAAATAAAACTTGTTAAATATACATTTAAAATATATTTTTCATAATAACCCTTGTGCGATTTTATGATTATTTTGTGAACTACATGAATATTATTTTTAGAGTAAAAATAATATTACTAGAATACACTGAACAGTAAAAATAATATTATTTTCCCAAAAACTTAAACCTTAAGGTAAGGCACGGCCGTCCGTCTAATAGAAGTTAGTACGTGTAGGTCGTCGCACAGCAGGTTGACTGGGAGATTACTAGTTAGAGACGCACTACGGTGAGTTCATGTCCCCCTTTTCTCTTAAATTGTTTTCAGTTTCTAAACTGCGGGGGTGAAATACATGTTACAATGTTTACGAATACTTTTTACATGGTATGGTTAGCGTAAGGAGGGTTATTACTTAGATCATGTGAGTGAGTAGGCGGGAACTGAAGGCCATTAATCCTCAGTGTAGGACCGAGGGTCAGTAGAGGTAGATCTATCTAGGTGTAGCGAGCCCAGCCCCAGGCCCAACAGAACGGACCTCGAGGTGACTTTGAGCCCGACGCAAAAATCTGCTAGGTTTGAGTCTTCCTACTGCACTTCACACATATCAATGGCCTTGCAAACCATTGGTGATCTCTTTATTTCCTTATTTGCTACATACCAGGGTTTTTATACGTACAAAGGTTTTACATACTCACTACACATGAACTCGCTCAACATTTTTGTTGATTTTTCCAACTTACATGTATTTCAGGGAATTAAGGATCTGGCACGGTATGCTACGTTTTTTCACGCTGCGTAAGAGTTATGAGGTCATCCAAGTTTAGGGGTTGTGGCTTTTACCTGGACGAGTCACGGTTCTTAAACTACGTCTGTTTTATGTTTATGGTTATGTCTTCTGAACAATGTTTTTTATATTATTAGGTTGTAATTTCCGTTGCATGTGTCAACGCTTGAAAACAATGTTGTGGTACTTTTATTTTAAAACTTAAATCAATGGATGATCTGCCATATAGCTTTGTTGTGATTAAGCTATGGTATTAAGAAGTCACACCAAATTAACCCACGCTTCCGCAAAGCTAGGGTGTGACAGCTTGGTATCAGAGCTTTGATCATAGCGAACTAGGATTCCTTCTCGAGTCTAGACTATGATCACTAGGGCTCTCACGAAAACATTTTTACATTGCATACACTAAGTCCAGATCCAGGTCACAAAACGTTTTTACAAACAAAAGTTGAGCACTTTTCCTTCCTAAAATTTATGGTTCAGTCGGGGAGACTGAGGGGTTCAGTCGGGGAGACTAAGGGGTTCAGTCGGGGAGACTGAGGGGTTCAGTCGGGGAGACTGAGCGATTTAGTCAGGGAGACTTAGAGCTTTAGTCGGGGAGACTGAGGGATTCAGTCGGGGAGACTGAGGGAGTAGTCTGAGAGACTAGGAGATTCAGTCGGAGAGGCTGGAAGGTAGTCTAGTGGGACAAGGAGAACTATTTGATTGCTTATTGGTGACTAACATGTTTATATGATTATATGATTGATTATTTGTGCATGTGTGTATGTTTGTTACAGACGTCATGCCTTCATCCGGTACTGGAGAGTCGGACACCACAGACCCCATGCCTATAGTATCAGACGACATAGTCTCATCAGAGCACGAGGTGTATACCTCAGATACTACTAGCACAGACGATGATGATTTCCAGCCATTTGCTGCCCGATGTCGTTGCTGAGCCCGCTGATGGCCCTATCGCTGGGGACTTGCCACTCGTGGTGATCCCTGCCCCTGTGCCCCTTGCCGCTTACCCTATTGTTGACATGCCCCTCGACATAGTCGCTGACGACGATGTCGACTTGTTTGAGGAGGATGACCTTGAGGGCGAGGCCCACATTGCTGCTGGTGATCTCCTACTTCTTGCTGATGCTCCTGCTGAGGAGGCACCCGTTCATTCACCAGTCCCAGACTCCTTTGAGTCTGTGGCATCTGCACCTTCACACACGCACGGAGTGCAGCATCATTCGCACGACACAGATCCTGATATGGCATCATCCGCTGCACCTGCCCCTGCCCCTAGCTTTGAGTTCGATTATGATGTTGATGATGATTCGGATCCTGTTTTTCCACCTGGCTTTGATCCCGATCATGACATTGAGTTTATTCATCTAGATCAGCCCATGGAGGATCCTGTAGCCCCCGTTGATCCCTTGTTTGTTGATCCAGCTGACTTTGACATGGAGTTTGATGATCCGGAGCCTGCTGTGGCCCCTGAGCCAGTTGTTGCTCCCGACCCCGCGTTAGAGCATGACCCTGATCATGTCAATGCACCTGCTGTTGCTCCTTTGGTTGATGATGTTCTTGTTGATGATCATCCTGTTGTTGTTCCACAGTTGGTGGATGCTCATGTTGCTATTGATGCTCATGTTGATGGTCCTCATATTGCTGACATTCCTGCTGATCCTGTTGTTGCACCACATCCTGATCCTATGCCAGTGATGTTCGACCGTGCGCCCTTCGCGACCCATATAGATCCCAGACACGCTCACACCCACAACGGGTGGATAGACGATGATGATGATTTCCCACCTTTCGTGGTACCTGTTACACCCCCCGTAGCTCCCGTTGCAGCCCCTGTTTCAGTTCCTATTGATGTTCCTCTGATTCCCACACATACTACAGACGTTCACCGCACCGACTTACCGATTACATTTCTTCAGGACATACCTCCACCACGTCCTGGGGAGGGTTCATCTCGTCAGCCCTTTGGTCATATACCTTTCGTGTTAGGAGGAGATCAGTTTGTACCTCAGATTTCTCATCATACTTTTGTTCCCCCTGTTACACCATCTGCTATACCATCTTTCGCTTCATCTAGTGAGCCGTTCCTCTGGACTACGCCCCCCATTATGCCACCATCTGATCCTTATCATCCTTGCCACGTGGGGTATTCTACAGAGGATATTCTCAGGTCTTTCATGATACAGCAGGAGGCGCTGACCCGTCGCGTGCAAGAGCTCGAGAGAGCTCAGCGACTCCCGTGCCAGTGCCAGACTCCACCTGCAATATCTCATCCTCCACGTCCACTTTCACCCGATTCTGCTGCTCGCTTTTGGACTCCTGAGCAGCAGATAGCTTACTTGTTGCGCTCTCATCGAGCTATGGAGGAGGATTGGCTTCACATGCGACGTTTGCTCTTTTCTCATTTTCCCCCTCCTCCATCGCCATCAGCTTAGGGCCACTTTGTACGACACGGGTAGACTTTTGATGAGAGGACGACGATTGTGCAGACTTTACAGCCTTTTTGGAAACCGCATTTTGGATGATTTTGACTTTTGATGATTTGTATATTGGATGTATTGACAATGATTTGATAGTTTTGGACTAGGGCGATGTGGCCCTTAGTCATGGATGTTGTATGATATAGTTGTGTACTTGTAAACCTTACATTGTGGTCTCGATTTATGACAGTGCAATCACAGTATTCTCATCATATGTGATGTTTTGATTGATTGTTTATGTTCTGTAACATGAGATGTTATGTGTTTGATTTATTTATAACATGAGGTGTTATGTGTTGATTTTGTTGCTATATACGTATGGTCCTTCTATTTATTACGACCTGACCAACGTGAACACATCTTTTAGAAGATGCCACCAAGATGTTAGACGCGCATGCCTACCAACAAGGCAGAACTCCAACAAGTCATTGCTGCCGCCATTGCGCAATATGCTGCTTCGCAGGCGGAAACCAGTGGGAATATCTCCTAGAACAACGGCAATAACAACCCACCTCATGGTAATGATAAGTTGTTGAGAAATACTACGATACATTTGGATGTTTTTAGCATGTTCGCTAATGCCATCTGTATATTCTAACGTATGTGCAGGGTGCACTTACAAGAAGTTCCTAGACTGCAAGCCTATGAACTTTGACGGCACCGGAGGTGCTGTTGTTTGGTCAAATGGGCCGAAAAGACAGAGTCTGTTCTCCGAATGAGCAAGTGTGCTCCAGACCAACAAGTGACTTACATTTCTGGGCTATTCTTGGACGGAGCCCTGTCCTGGTGGAACTTACAAGTTCAGACTCTTGGCAAAGCCGCTGCATATGCAATGACATGGAACGAGCTAAAAGAGCTTATGCGAAGAAAGTATTGCTCTCGCGCTGAAATTCAAAGGTTGGAGACTGAATTTTGGCACTTAAAGATGGAAGGCTCCAAGATCACGGAGTATGTTCAAAGGTTTCACGACTTGTCACATGTGGTACCTTATATGGTTACACCGGAATTCAAGCGAATCGAGCGCTTCATTTGGGGTTTAGCTCCTCAAATAATGAGTATGGTGACCTCTTCCAAGCCCGCGACAATTACAGAGGCCATCGATCTGAGCGTAGCTCTTACTGAGGAGGCTATCCGCCTAAACAAGTTTTCAAATGTTGAACCAAAGAAGAAAGAGACTCACGTAGAGTCATCTGGAGAGAACAAAAGGAAGTTCTCGAACTTTAAACAAGGAACAAGCAGTGTTGGTAAGAAAGGAGAGTCAAGCACACCGGTCCAAGCTGCAACCGGTGCTGGAAAGTAAGGGAAGGGTTATATGGGTACACATCCCAAGTGCAACACCTGCCAGCGTCCCCATTCTGGCCGGTGTGGGTCAAAAGTATGTGAAACATGTGGAAAGGTTGGCCACTCGAAGGATTCCTATTGGGCTATTGCTGGCCGGGGAGGCCAAGGAGGTTTTGGAAATAGGAACAATAATCATAGTGGTAATGGGAATCGTGTACAAGGAAATAATGGAAGCAATGCTAATCGAGGAAACAATGCAAATCCAGCTGGTAATGTGAATCGAAATCAAAACAACAATCCAGCTGGGAATGGAGGAGGAAATGGTCAAAGAATGGGTTGTTTTAACTATGGTGACATTGGGAATATTAAGAGAAACTGCCCGGAATTGAACCAAGCACGAGGAAGAGTTTTTAACATCCAAGCGAGGGAAGCGCACCAGGACCCCAATGTTGTTACTGGTACGTTCCTTATATACCAACGCTTTGCATCTGTTTTGTTTGATACTGGTGCCGATTATAGCTTCGTATCATTAGAATTTAAGAATATGCTTGGGTTAGCCGCTAGTAAATTAAATATCCCGTACTCGATTGAATTGGCTAATGGAAAGCTGGTTGAAGCTAATGAAGTTGTCAGAGGTTGTGTAATCGAGTTGGGAGAGCGTGAGTTTGCTTTGGATCTACTACCAGTCCAGTTGGGAAGTTTCGACGTGGTAGTAGGGATGGATTGGTTATCAAGCAACAAGGCTGAGATTATTTGTCGCGAAAAGATCATTCGCATCCCAACCGATGATGGTGAAACAACTGCGGTTCATGGGGAGAAGCGAGATACGCCTCTAAGAATCATTAGCTGCCTGAAAGCCCGAAAGTGTTTACAGAAGGGATGTGCTGCCTTCCTGGCACACATCGTGGATAAGAAAGCTGCTGAACCGAAGATCGAAGACATCCCTGTCGTGAGGGAATATCCTGAAGTCTTTCCAGAGGACTTGCCAGGATTGCCACCCCAAAGGCAAGTGGAATTCCACATTGACTTAGTTCCAGGCACCGCGCCTGTGGCTAAGGCACCCTACAGACTTGCACCTTCAGAAATGCAAGAGTTGTTGACACAACTTCAAGAGTTGCTAGACAAATGATTTATCCGACCTAGCTTCTCACCTTGGGGAGCTCCGATCCTGTTTATCAAGAAGAAGGACGGTAGTTTTCGTATGTGTATCGACTACCAGGAGTTGAATAAGCTGACGATCAAGAATAGGTATCCTCTGCCAAGGATCGATGATCTATTTGACCAGCTGCAAGGTTCAAGCTTTTACTCGAAGATCGATTTGCGATCAGGCTACCATCAGTTAAGGATACAAGAGGAAAGTATCCCGAAGACAGCCTTTAGGACTCGTTATAGACACTACGAGTTCCTAGTTATGCCGTTTGGGTTGACTAACGCACCAGCTGGTTTTATGGACCTAATGAACATAGTTTGCAAGCCGTACTTGGATAAGTTCGTGATTGCGTTTATCAACGACATTTTGATTTATTCAAAGACGAAGGCTGAACACGAACAGCACTTAAGAACTATTTTGGAGTTGCTGAAAAAGGAACAGTTGTATGCCAAATTCTCTAAGTGCGAGTTTTGGCTACGTCAGGTCCAATTCCTTGGACATGTGGTAAATGGAGATGGGATTCATGTGGACCCCACCAAAGACGCCAACCGATATTCGTCAATTTTTAGGTTTGGCAGGGTATTATCGAAGGTTCATCGAGGATTTTTCAAAAATCGATCAACCACTGACACTCCTCACGCAGAAATATAAGAAGTTTGATTGGGGAATCAAACAGGAGGAAGCATTTCAGCTGTTGAAAGACAAGCTTTGTAATGCGCCTATCTTAGCGTTACCAGAGGGAACTGATGATTTCGTGGTATACTGTGACGCCTTACGCCAAGGTTTGGGTTGCGTGTTGATGCAACGCCAGAAAGTTATAGCTTACGCATCACGTCAATTGAAAGTACATGAAAAGAACTATACCACGCATGATTTGGAGCTAGGCGCAATGATATTTGCATTAAAGATCTGGAGACATTATCTATATGGTACGAAATGTACAATTTTCACAGATCATAAGAGCCTATAACACATATTCGACCAGAAGGAGTTGAATATGAGACAGAGACGATGGGTTGAGTTGTTGAACGATTACGACTGCGAGATCAAGTACCATCCAGGGAAGGCGAATGTGGTCGCCGATGCCCTACGTCGAAAGGAAAGGATCAAGCCCATAAGGGTTAGGGCTTTGGAGATGATGATCCAAACAGATCTTTCTCTGCGCGTTCGTGCCACGCAGAAAGAAGCACTTAAGGAAAGAAACATTGAAGAAGAATATCTCCGTGGGATGGAGAAGCAGTTAATACCAAACGAGGAAGGAACGTTATGCTTCATGAAAAGGATTTGGGTTCCTCTGTTTGGTGGTTTGAGAAAAGTTATTTTTGACGAAGCTCACAAATCACGGTACTCTATCCATCCAGGAGCGGATAAGATGTACCAGGATCTTAAAGATTATTATTGGTGGCCTAGGATGAAAGGCGATGTTGCTGTTTATGTGAGCAAGTGTTTAACGTGCGCTAAGGTTAAAGCTGAATACCAGAAGCCTTCAGGACTTTTGCAACAACCTGAGATTCCCAAGTGGAAATGGGAACAAATTTTAATGGATTTTATAATGAAGTTGCCAAGAACGCCAAGAGGTCATGACACTATTTGGGTAATAATGGACCGGCTAACGAAATCTGCGCACTTCTTACCCATCAGAGGGAAAGACAACACGTGCAAATTAGCTGAAATTTACATGAGAGAAATCGTTGCACGTCATGGAGTGCCTCTTTCTAATAGAGACGGAAGGTTTGTGTCAAGGATTTGGCAGTCCTTCCAAGAAGCTTTTGGCTCGCAATTGAATCTGAGCACTGTATTTCACCCACAGACCGACGGACAGACCGAACGAACTATTCAGACATTGGAAGATATGCTGAGAGCATGTGTTATGGATTTGGGTGGTAGCTGGGATAAGCACTTACCATTGGTCGAATTTTCATACAACAACAGCTATCACACCAGTATTGGAGCCGCGCCATTTGAAGCTTTATATGGCCGCAAGTGCAGATCACCGCTTTGTTGGTCTGATGCAGGTGATAGGCAATTCGTTGGTCCTGATGTGGTACAGGAAACAACAGATAAGATCGCATAGATCCGAGATCGCATCAAGGCGGCTCGCGATCGACAAAAATGCTATGCGGACCGAAGAAGGAAACCTCTAGAGTTTGAGGTAGGTGATATGGTATTATTGAAGGTATCACCCTGGAAGGGTGTGGCACGCTTCGGGAAGCGTGGAAAGTTGAATCCGCGGTATATTGGTCCATTCAAGATTCTGGAGAGAATTGGGTTAGTAGAATACAAGTTGGATTTACCTGCCGAGCTGAACGGTGTTCACGATACATTTCATGTATCAAATCTGAAAAAGAGTCCAACGTAAGATACTGTTGTCATTCCCGCAGACGAGATTCATATTGACGACACGCTCCATTTTGTTGAAGAACCCGTTGAGGTTACGGATTGGAAGGTGAACAAAACCCGCCGGAGCAGTGTCAAACTTGTCAAGGTTCGTTGGAATGCAAGACACAGTCCAGAATACACCTGGGAGCGTGAGGACTGAATGAAAGAGAAGTACCCCCACTTATTTCCCAAGATCCCTGCAACTAGAAGCAGAACTTAAAATTTCGGGACGAAATTTTTCTAACGGGGGGAGAATATGACAACCCTCACCAAACCAGGTATCCGTACAAATTAATTAATATTTAATTGATGCTTAATTACTGTGCTTGTTTACAATTGTGGATAAACTGCTACTTGAATTCTGATACATACACATACATGCATCATACTTTATTTACTGTCACTCCATTATATACACAGAACTATAGTGACAAACTTGATGCACAAAAGCACAGTAGCACAATGAACGGGTAACCCAGTAAACGTGCTGACATAGCCAGCACCAGACAGACACTGTCTCTAAGGCCAGTATGAGCCGGGAATAGTTTACTACACTAGTAGGAAGTGTAGGGAAGAGAGGATTGTAGAACTGCGTCACTAGGTGAAAGTTACAGTGACCGGATGTCCCTAAAACATGTTCTAAACACAAAATCCTGAACTCTAAAACAAAAATGAGCATTTAAGCTAACTAGTAAAGTGCAAAAACATGGAAAAATAATACTAGACACTTTCCAAAGTATCGGGAATTCTTTGTGTCACTAAAAATAATATTAAAGACACTTTAAATGCTTATTAAGCACTTTAACGGATCAGTATCCAACCGAACAACCGGACTTTACCCGAAACATAAAAATATTGACAATGACACTATTTTTCCTTTTCTGAGCTAGTTAGGGTCCCCGAATACCCTAACACCCGTTACAAAACATAACACACTAGTAATTGGTTTAAACTCTAACTAACTAACTAGATACTAACTACATTGTTCAAATTCAACCATAACCCCCCCCCCTGACCGAAATCGGTCCCATGTGGGACTCACCCCACAAATTTTTGATTATTTTATGTGGTCATGTTTAATATCTTGATAACATATGATCCAATGGTTAATTATGATAAATGGTCTATAAGTAGACCCATAAGATCACACATTCACTTCAAACCCACTAAACAAAATTTCAACTCTCTCCTCTCCCTCTCTTGCAATCGGCTGAGACCAAGCACCCCACCCACCATCACTTTCAACTTTGATCTTGTAATTCCACATACACACAAAGGTGAAGGATCACACATAAGGAGGCTCGGTGCTTACGGAATCATAAGGACCTCTCTACATCGCTATTAACCACCTTGTTTTTGCTTGATTTCTTCCCTAGCCTTGAGCTAGTTGTAAGTGATTCTAAACACCCTCTTGATCTTGTCTAAAGTGGTTAATAAGAGATTTAACGGGTAAAAATCATGAACACCAAAGATCAAATCTAAAAGTCTTGTTAAATTGATGAACATGGTGGTTAAAGAGTAAATATTAGTGTAAAACTCATGAATCTTGTTTAGTGATGGTTATTTTATGATGTTGATTGCTAGTAGTGGAACGGATCGTCATTAAACCCCGCTAGATCATGTTCATGGAACATGAACTAGCATTACGTTAAGTAGGAAAGTTACTAGATGACGAAACCTTTCCTACATAAACATGAACTTGTGTAAAAAGAGTTTTTCTTATGAAATGGAGTTCTAAACTAGTAGATCTAAAGATCTAAAAGTAGTATTTTAGAAGAACCAAGTGTAAGATGCAAACCATGTTTAAAAGCCAGATCTTTCTTGAAACAAAGGCATTTTTGTGAACAAACAAGTGTGTAGACACTTGTGTAACGAAAGGATTTAACAAAGAAATACTTTTGTAATTTTTGACCAAGAAGTTGTAAATATGCATTTTCTTTAAAAATAAAGCTTTCAAGAAACCGATTTCATTTTTAAGGATAGAAAGATCTACTAAAAATGATGGAAGGATACTACATACTTTTACACAACTTACAAGTTCATGTGTTTGCGATTTATACTTGTTTGGACTAGTTTAGTGTTTGAATATTGTTTGTTGATAATGGGAAAATTGTTGATTGAATTTTGAAAAGAAAATGATACGCTTGTAAGCGTGGCCACCTCCAGTTACAGAGGAAACTCTGGCGAAATTTTTCTAGAAATATAACACTTGGAAAATATTTTTACAACAAGTGTTATGAATATATTTTTAACCTGGTTTTTCCAAATAAATTTTTCCATGACTTTTTTATTACAAAATTTCCAAGTGTCGGAGGTGGAATTTTCATAAATAAAATTTGTTAAATATATATTTAATATATATTTTTTATAATAACCCTTGTGCGATTTTATGATTATTTTGTGAACTACATGAATATTATTTTTAGAGCAAAAATAATATTACTAGAATACACTGAACAGTAACGATCCAAAATAATACTAACGCCCTCACAATAAATATTTAAGTTACACAGGTATTATTATTACCACCCGAACTTTAAATGTAACTTATGTATTTTCAGAAAATACTCTTAAATGCGTATTTTGATAAAAGTATTATTGTGGGAAAATTATATGGAATAAAATATAATATTTTTGGGAAAAATATTTATATTTTGGAGATTATATAAACGCACATGTATTAAAACCCCCATCCTTGGGAAGGAATATAATTAATACATAATTAAGAAGTGTAAACACGAAATAGTTGTCTAACTATTTCCCAAAAAACTTAAACCTTAAGCTAAGGCACAGCCGTCCGTCTAATAGAAGTTAGTACGTGTAGGTCGTCGCACAGCAGGTTGACTGGGAGATTACTAGTTAGAGACGCACTACGGTGAGTTCATGTCCCCCTTTTCTCTTAAACTGTTTTCAGTTTCTAAACTGCGGGGGTGAAATAAATGTTACAATGTTTACGAATAGTTTTTACATGGTATGGTTAGCGTAAGGAGGGTTATTACTTAGATCATGTGAGTGAGTAGGCGGGAACTGAAGGCCATTAATCCTCAGTGTAGGACCGAGGGTCAGTAGCGGTAGATCTATCTGGGTGTAGCGAGCCCAGCCCCAGGCCCAACAGAACGGACCTCGGGGTGACTTTGAGCCCGACGCAAAAATCTGCTAGGTTTGAGTCTTCATACTGCACTTCACACATATCAATGGCCTTGCAAACCATTGGTGATCTCTTTATTTCCTTATTTGCTACATACCAAGGTTTTTATACTTACAAAGGTTTTACGTACTCACTACACATGAACTCGCTCAACATTTTTGTTGATTTTTCCAACTTACATGTATTTCAGGGAATTAAGGATCTGGCACGGTATGCTATGTTTTTTCACGCTGCGTAAGAGTTATGAGGTCATCCAAGTTTAGGGATTGTGGCTTTTACCTGGATGAGTCACAGTTCTTAAACTACGTCTGTTTTATGTTTATGGTTATGTCTTCTGAACAATGTTTTTATATTATTAGGTTGTAATTTCCGTTGCATGTGTCAACGCTTTAAAACAATGTTGTGGTACTTTTATTTTAAAACTTAAATCAATGGATGATCTGCATGGTTTTACTTTCATATAGCTTTGTTGTGATTAAGCTATGGTATTAAGAAGTCACACCAAATTAACCCACGCTTCCGCAAAGCCAGGGTGTGACAGAGAGAGATACAAAATCAACGGATCTTCCTTCCGCGGAGCTGTCAAAGTTGGTAATTGGATTAAGCACTCTTTCATGTCTTGAAAAGCTTTTTCACTTCTGGAGTCCACTGAAATTGGCTCTGTTTTACACAGTTTCACAACATGCTAGTGAAGGGGAAAGACTTGCCAGCATGATTTGCCAAAAATCAATTAAGCACAACAAGTCGACCAGCTAAGCGTTGTATCTCTTTGATTGTTGCTGGTGATGGCATGCGCTGGATAGCTTCCACCTTCTCAGTATTAACTTTAAAACTGTATTTAGTTACAATGAAACCCAAAATTTTCCCTCTTCCATACCAAAAGAACATTTCCCTGGGTTTAGCTTTAAATTGACCTTGCGCAAGGAAGCGAAGGTGCGCTTGATATTCTCGAGCATTAATTCTTCATCATGGCTCATGATGACTAGATCATCAATATAAACTTCGACTGTGACGCCGATATCATCCCCAAAAACCTTATCCATCAGACATTGATATGTGGCTCCCGCATTGCGAAGACCAAAAGGTACCTTTGTATAACATAAAATACCTTTCTCTCTGCGAAAAGCTGTTTTATCCTCGTCTTCTTTTTTCATCTGAACTTGATGATAGCCTTTGTAACAATCTAAAAAGCATTCTAGCGGAAGGAAGCCAGAGAATCTACTTTCTTGTCAATCTCCGGGAGAGAATAACAATCCTTTGGACAAGCTTTATTAAGGTCCTTGAAGTCAACACACATACGCCATCCACCATTGTGTTTTTGCACCATCACTGGGTTAGCCACCCATGTTTGATATCGAACCTCACGTAATATACCTGCCTGAAGTAACTCAGTTACTTGCTTATTCATTGCACGAGTCTTATCTTGACCTAGACTTTGCTTTGCCTGCACTACTAGTTCTGCTGAAGGAAACGTGTTTAACCAGTGTTCCGACACATCCCTTGGTACACCAGTCATATCAGCTGGAGACCATGCAAAAATATCTATATTTTGGAATAAGAGTTGTATAATGCGCGAATTGCTAGAGACATGGCAGGTCCTAGCAAAACGGTTTGCTCAGGATATTTGCTATTAATTGCCCACTTTTCCGGTTCATCGGAAGAAGATGGTTTCGCAACTTTTACTGGAGGTTCATCATCAACAGACATGATTTCCTTCCTTGAATACAAAAATGCTATGCCGGAATCTGTTGGAAAACCACAAGCTGTGTGTGGTGTGGAAGTTATCATGCTAAAATTTCTCTGTGCACGCCTACCCGACAACACATCATGACGAGAAGTAGCTGGCATTACCACAAAATTCACTGGAACGGTGCGTGTGTGCTTGCCATTCGAAAGCGTAACATGAAAAGAAATCTGACCCAGCAGAAAGACGACTTCATTGCAGAAACCAGTTAATGGGAAATCAACTGGCTCTAAGTGCGCCTTGTCCTCTGGATCCAACTGCTTCAAGCATTGCTCATAAATGATATCCATAGAACTCCCTAGGTTAATAAACATATAATCCGTTGGTAATGAACAAAAATACCCGTTATCCCGACTGTTCGTTCTTCTTGTGGGCCTCCAGGTACAACAGGAAAAATCACTTCCTACTCACGCTAGTGCTCGTTGTGACTTCATTTTTTGTTGTGCCTGCGTGACGGGCCACCTTGAATCATACCGACTTATTTTGCTTTCTTATTGCTTGGACCGTCATCACCACGGGTGATTTGGCGAACTTCCTTGCGCACATTTTGTACTAACTGAGTGAGTTTTTAGCTTTTAAGTGCCTTCTCAATATCGGTGCGCAAACTGATACAGATATCAGTTGTATGACCCGTATCTTTGTGATAAGCACAATAGAGATTTGGATCTTGACCCTTCTTATTCTTCATTTATTGAGGCTGTTTAAATTGATGATCTTCCGTACTGAGAACCTCCGCGGGAGTTTTTGTTAGAGGCGTCCACTGCCTCTCACGATTTTCTTGCTTGATTGCATTTTGAGAAGCAATCTTGTTAATCGTTGTGTGAGTGTCTACTGGGGAGTACGTGTTCTGACTTGAGTCCTTCCAATTCTTTTTGAATTTTCGACCATTGTTTTTGCTCATATCCTGCGGACGGTTTTGAGGCAAAGGAGGTCGGTTAGAACTTAAGTTGCGCTTAGTTGAGTGTAAACCTTGGCTGCCACCATAAGTTTTTCCTAACTTTTTGGTAACCCACACTTCCTGATAAGACTTTGATCATCTCGTCAAAACATACAACATACTTGAACTGTGCGCGAATCAAATCTTCACCAACATCACCAATCTCAAGGAGCTCTTTGTTATATCGCGTAATAAAATCTTCAAGACTTTCGTCATCTCTCCGCCAGATGTTCAAGACATATGAGGAGTCTCTGATAGATTGCAGTTGCTGACTAAAATGAACTAAGAATTTATCCTTGAGATCATTCCAGGAAGTTAGTTTACCTGTTGGCAAGTTATTAAACCAGAGGCGCGCAACACCTGTGTAACACCCCGTGTGTTTGAAAGTCAAAGTCAAAGTCAAGATTGAAGTCAAAGGAAGAAAAGATTGATAATTGCAAACTGTCTCTCCTTGACCAATCCCTGTTTTGACTTCTTTGACTGTATGTAGTCTATTTTGTGTTTACGTTAGTTGTATTATGTGGAGTAATTAATTACAATCGAATTAATCGAAGTTTATTTTTCAATGCGAATCGATTTACGACATTGAATAGCATGAAGTAACAATGCGATAAAGTCAATTAATCAATGATCGAACTAATCTAATCATCATCGAACTCGAGACTCGAATTACATGAATTTTGGTATTAATATACGTGTGTGTGCCTTATGTGTTACTTGTGCGTGTCTACTTTATGTTATGTGTGGTGATCAAACGAATCAAAACTTGAAACTCAATCGAACTCAATCGAAATCGAATTATGATAATTGGTGGCGAAAAGATAGCGCGAAATAGGAACACTTGTATGTAGATATAGTGGTTGGGATTAAAAGTAATTTGAATAGGTAACTCCATCGTATCCTCATCCATCGCAATCGAAATCGAAATATCAGAAATCGTCTCACCGAACGCTCGAATCAGGCGACTGATAGATCAGGCTTCCAGCCGATCGAACAGCAAGCCGATCGGACTGCTGTCCGATCGGACAGGCTGTCCGATCGAGCTGCCTGACCGATCGGCCAGTACTTTCCTCTTATGGCATCCTATAAATACCCATTGTCACTCTCAAACTTTCCACTTTTGGAAACCATTGACCGACCAGCTCGTGCTCCCCTCTTTTTCTCAGATTCATTCCGATTCCGTTAAGAATTCATCCTAAATCTTGTACTTTCTAGATCTACACACACTCCTACACCTTTCTATCTTTCAAATCTTGATTTCCAACCATGAAATCATCAAGATTCAAGTGTTCTAGGATGATGTCATCATCGTGTACTTGAAGAACTTCATGTTTTGGCGACAATCCACCAAGAATAACTTGGATCTAGCCGATTTCCACATAAACAAACATGGATCTTTCCTAGATCTAAACATTCACACGGTGAAAAGGATTGAAAGATGGTTTTCCAACTTTCTTTCAACTCTTTTACACTCAATGCCTTCAAAACCTATAGAAACGGAGCTTGTGCCGACTTGCCAATCATTCCGGTGGTTGCATGACTCAAGATCCGGATTCTACCCACAAGGTTCACCGATTTCGGGTTAAACGTTAAACTCCGTTCCGAACAGTTCACCGGCCGGATTTGGGTGACTCCTGTCCGATTAGGAGGAACAAGTAAGAACGAGGGTTGTATGGTTCAACTTGTTGTCAAAGCACCTCGATATAACGACAAACAAATCAGAACAGCCAAGTGTTAGAAGAACAGGCTGAGCAGGTCAGGATGCTGACCGATCGGACTGCTGTCCGAACGGACAGCCAGCCGATCAGATGAGTCAGCCGATCGACCAGGCCAGCCGATCGGCTACCACATGGTCCCACACTTGAACAATTCATTGAAGTCTGGTATTGAACGAACTGCTGTTCGATCGGACTACCGTCCGAGCGGATTACTCTTCGGATCATGAGATACTATACTTCAACACTTAATGGATTTTCAACATGTTCGATGCACTAGGAGTGCCACCCGATCGAACAGCCGTCCGATCGGATGACACCCTGCTGAGAACTTGTTTACTGAAGTACCTAACCGATCGGATAGCCAATCGATCGAACGACCGTTCGATCGATCGACCTGAAAGGTAAAGATACTTCATTGTTTTCAAACGCGGCAACGAAAACTTCAAAAGTCAAACCATCATACACAAACACATCCTTCTCAAAGGAAGAAACAATCCACTCGAACAGCCATCCGATCGGCCTACCGACCGACCGGACAGCTGTCCGAACGGACTGCCAACCAAACGGTCAGTCGTCCGATCAGACTACCATCTGATCAACCAGCTGTCCGACCCTCCAACACTTGTTTTTCGTTTTAGGCGTTGCTTATCGTTATGCTATCAAACTATTCAGGCTAACCCTACTCTCAAGTGCTCCCTTCAATCCATCAATCGCTGTGAGTATACTCGAACCCTTTTTGCTTTAGCACTTTTGGATGTTACATACGTTACTTATTCTAAATCACAATCAAACACACAACCCAATTACTTTCAACGCTAACTATTACCACATGTATTACGTGATTAAATGAATGCTTGTTGTTATGTTTACACGTGGAATGTTGTCTACCTGCCTTAACGACGATAGTACTATAGTTTGGACTCAGCACCCGCTCAAACAGGGGTTGTTGAGGACAATTACTTGCATGGATTACGGTGGTAATCATGTATTGCGAACTGCCTCGGGCAGTCACCCCGCAGTCGTTGGTATCGATAGATCCATGTCGATAATTAACATGCTTTGTTTTCCTCTGTGTACGTGCTGGTTATGCGTAAACTATTTCGAACTCTATATGCTATTATCAAACTTGTATGCTCACCTTTACATTTTATGTATTGACTTTATTTTAACGTATATGACAGGTGTTTAAGATGCTTATCTGCTAGGAAGGCGAAGCTAGAATAAGAGTCTAGAGCATAGTTGTCTGTAGATCTTGCTGCTTGAGTCTCTAGACATAGATAAACAATATTTCTATTTAAATCTGAATTGTCGGAACGGAATATTTGCCTGGATGCTTATCTGTAATAATTTTTTTGCTATTTAAGGTATGGTATGGGACGTATTATATAAATTGAATAGTAATAATAATTGTTATGGAAACTTCTGGACAATCTGTTTCACTCAGTTCCATGCCCCGATGATTCCGCCATCGGTTGGGGTGTGACAGATTGGTATCAGAGCCATAACTATAGGGAATTAGGCTAGACACGACCTAGTCCGAGTCGATGTCTTAGAGACCTAGACTATAGTTAGGAACCAACAGACCAAGCGAGAAATAGCAGAACTCGCTTACACTACACTATCACCGCACTCGAATTTTCAATAATGAGAAGGCGATCTAGTCAAGATTAGGTGTGAAAACCGCAAACTCTCGACTAAATTGCTGGATCAATGCTGTTTTGTCAAATTATCAATGATTTCTTCATTCTTTTCAATAATGAACGCTTGCTCAGCGAGGAATTATACCAAATCAGGAGTGAAATCCGTATTTTGATGAATAATCTCCTCTATTTTACTAAAATCAAGGGAAAGTTGTCAAGCCAGGGGTGAAACCTTAACCTTGCCAGCTTGCCCGTGGTTTTACCAAAACTCTCACCAAAGCCTCCACAGACTCCAATGACCTAAACTCACGAGTATGACGTAGGAAGTGCATGCCGAATGCCCAAGAATCGAAGCAGAGGCCGATTCCGAAAGTCGAAATGTGACGACAAGTCTATTGAGAATAGTCGAATCGCCTTGGGTAGTCCATGTCTAATAACCGCAGACGATCTATTTCTCGATTTTGTGTGTTCTGAGTTAGCAATTGCCGACTCTGATAATTCGTCGATTTTATGTGTGTTATGTGTATTTATCAGTTTACATGTTTAAATTTTTGGAGGATTATTCGATTTTGCTACCACTTCGATCGACACACACAACTCGCACTGTTCTTCTATCTCGATACGCTACCAAGTCACTGTGAATCTAGGCGAAATTATGCTACGATATACGCTTATACTATACTCGACATGCTATACGATTATACCATACTACTCGATATACAATACGCGACCGATATATACGAACGACACGCGAGCTTTGAATGATAGGTTTCTGTATTCTGACTGCCTCTGTGATTAAATGTGTATGTGCTTCTGTGTTTATGTGTCTCTGTGCTCTACGTGCCTAAGTGCTTATATGATTCTTTGATTACGTGAACCTGTGGTTATGTGCTTATGTGTTTTACTTGTCTTGACGTGTTCCTAAGCTTTAGTAAGTAGTAAACGTGTGAGGTGAGATTCGATTTCAATGTGTCTGAGACCTACGACGATGTCTATTGCAGACCATGTCGTCATCTGGATACTGAACCCCACTTACTTGCCAAGAGAAGAGACACAGACGTCTTGCTGCTATCATCGCCAAACAAGTAGCAAAAGCGGTGAGCGATGTCTATGAAAATGTCAGTAAATCTTCTGAGGAGTCGAGAACTGAAGCACCCAAAGATGCTACCAAGACGGTCTTTAGCTTCAAACAGTTCAAGGCATGCGGACCAAAGGAATTCACCGGAGAAGATGGCCCAACAACTATGTTTCAATGGTTTGATTCCATCGAAGTCACTCTGCGCCAAAGCGGCTGTCCAGAAAATCTCCGTACCCTAAACGCAACCGGCGTCTTCCAGTCCCGAGCTCTAGACTGGTGGACGGCCAAACGAAACAACTGCGGAAATGATGCAGCATATGAGCTGACATGCAAAGAGCTGAAAGCCATCATGATGGACGAATTCTTCCCTCCCCATCAATGCCAAAAGCTGGAGGACGAGTTTTGGAACATTAAGCAGAAGGATGGAGATAACGCAGCCCTAACTGCTCGTTTTAAACAGCTCAGCATCATCTATCCCGATCAAGTCAAGACGTCAGATATGGCCATCAAGAAGTACATTCGAGCTCTACCCGATTGTGTTGCCGATTTTGTTCATGCCGCAAAGACCTCAACAATTGAAGAAACTTACTTGCTTGCCGCCGAGATCAACGACAAGCGAGTAAAAGCTGGTTTCTGGGATAAGCCCTCTAAGTCTCTACACCAAGCCACCACTGCATCGACCGCCGAAACCACCACTGCTCAACCATCCAAGTCATCACGCCGCAAGAAGAAGCACAACAACAACAGCTCCAGCAACAAGAACTGTGCTGTCACTACCACTGCTGCTCCCCTGCAAGCCGTACCGGCTCAGCAGCAGTCTCATCCACGACCAGCACCAGTTACCCAAGCGCCGCCAGTAAAGCGTGCTGACACAGGTCCCCACCCGCTCTGCCCGACATGCTCATATCATCATCCAGTGGGTCTTGCCTGTCGTTTCTACGCTCATTGCAATTTGTACGGTCATTTCACTGCCAACTGTCGCTTTGGTCCCCGTAACACCGCAACTCCTGCCACTGCTCATCAAGCTCTACTCCCAGCCCCGCAAGGCCAACACGCAGCTCCGGCACCCGCGATCAATGCTTGAGTCTGCTTTGCATGTGGTGACCCTAACCACTTTGCAAACATGTGCCCGAATAGGGTTGTGAAGCAAGAGCCCCAGCAGCAGCCTTAGTAGCAGCAACAAGCAGCACGCGCCCGAACCTTCAACACCAACGCTCATCAAGCCCATGCTGACAACAACGTGGTTAATGGTACGTTCCTTGTGAATGGTATTTATGCATCGTGTTTGTTTGATACTGGAGCCGATAACTGCTTGTGTCGTTTGAATTCGAGAAGCTCCTTAGTCGTAAACGCTCTTATCTCCCCTCGTCGTTCGAAGTTGAAGTCGCTACTGGAAGAACTGTCGCTGTTAATTCTATTCTTCGTGATTGTACTCTCGAGCTCAACAATCACATCTTCCCAATCGATCTCATTCCAATGCAACTCGGAAGTTTCGATGTCATTGTAGGCATGGACTTTCTTCGTGAAAACCATGCTGAAGTTGTGTGCTTCGACAAGATGATTCGATTCTTGCTCGCGAATGGTGATTTACTATGTGTGTACGGTGAAACAACTTTGAAAGGTCTCGAGCTCATGTTGTGCGTCCAAGCAAGCAAGTATCTCCGCAAGTAATATAGAGCTTTCTTGGCAAACATCATAGCAGCGGAGAAGGAAAAGAAAAGGAAGACAGAAATCAAAGACGTCCATGTGGTCCGTGAATTTCCTCAGTTGTTCCGTGATGACCTTCCCGGATTACCGCCAAGTCGTGATATCGACTTCCGTATCGACCTTATTCCTGGAGCCAACCCTGTTGCCAAAGCTCCTTACCGACTCGCGTCGTCCGAAATGCGGGAACTCTCAAACCAACTCCAGGAATTACTTGAAAAAGGTTTTATTCGCCCGAGCACCTCTCCTTGCGGCGCGCCAGTCCTCTTCGTTAAAAAGAAGGATGCGTCGTTCAGGATGTGTATCGCCTACCGGGAATTGAATAAGTTAACCATCAAGAACAGTTATCCCCTACCTCGCATCGACGATTTGTTTGATCTGCTACAAGGTGCTACGTGTTTCTCGAAGATCGATCTACGCTCAGGCTATCATTAGTTACGTATTCATGAAGAAGATATACCCAAAACCGCTTTTCGCACTCGTTACGGCCACTATGAGTTCGTTGTTATGCCTTTTGGTTTAACCAACACACCCGCGGTTTTCATGGATCTGATGAATCGCGTGTGCAAGCCGTATCTTGACCGTTTCATCATCGTGTTCATCAACGATGTCTTGATTTATTCAAAGTCGAAGGCCGAACACGTGCAACATCTAAGTTTGGTTCTCGAGTTACTCCAGGGGAACCAACTCTATGCCAAGTTCTCCAAGTGCGAATTCTGGTTAGAAGAGGTTCAGTTTCTGGGTCACATTGTGAATAGTCAAGGTATCCATGTCGATCCCGCGAAGATTGAAGCAGTTAAGAGCTGGATTACGCCAAAGAACCCGTCTGAAGTCCGCTCTTTTCTCGGATTAGTGGGCTATTATCGACGATTTATCGAAGGATTCTCCAAGATCACTGTGCCGCTTACCGCTCTTACTCATAAAGACAGGTCTTTTGTTTGGGGAACCGAATAAGAGTCTTGTTGGTGCATCCGTCTGTCGTCTACGTCTTCTATTGAGTCTTGTTTAGAGTTAGGAAGATTAGGGCATGAGAATCAAGCGAAACCCCATATGTTCTTGATTCCGCTCGTAGTGTCTAGGTCCTGATTTCGCTCGTATAGTTTAAATTGTGATTCCGCTTGTACGTGTTGGAGCGGAATCAGAATGTCTATATATAGGTGTGTCATTTGGAATGAAATCATAGGTCTTAAGTGTGTGTTTTCTTCCGGTGAGCCACGAAGTGTTGTCGTGCTTGTAATCAGCTTCCAGATCAATAAAAACAACAGGTTAAAGTGAATACTGCTGAAATAACGTCAATACACTTGTTTCCGCCGCTTGTATTGATGAAAAACTCTTCTGATTGACTCGTCCGGGTCCGCAAACGATCCTACAATTGGTATCAGAGCACAGGAGGAAGAGTTCTTGCCATTTCAGCTGTAATTTCTGTTATTCTACACCTTCTTTTCAATTTCAACATCAATTCACGGTTAGAATCAGCTCAAATTTGCACAGTTTGCTCGGAATTACAAATTGACAAAGCCTTAAAAGTTTCAGACTGTAATTTGAATTAAAACTGCCAAATTTTGAAATTCCACTTGAAATTGTTTTTCAGAAATGATGACGTCATCAACACTACTTGTTAATTCCGCTCCAAAACCGGATTTCGCTTGAAGATTTCATCTAATTTCGCCCGAAGTACGGATTCCGCTTGAAAGGTTGAGCTTGATTCCGCTCCAGTTGGTATATCATAGATTCCGCTTGAACTCTCATCAGTGATTCCGCTCCAAGATTCTGATTTCGCTTGAGAGAACAACAATTGTTGATTCCGCTCCAACACTGATTTCACTTGAAATAATTGTTGATTCCACTTGAAATTGAACAGTTGACAGTTTTTGAAATTTGAATCATGGACGACGAGTTCTATAATGCTTTTGCTAGTCCTATCACAATTACTCAGAATGCTTTGCTTGAAAATGAAACTGGAACAACTCAAAAACCGCCTAAGCTTATGGACATTGATGATTATAACAGTTGGTCCGAACGCTTTGGTAACTGGGTTGAGGCATATCATTTGGATGCCTGGGATCATACTGATGAACCATATTTCAGACCTCTTGGCAGTGATCGAAAAATGATACTAGTTAAAGAATTAAGTGCTGACGAGAGAAAGAAGTACAAAGATGAGAAGCTAATGGTTAGTTTGTTACAGCAGGCGATTAAAGAAGACATCTTGATCTTACTGCAACATGATGGTACTGCATATTCGATCTAGAAAGAATTAGAAGCAAAGTCTCTTGGTAATGAAGATTTGGTCAGGAACAAAGTGTCTCTAATGAAGAAAGAATTCGATTTATTTCGTGGTTTGAAGTCAGAAAACACCAAACAAATTATTGAAAGATATTGTAATTTGGTGAGGAACATGACTAAATTGGGTATCAAAAAGGATACAGATGAGCTAATTGAGAAACTAGCAGATGCGTTACCACATGATGTTTGGGGAACGTTTCGGATGATGTTGAGAAGCAACAGAAAAGAATATAAAAGTCTAACACTGAGTGAATTTATCAAACATTTGGAAGCTCAAGAGATGGAGCAGAGGAAGATTGCTAGGATGAAGAACTACGATGGAGAACAAGACATTAGTTTGTATTTCAAGAGTGGTGTTAATGAAAAGACAAATCTTTCTCCAAAGGTGGAAACTGCTTATAATGCAAAAGGTTCTTCTGAAAGTTCATCTCAGGGATCAAGTAGCACAACAGGATTTTCTTCATTTCCAAAATATGATCCACAATTTTCTACGACAAAGAGTGGCAAAGTTCTTCAATGCAACATTGCCTTAAAGCTTGAAAATGATCAGAATTATACTGAAGAAGTTGCTAAGAGCCACATGTCTTTGTTGGTGACAGTGCTTGAATCCTATGGTGGATTAGTTGCAGGGAGGATCGATAATCCAATGCTCACAAAAGAGGATTACGATCAAATTGACGCCGAGGAAATGGAATTGATGGATATTAAATGGTGCATGGCTAGTGTGTTAAGACGGGCTGAAAAATTCAAACAAATTACAGGCAGAGATGATTTCGCGAGGCACATGTTTCAACTTTAGGTTTTGATAAATCTAAAGTTACTTGTTTTCGTTGCAGGGAAAAGGGGCATTTCAAGAGAGAGTGCACAAATCATGAAGCGAGTGGAGCTCAAAACCCTTTCGGAAACAATGACTACCACAAGAAGGCGATTTATCATCAAATAACACCACCGCCATATCAACGACAACAGGCATCGCATCAGGCACAAACTGCACATGGCAGACATGTAATTGAAGACTCAAAGAGAGCATGCTTGGTTAATCAGGGCAAGGATGGTGATTTTAGTTGGGATAAATACATTCCAACAACAGTAAAGTGTGTTTGGCAGATCGAGACGATGAAAAGTTGACTCAAGGTTTCAGTTGGGATAACTATTGTCTAGATCAAGACTTCATGACCAAAGAGGTGTCCAAAGAGATGCCAAATGTCAAAGCTTTTGTTGCTAATGCTTATGATGAGTATTGGGCAGCAAAATACAAGAGAATTAGAGAAGCAGAAGAAGAGAAACGGAGAAAAATTGAAGAAGAAGAGGAAGAAGAAGAAGAAAGAAGAAAAGCTGAAGCTGAAGCTGAGAAAAAAAGAGAGCTGAGGTATTTCAAGTAAGAAGAACAGTCAAAGAAGTTCCAGTTGAGATTAAAACAGCTGTTGAAGAAATCAAAGTTCCAGAAAAGTGTATGAATTGTGATTCTTTGATCAAGCAAAACAATGAGTTGCTACACAACATCAAAAGGCTGAAAGAACCATATGATACATTGAACAGAGAAATGAACAAGTACACTGAGTCGAATAGTGAACAAGCTGTGGCAATGGATACACTCAAAGGAGCATACATGAGACAGCTTAATGATGTTAACTACTACATAGGAAAATGTGTTGAGCTGGAATTGAAGCTGGCAACACAAAGAATCGAAACTGAAAAAGTTAACAATTTACTAAAAAGTTACTCATGTTCTACTTTTGTTGTTGACAGAATTTATCCGATTGTGGAGAAATTGAAGACGTTTGAAGAAGAAAAGACTTCGGAAGAAAAGAAGTCCGTGACAAAAGACGAGGATGAAGTGGATATTTCTGGTAAGAAACCAAGTGTTGTCTACAGTAGATGTCCGCCCCTAGTCGAAAACGGATATTCACCTCGAAATCCAATTTCTGAAAGAGTCGAAAAGGCAATTAACTTACAGTGGGAGTCTGTGTCGTCAGATAACTTACCAGAAAATATTGATGTCACGTTTACACCGTCCGATACCGATCAAGAGTCCAAGTTGATAAAAAGTGTGATCGATCAGGTGTTAAACAAAGATGACATAGAGGAATCAAAACCGGAGTCCAAATTCATGTCACAGTCTGAGTCCGACACGTCAAAGTCAACTATCAAAAAGGACAAACGGGTTTATGATAAAGAATTTTTATTATCAAAATCTAATTTGAATGATGAACCGGTGAAAGTAGCATATACTTTGAAAGATTCTGACAAATTATATTCTGATGAGATTTTTCCAATAAGAAGTGTTAAATTCAAAATGATTAAAAAGGTTTTCAAAATCACAGAAATTAATATTCTGAAATAAAAGATTTAAATCTTTCTGGAAAACCTAAACAATACACTTCAAGAGATCAACAAAAAATTAACAAGAAAATGGGTTACAATTGTGCTTATAGTTTCCAAAAGAAACCAAACCATAATGGTAATATCAAAAAGAAAGGTCTTGGATTTAATCAAACGAAAAATTAAATGAGAAAATTTATAAACCAAAAACTGTTTTTGTTTCAGGAAAAAGTGCTGAGAAAGAACAAAAGAGCTCATTCTGGAAAGAGACAAACAAAGAATTCCTTGCGAAGAAGCAAGAAGAAATAAGAAAAAGTGTCGCTCAGAAGAAGATAGAGACGAGAACCTGTTTTCAATGCAAAACAGTTGGTCATATTGCTAGGAATTGTCCAAAGGCAATACAGACAAAACAAGGAGTCTCTGGTAAACTGAAAGAAAAAATTGTTAAGAAAACTGAACTTACAACCAGAAAATTTACAGGCTTTGAAATTGGTGAATGTTCAAAGAATGTAGTAAAAAGACAAGAGAATCTGAAAAAACAAAGATGGGTTGTTAAGGGTTCAGGAAACAGTTCTGGTAATGATTCTGATTCCACAAAATCTGATGAGCCACGTGTTGTCGAAAAGATTGAGAAGTCAGTTCTGACAGTGGATGATGTGAATTTTCCACCACTGAATGCTAAAAATTTGAAATCTAAAATCGGAAAAGTTAAAATTTCAAATCAATTCTTTCGTAAAAAGAAAGAATTAGATATTGAAAAAGCCTTTAACCCTGCTGTGAAAAACATTTTTGGAAAAATGATTGAGGGAAAGGCTAAAGGGGTAAAAGAGTTTTATCAATTAAGAAGGAAAGATGACACCCGAAATGAGACTAAAAATGTTACACCCAAGGAAGATCAGGCTTGGGTGGATATATTTTTCAAAGAGTAAAAACCTGACTTGCCGGAGCTCCCAAGATGGTAATCGCGGAGCATGAATCGGCATCTTTCTTGAAATTGTATTACTGCTAGACTTGCCGGAACTCCCAGGTTGGTAAGTGTGGAGTAGGAATCGGCACCTTGAGAATTTAACCTACTGATGGTAATTGGTTGAAAAAGTTTGTCAGTTAATTCTACAAGTGGTTAATCAAGGTCTTTAGGTTGAACTTGTTTTAACTATCATTCAAAAGTTTTAGTAAACAAAGTGATGAAGTGACCCCAAACCTACAAATGGTTGATAAACAAACTTTTTTTCCGGAAAAACCGTTCTGATTAAAACAAACTTAAGTGTTTTGAAATCTTAATGGGAAAATAGTTTGTTGTGAGGGGGAGTTTTGATTCTTTATGCCAAGTGAATGGAGATTTGAGGTGATTCATATCAGTTGTCATGTTTTGTACAGTTTTGTTTTCAAATTTCATTTAATATGTTTGAATTTTAGGGGGAGTAAAAAAATTTCAGAAAATCCAAAAACATTAGAAAATTTGAAAAAGCCAAAAACATGATAAAATCAAAAACGAGTTTTTGTTGCATAAAAGAGGAAATGTTAGTACATCAGTGGACTATCACAACATGCTAAAGAAATGGAAAGTCATATGTGATAAACAATCTCACTGTGGATGTGTCAGTAGGTTTTTACACATTTAGAAGTCTATAACGAGATATAAACCTAAATTCAAAATTGCTTATCTCGTGGGGAACAACTTCTTAGATATATGGGTACCCCCGAAATCTTGTTTGAAAGGTCCCTCTTTCTGAGATACTAGGTCTTTATACTCAGTGATATCTGGGGTATTATTTCGGGACTTCTGCTGAATGAAAATTCTGACCTAGTCCCCGAATATGTGTGTACGGTGAAACTACTTCGAAAGGTCTCAAGCTCATGTCGTGCGTCCAAGCTAGCAAGTATCTCCGCAAGTAATATAGAGCTTTCTTGGCAAACATCATAGCAGCGGAGAAGGAAAAGAAAAGGAAGACAGAAATCAAAGACGTCCCTGTGGTCCGTGAATTTCCTCAGTTGTTCCGTGATGACCTTCCCGGATTACCGCCAAGTCGTGATATCGACTTTCGTATCGACCTTATTCCTGGAGCCAACCCTGTTGCCAAAGCTCCTTACCAACTCGCGTCGTCCGAAATGCGGGAACTCTCAAACCAACTCCAGGAATTACTTGAAAAAGGTTTTATTCGCCCGAGCACCTCTCCTTAGGGCGCGCCAGTCCTCTTCGTTAAAAAGAAGGATGGGTCGTTCAGGATGTGTATCGACTACCGGGAATTGAATAAGTTAACCATCAAGAACTGTTATCCCCTACATCGCATCGATGATTTGTTTGATCTGCTACAAGGTGCTACGTGTTTCTCGAAGATCGATCTACGCTTAGGCTATCATTAGTTACGTATTCATGAAGAAGATATACCCAAAACCACTTTTCGCACTCGTTACGGCCACTATGAGTTCGTTGTTATGCCTTTTGGTTTAACCAACACACCCGCGGTTTTCATGGATCTGATGAATCGCGTGTGCAAGCCGTATCTTGACCGTTTCGTCATCGTGTTCATCAACGATGTCTTGATTTATTCAAAGTCGAAGGCCGAACACGCGCAACATCTAAGTTTGTTTCTCGAGTTACTCCAGGGGAACCAACTCTATGCCAAGTTCTCCAAGTGCGAATTCTGGTTAGAAGAGGTTCAGTTTCTGGGTCACATTGTGAATAGTCAAGGTATCCATGTCGATCCCGCGAAGTTTGAAGCAGTTAAGAGCTGGATTACGCCAAAGAACCCGTCTGAAGTCCGTTCTTTTCTCGGATTAGTGGGCTATTATCGACGATTTATCGAAGGATTCTCCAAGATCACTGTGCCGCTTACCGCTCTTACTCATAAAGACAGATCTTTTGTTTGGGGAACCGAATAAGAGTCTTGTTGGTGCATCCGTCTGTCGTCTACGTCTTGTATTGAGTCTTGTTTAGAGTTAGGAAGATTAGGGCACGAGAATCAAGCGAAACCACATATGTTCTTGATTCCGCTCGTAGTGTCTAAGTCCTGATTTCGCTCGTATAGTTTAAGTTGTGATTCCGCTTGTACGTGTTGGAGCGGAATCAGAATGTCTATATATAGGTGTGTCATTTGGAATGAAATCATAGGTCTTAAGTGTGTGTTTTCTTCCGGTGAGCCACGAAGTGTTGTCGTGCTTGTAATCAGCTTCCAGATCAATAAAAACAACAGGTTAAAGTGAATACTGCTGAAATAACGTCAATACACTTGTTTCCGCCGCTTATATTGATGAAAAACTCTTCTGATTGACTCGTCCGGGTCCGGAAACGATCCTACAATTGGTATCAGAGCACAGGAGGAAGAGTTCTTGCCATTTCAGCTGTAATTTCTGTTATTCTACACCTTCTTTTCAATTTCAACATCAATTCACGGTTAGAATCAGCTCAAATTTGCACAGTTTGCTCGGAATTACAAAGTGACAAAGCCTTAAAAGTTTCAGACTGTAATTTGAATTAAAACTGCCAAATTTTGAAATTCCACTTGAAATTGTTTTTCAGAAATGATGACGTCATCAGCACTACTTGTTAATTCCGCTCCAAAACCGGATTTCGCTTGAAGATTTCATCTAATTTCGCCCGAAAGTACAGATTTCGCTTGAAAGGTTGAGCTTGATTCCGCTTCAGTTGGTATATCATAGATTCCGCTTGAACTCTCATCAGTGATTCCGCTCCAAGATTCTGATTTCGCTTGAGAGAACAACAATTGTTGATTCCGCTCCAACACTGATTTCACTTGAAATAATTGTTGATTCCACTTGAAATTGAACAGTTGACAGTTTTTGAAATTTGAATCATGGACGACGAGTTCTATAATGCTTTTGCTAGTCCTATCACAATTACTCAGAATGCTTTGCTTGAAAATGAAACTGGAACAACTCAAAAACCGCCTAAGCTTATGGACATTGATGATGATAACAGTTGGTCCGAACGCTTTGGTAACTGGGTTGAGGCATATCATTTGGATGCCTGGGATCATACTGATGAACCATATTTCAGACCTCTTGGCAGTGATCGAAAAATGATACTAGTTAAAGAATTAAGTGCTGACGAGAGAAAGAAGTACAAAGATGAGAAGCTAATGGTTAGTTTGTTACAGCAGGCGATTAAAGAAGACATCTTGATCTTACTGCAACATGATGGTACTGCATATTCGATCTAGAAAGAATTAGAAGCAAAGTCTCTTGGTAATGAAGATTTGGTCAGGAACAAAGTGTCTCTAATGAAGAAAGAATTCGATTTATTTCGTGGTTTGAAGTCAGAAAACACCAAACAAATTATTGAAAGATATTGTAATTTGGTGAGGAACATGACTAAATTGGGTATCAAAAAGGATACAGATGAGCTAATTGAGAAACTAGCAGATGCGTTACCACATGATGTTTGGGGAACGTTTCGGATGATGTTGAGAAGCAACAGAAAATAATATAAAAGTCTAACACTGCGTGAATTTATCAAGCATTTGGAAGCTCAAAAGATGGAGTAGAGGAAGATTGCTAGGATGAAGAACTACGATGGAGAACATGACATTAGTTTGTATTTCAAGAGTGGTGTTAATGAAAAGACAAATCTTTCTCCAAAGGTGGAAACTGCTTATAATGCAAAAGGTTCTTCTGAAAGTTCATCTCAGGGATCAAGTAGCACAACAGGATTTTCTTCATTTCCAAAATATGATCCACAATTTTCTACGACAAAGAGTGGCAAAGTTCTTCAATGCAACATTGCCTTAAAGCTTGAAAATGATCAGAATTATACTGAAGAAGTTGCTAAGAGCCACATGTCTTTGTTGGTGACAGTGCTTGAATCCTATGGTGGATTAGTTGCAGGGAGGATCGGTAATCCAATACTCACAAAAGAGGATTACGATCAAATTGATGCCGAGGAAATGGAATTGATGGATATTAAATGGTGCATGGCTAGTGTGTTAAGACGGGCTGAAAAATTCAAACAAATTACAGGCAGAGATGATTTTCGTGAGGCACATGTTTCAACTTTAGGTTTTGATAAATCTAAAGTTACTTGTTTTCGTTGCAGGGAAAAGGGGCATTTCAAGAGAGAGTGCACAAATCATGAAGCGAGTGGAGCTCAAAACCCTTTCGGAAACAATGACTACCACAAGAAGGCGATTTATCATCAAATCACACCACCGCCATATCAACAACAACAGGCATCGCATCAGGCACAAACTGCACATGGCAGACATGTAATTGAAGACTCAAAGAGAGCATGCTTGGTTAATCAGGGCAAGGATGGTGATTTTAGTTGGGATAAATACATTCCAACAAACAGTAAAGTGTGTTTGGCAGATCAAGACGATGAAAAGTTGACTGAAGGTTTCAGTTGGGATAACTATTGTCTAGATCAAGACTTCATGACCAAAGAGATGTCCAAAGAGATGCCAAATGTCAAAGCTTTTGTTGCTAATGCTTATGATGAGTATTGGGCAGCAAAATACAGGAGAATTAGAGAAGCAGAAGAAGAGAAACGGAGAAAAATTGAAGAAGAAGAGGAAGAAGAAGAAGAAAGAAGAAAAGCTGAAGCTGAAGCTGAGAAAAGAAAGAGAGCTGAGGTATTTCAAGTAAGAAGAACAGTCAAAGAAGTTCCAGACTTTGAGATTAAAACAGATGTTGAAGAAATCAAAGTTCCAGAAAAGTGTATGAATTGTGATTCTTTGATCAAGCAAAACAATGAGTTGCTACACAACATCAAAAGGCTGAAAGAATCATATGATACATTGAACAGAGAAATGAACAAGTACACTGAGTCGAATAGTGAACAAGCTGTGGCAATGGATACACTCAAAGGAGCATACATGAGACAGCTTAATGATGTTAACTACTACATAGGAAAATGTGTTGAGCTGGAATTGAAGCTGGAAACACAAAGAATCGAAACTGAAAGAGTTAACAATTTACTAAAAAGTTACTCATGTTCTACTTTTGTTGTTGACAGGATTTATCCGATTGTGGAGAAATTGAAGACGTTTGAAGAAGAAAAGACTTCGGAAGAAAAGAAGTCCGTGACAAAAGACGAGGATGAAGTGGATATTTCTGGTAAGAAACCAAGTGTTGTCTACAATAGATGTCCGCCCCCAGTCGAAAACGGATATTCACCTCGAAATCCAAATTCTGAAAGACTCGAAATGGCAATTAACTTACAGTGGTAGTCTGTGTCGTCAGATAACTTACCAGAAAATATTGATATCACGTTTACACCGTCCGATACCGATCATGAGTCCAAGTTGATAAAAAGTGTGATCGATCAGGTGTTAGACAAAGATGACATAGAGGAATCAAAATCGGAGTCCAAATTCATGTCACATTCTGAGTCCGACACGTCAAAGTCAACTATCAAAAAGGACAAACGGGTTTATGATAAAGAATTTTTATTATCAAAATCTAATTTGAATGATGAACCGGTCAAAGTAGCATATACTTTGAAAGATTCTGACAAATTATATTCTGATGAGATTTTTCCAATAAGAAGTGTTAAATTCAAAATGATTAAAAAGGTTTTCAAAATCACAGAAATTAATATTCTGAAATAAAAGATTTAAATCTTTCTGGAAAACCTAAACAATACACTTCAAGAGATCAACAAAGAATTAACAAGAAATGGGTTACAATTGTGGTTATAGTTTCCAAAAGAAACCAAACCATAATGGTAATATCAAAAAGAAAGGTCTTGGATTTAATCAAACGAAAAATTAAATGAGAAAATTTATAAACCAAAAACTGTTTTTGTTTCAGGAAAAAGTGCTGAAAAAGAACAAAAGAGCTCATTCTGGAAAGAGACAAACAAAGAATTCCTTGCGAAGAAGCAAGAAGAAATAAGAAAAAGTGTTGCTCAGAAGAAGATAGAGACGAGAACCTGTTTTCAATGCAAAACAGTTGGTCATATTGCTAGGAATTGTCCAAAGGCAATACAGACAAAACAAGGAGTCTCTGGTAAGCTGAAAGAAAAAGTTGTTGAGAAAACTGAACTTACAACCAGAAAATTTACAGGCTTTGAAATTGGTGAATGTTCAAAGAATGTAGTAAAAAGACAAGAGAATCTGAAAAAACAAAGATGGGTTGTTAAGGGTTCAGGAAACAGTTCTGGTAATGATTCTGATTCCACAAAATCAGATGAGCCACGTGTTGTCGAAAAGATTGAGAAGTGAGTTCTGACAGTGGATGATGTGAATTTTCCACCACTGAATGCTAAAAATTTGAAATCTAAAATCGGAAAAGTTGAAATTTCAAATCAATTCTTTCGTAAAAAGAAAGAATTAGATATTGAAAAAGCCTTTAACCCTGCTGTGAAAAACATTTTTGGAAAAATGATTGAGGGAAAGGCTAAAGGGGTAAAAGAGTTTTATCAATTAAGAAGGAAAGATGACACCCCAAATGAGACTGAAAATGTTACACCCAAGGAAGATCAGGCTTGGGTGGATATATTTTTCAAAGAGTAAAAACCTGACTTGCCGGAGCTCTCAAGATGGTAATCGCGGAGCATGAATCGGCATCTTTCTTGAAATTGTATTACTGCTAGACTTGCCGGAACTCCCAGGTTGGTAAGTGTGGAGTAGGAATCGGCACCTTGAGAATTCAACCTACTGATGGTAATTGGTTGAAAAAGTTTGTCAGTTAATTCTACAAGTGGTTAATCAAGGTCTTTAGGTTGAACTTGTTTTAACTATCATTCAAAAGTTTTAGTAAACAAAGTGATGAAGTGACCCCAAACCTACAAATGGTTGATAAACAAACTTTTTTTCTGGAAAAACGTTCTGATTAAAACAAACTTAAGTGTTTTGAAATCTTAATGGGAAAATAGTTTGTTGTGAGGGGGAGTTTTGATTGTTTATGCCAAGTGAATGGAGATTTGAGGTGATTCATATCAGTTGTCATGTTTTGTACAGTTTTGTTTTCAAATTTCATTTAATATGTTTGAATTTTAGGGGGAGTAAAAAAATTTCATAAAATCCAAAAACATTAGAAAATTTGAAAAAGCCAAAAACATGATAAAATCAAAAACGAGTTTTTGTTGCATAAAAGAGGAAATGTTAGTACATCAGTGGACTATCACAACATGCTAAAGAAATGGAAAGTCATATGTGATAAACAATCTCACTGTGGATGTGTCAGTAGGTTTTTACACATTTAGAAGTCTATAACGAGATATAAACCTAAATTCAAACTTGCTTATCTCGTGGGGAACAACTTCTTGGATATATGGGTACCCCCGAAATCTTGTTTGAAAGGTCCCTCTTTCTGAGATACTAGGTCTTTATACTCAGTGATATCTGGGGTATTATTTCGGGACTTCTGCTGAATGGAAATTCTGACCTAGTCCCCGAATAATGCTTTCTACTAAAATGCTTGAAATATAGCACAGCCCTCAGCTTAAAAAATGATGAACCATTGAAAAATGCTAATCATGAGCTGTTGAAGAAAAGATCCTCTAAAGGGGACACACCTAAAGTCGAAGCCGTCATCTCTCTGCATATACGGAAGTATCGACCTGAGCTCTCACGGCCCTCGCAATTTAACCCCTTTACAGATATCATTTGTGGTATACTCACCTGTAAGACTGAATATTGGGATCTGGATACGGGAGTATATTCAAGTGGTGGGACACACAAATAAGTTTAAGTTCTAAAGACATTAATTGCGTATCTCGAAACGGTTGAAATTTGTGTGAAAATTTAAGAGGACCAGTATACTGACAATCTAGGTGAATTGTTTAAAACTTACAATGAAATCAAGCTTAACGGTGTTGGTGATAGGTCTCAAAATCTGATATGATCCTCTTGCACGAACTCACAAAAATTATTGTTTGTAAATATTTCTTTACTGCAATTACTTTCTTTCAAAATTAGAAAAAGATTTTAGTGTGTTTTAGCATAAATTTTTGTAAAATACAAAAAGATTTTCGACAACTGGTGTTGAAAAGCTGATTTTCGAAATTCCAAGTGCTAAACATGATGAAGAGGTTTGGGAAGGAGGGAGAGTGTATAAAGAAATTTTGTTTACAAATGATCATTAAAGTTTAAATCATTGTAAATTTTTCTTGCAAATAGTTTCTAAATTTTAAAGAGATTTAATCTTTGAAAAACTTATGTGTTGGGTAGAGATTTGTGCAGGATAAGAGCTAGGCAACGATTTTGAACCTGTGATTTCAAGACTACGTTTCAGTAGATTGAGAGGGAGAGTCTGAAGAACAAAGTGCCAGGTTCTGATCATGAGAGTGATGATGATAATGAAGTTTTAAGATTCAACATTCGAGGAAGAGGAGTTTGTTAATGACAAAGATTGAAGAAGGATGCTTACAACGGAGAATACTTTGGAGAAAAGCACGAAGACTGATGAAGACTGAAGGTTTAACAACTGAAGACTCGACACTGAAGACTCCGTCAACATCCGAGGGGGAGTTTGTTGGTCCATCCGTCTGTCGTCTACGTCTTGTATCGAGTCTTGTTTAGAGTTAGGAAGATTAGGGCACGAGAATCAAGGAAATGGACTTGTATCTGACTCCGCTTGAAATGACAGAGTCATTTCAAGCGAAACCCCATAAGTTCTTGATTCCGCTCGTAGTGTCTAGGTCCTGATTTCGCTCGAATAGGTTAAGTTGTGATTCCGCTTGTACGTGTTGGAGCAGAATCAGAATGTCTATATATAGATGTGTCATTTGGAGCGAAATCATAGGCCTTAAGTGTGTGTTTTCTTCCGGTGAGCCACGAAGTGCTGCCGAAGTGTTGTCGTGCTTGTAATCAGCTTCCAGATCAATAAAAACAACAAGTTAAAGTGAATACTGCTGAAATAACGTCAATACACTTGTTTCCGCCGCTTGTATTGATGAAAAACTCTTCTGATTGACTCGTCCGGGTCCGCAAACGATCCTACAAGTCTGCTTTCCAAACCCTCAAGCATAAGTTTTGCAATGCTCCTGTTCTCACGTTGCCCGATAGGAACGACGGTTTCATTGTCTATTGTGATGCTTCTAACCTCGGTCTCGGTTGTGTTCTCATGCAACGGGACAAGGTTATAGCTTATGCTTCTCGACAGCTCAAAATCCACGAGAAGAACTATACAACCCATGATCTCGAGCTAGGCGCGGTTGTTTTTGCATTAATGATTTGGCGACACTACCTGTATGGTACCAAGTGTACGATCTTCACCGATCACAGGAGTTTACAACACATCTTTGATCAGAAGGAACTCAATATGCGTCAACGCCGATGGGTAGAACTCCTCAACGATTACGACTCTGAGATTCGTTCTCAGCATACGTAATACCCAAGCCCAACATGATCTCGAAACCCTCATCCACGAAGCTCAACATGCTTGTTTTAATGAACGCACCTTGAAGAATGAGAGAATCTATCATGATGGAGCTCAGCTTGTAAGCAAATCGAACGGGATCTTCTATTTTCTGGACCGAATTTGGATCCCTAGGCGGACCGAATTGCGAAATATTTTAATGGACGAAGCCCACAAATCGCGGTATTCTATTCATCCCAGAGCCGATAAAATGTACCAGGATCTTCGTTACAAATACTGGTGGTCGGGCATGAAAAGGGATATCGCTCTCTACATCGGAATATGCCTGACTTGTGCACGGGTCAAGGCTGAACATCAAAGACCCTCTGGCTTACTCGAACAACCCCCAATCCCTATATGGAAGTGGGAGAGCATAGCTATGGATTTCATAACATTTGGGGTGTCGTTGATCGTCTGACCAAATCAGCCCACTTTTTGCCAATACAGGAAGACTACAGGGTAGAACGATTAGCCTGAATCTACACCGACGAGATCATTTGTAATCATGGTATGCCTCGTGACATCATCTCTGACCGTGATGCTCGGTTTACGTCGCGATTGTGGGAAATGTTTCAAGCAGCTCTTGGTACGACGCTTAACTTAAGTACCGCATTCCATCCTCAAACTGACGGACAGACTGAAAGAACGATCCGTACTCTTGAAGACATGCTCCGTGCGTGTGTCATAGACTTCGGTGGCAATTGGAATAAATACCTGCCGCTAGTCGAATTCTCGTACAATAACAGTTATCATGCCAGCATCCAAATGGCACCATTCGAGGCCCTATATGGAAGGAGATGTCGATCGCCTATTGTGTGGCACGAGATCGGTCACTTGCAATTAACCGGTCCTGAGCTATTACAAGAAATGACTGACAAAGTCCTCCAGATTCGAGACAACTTGTTGAAAGCTCGAAGTAAACAGAAAAGTTACGCCGATAGAAGACGCAAGCCCCTTGAATTTGACGTTGGCGACTACGTACTCCTAAAGGTATCGCCTTGGAAGGGTGTGGTCAGATTCGGCAAGAAAGGGAAACTAGCGCCTCGATATGTTGGACCTTTTAAGATTCTGGAAAGGATCGGAAGAGTTGCCTACAAACTCGAACTACCGGAGGAACTTAGTAACGTCCACCCGACTTTTCATGTGTCAAACCTCCGAAAGTGCCTGGCTGAGCATGATTTAATTGTACCTCTCGACGACCTTAAAATAAACGAAACGCTACACTTCATGGAGAAGCCTTTCGAAATCATGGATCGCCAAACCAAGCAACTCAGACGCTCACGCATTCCTATCGTGAAAGTCCGATGGGAAGGCAAACCTCTGAAAGTGCCTGGCTGAGCATGATTTAATTGTACCTCTCGACGACATGAAGGCGAAGTACGCGCAGTTGTTTAGGTAAAAGTCTAGAGAGAGAAAGTCTTCGAACGTGATTCACGGTGATGTATGGCTTCGACCTAATTTCAGGACGAAATTCCCTAAACAAGGGGAGGCTGTAACACCCCGTGTTTTCGAAAGTCAAAGTCAAAGTCAAGATTGAAGTCAAAGTAAGAAAAGATTGCTAATTGCAAACTGTCTCTCCTTGAGCAATCCCTGTTTTGACTTCTTTGACTGTATGTAGTCTATTTTGTGTTTACGTTAGTTGTATTATGTGGAGTAATTAATTACAATCGAATTAATCGAAGTTTATTTGTCAATGCGAATCGATTTACGACATTGAATAGCAGGAAGTAACAATACGATAAAGTCAATTAATTAATGATCGAACTAATCTAATCATCATCGAACTCGAGACTCGAATTACACGAATTTTGGTATTAATATACGTGTGTGTGTGCCTTATGTGTTACTTGTGCGTGTCTACTTTATGTTAGGTGATCAATCGGATCGAAACTCGAAACTCGATCGAACTCAATCGAACTCAATCGAAATCGAATTACGATAATTGGTGGCGAAAAGACAACGCGAAATAGGAACGCTTGTATGTAGATATAGTGGTTGGGATTAAAAGTAATTTGAATAGGTAACTCCATCGTATCCTCATCCATCGCAATCGAAATCGAAATATCAAAAATCGTCGCACCGAACGCTTGAATCGGGCAACTGATTGATCAGGCTTCCAGCCGATTGAACTGCCAGCCGATCGGACTGCTGTGCGATCGGACTGGCTGTCCGATCGAGCTGCCTGACCGATCGGCCAGCACTTTCCTCTTATGGCATCCTATAAATACCCCTTGTCACTCTCAAACTTTCCACTTTTGGAAACAACTGACCGACCAGCTCGTGCTCCCATCTTTTTCTCAGATTCCTTCTGATTCCGGTATGATTTCATCCTAAATCTTGTACTTTCTAGATCTACACGCATTCCTACACCTTTCTATCTTTCAAATCTTGATTTCTATCCGTGAAATCATCAAGATTCAAGTGTTCTACGATGATGTCATCATGGTGTTCTTGAAGAACTTCATGTTTTTGCCTCAATCCACCAAGAATAACTTGGATCTAACCAATTTCCACATAAACAAACACGGATCTTTCCTAGATCTACACATTCACACGGTGAAAAGCATTGAAAGATGGTTTTCCAACTTTCTTTCAACTCTTTTAAACTCAATGCCTTCAAAACCGATAGAAACGGAGCTTGTGCCGACTTGCAAAACATTCCAGTGGTTGCATGACTCAAGATCTGGATTCTATCCACAAGGTTCACCGATTTCGGGTTAAACGTTAAACTCCGTTCCGAACAGTTCACCGGACGGATTTGAGTGATTCCTGTCTGATTAGGAGGAACAAGTAAGAACGAGGGTTCTATGGTTCAACTTGTTGTCAAAGCACCTCGATATAACGACAAACAAATCAGAACAACCAAGTGTTAGACGAACAGGCTGAGCAGGTTAGGATGCTGACCGATCGGACTGCTGTCCGAACGGAAAGCCAACCGATCGGATGAGTCAACCGATCGACCAGGCCAGCCGATCGGCTAGCACATGGTCCCACACTTGAACAATTCATTGAAGTCTGGTATTGAACGAACTGTTGTTCGATCGGACTACCGTCCGATTGGATTACTCTTCGGATCATGAGATACTATAATTCAACACTTAATCGATTTTCAACATGTTCGATGCACTAGGAGTGCCACCCGATCGAACAGCCGTCCGATCAGACGACACCCTGCTGAGAACTTGTTTACTGAAGTACCTAACCGATCGGATAACCGACCGATCGAACGACCATTCGATCGATCGACCTGAAAGGTAAAGATACTTCAATGTTTTCAAATGTGACAACAAAAACTTCAAAAGTCAAACCATCATACACAAACACATCCTTCTCAAAGAAAGAAACAATCCACTCGAACAACCATCCGATCGGCCTACTGACCGACCGGAAAGCTGTCCCAACGTACTGCCAACCGACCAGTCAGCCGTCCGATCGGACTACCGTCCGATCAACCAGCTGCCCGACCCTCCAACACTTGTTTTTTGTATTACGCGTTGCTTATCGTTATGCTATCAAACTATTCAGGCTAACCCTACTCTCAAGTGCTCCCTTCAATCCATCAATCACTGTGAGTATACTCGAACCCTTTTTGCTTTAGCACTTTTGGGCGTTACATACGTTACTTATTCTAAATCACAATCAAACACACAACTCAATTACTTTCAATGCTAACCGTTACCGCATGTATTACGTGATTAAATGAATGCTTGTTGTTATGTTTACACGTGGAATGTTGTCTACCTGCCTTAACGACGATAGTACGATAGTTTGGATTTAGCACCCGCTCACACGGGGGTTGTTAAGGACAATTACTTGCATGGATTATGGTGGTAATCATGTATTGCGAACTGCCTCGGGCAGTCACCCCGCAGTCATTGGTATCGATAGATCCATGTCGATAATTAACATGCTTCATTTTCCTCTGTGTATGTGCTGGTTATGCGTTAAATATTTCGAACTCTATATGCTATTATCAAACTTGTCTGCTCACCTTTACATTTTATGTATTGACTTTATTTTAACGTATGTGACAGGTGTTTAAGATGCTTATGTGCTAGGAAGGCGAAGCTAGAATAAGAGTCTAGAGCATAGTTGTCTGTAGATCTTGCTGCTTGAGTCTCTAGACATAGATAAACAATATTTCTATTTAAATCTGAGTTGTCGGAACGGAATATTTGCCTGGATGCTTATCTGTAATAATTTGTTTGCTATTTAAGGTACGGTATGGGACGTATTATATAAATTGAATAGTAATAATAATTGTTATGGAAACTTCCGGACAATCAGTTTCGCTCAGTGCTATGCCCCGATGATTTCGCCATCAGTTGGGGTGTGACAACCTGTGAGGGTTTGAAAAGACAGGTGACACCACATAGGTAACGTCCATCCACCAATAAGCCCTGCGCTGGTGAACAAGTGCAAATGATGGTCTGGATCAGTCATGCTGTTAAACTTCCCCATGTTGGATGGTCATTTTGCGCGTTCAAAGGGAGCCAACGTGATTTCCTTAACAAACTTAGAATTCACTACTGCTTTAGCCGGTCGATAGATCAAATTATAAATATGCTCAGCCTCTAGGTTGTACACCGCGCGTATCTTTGGCTTATAATTAGCATGATCCTTCAGCCGTGAATGTACAGATGCACGTTTCAGAGAATGTTGCTCCTCCCAATAATCTCGACGCCTAGTACCAGAATGCGTAGACTCGTTTTTGGTTCGTGACTGAGAATAAATTACTGTGTCTCCTACTGAAGTGTATGGTTGTGAATCATAACTCAATACTCAAGGTGTAGGCAAAGCTCGCACCTGAGCTGTAGGTATTTGTACTTGTGGTGCTGCTCTACCAGTTTGTGCACAAAGCTGTGCATAAACGACATTTAGAGCACCTTGAGATTTGATATACCACGAGATTGGAGTTTCACCGGGAGGTAGTATTGAATCAATCGGAACTTCTTGTCGAACTCTTGGAGTGACAAGATCATTCAAATGATTATGATTATGATGAACAACATTATCACAAGAAAACTGTTCTTCCACGTGTCCGTCAGTACGAGATACATAAGCATAATTGCCTCTGATCTCAGACCGAGGACCTTGAAGTTGATTTTACGGACCTTTTGCCATGAAAACAGAAGGGGAAGAAATCAATCAAGAAGATGAAATCATAAAAAAAGTAATCGGTGGGCGCCAATGAAGAAACACCAGATCTAAATGACCGGAATCAATCTAGATCTGAGGCCATGGTTTCTGCATAAAATGGTTAATTTCCTCGTTGACGACTTCTGGACAATACTTCACCTGAATCACTGCAAAACAGACAACGTCGTTAGCCTCGTCTGGGAGAATGGGGGTTCTCTCCGTGACCATCCTCCGGCGTGAGAATAAGTATAGTGATCTGAAGAAGATGAAGTAGTAAGAGTGAAAGTAAGTGAAAGTGAATAACTAACTTGTACCTGAAAGTCTCTTATTTATGGCCGAAGGTTTAGGCGCTTAAAATGTAAGGGAGAGTTAACGGAATCTGCTTTTCCGTCAGTGGTTATTTCCCCATCCATGCACACGGATCGTGGGTTGATCGATGGCTGGGGAGATGCCACGTGGAAAGTAATTTAATCTAGATTGCATGCCATCATCGTGCCATTAGATGAGTGCTCAGGATGCTGCCAGGTCGTATTCGGTTGCAACCGAATGAGGCCTTGCACGAAGGGCATTTATTGCTTCTAGAAGATCTACAGCAGTGCACCTTTGATCATTTTCCATGTGTCCAGTTGGTTACAACAGAAAAGATTCCTTTTGCTCAAGTCCTTATTTCTTCATGCGTGCGGATATGTTTGAGACTTGCCTTTAGTCGTTAAACCTTCAAGCTTAACTGTATCCTTGCGCGGGCCCGCGCAAGGGTGTTAAATGAATATTTGCCTTCTCTTATATCCGGCGCATCGTCATTAAGGATTGATCTTCCCAGATCTGTTTAGATCGATCGCGTGGGGCGCGCAAGAACTGCTTAAGATGGTCTTGGAGTATAATGATGGTATGGTCCTCTGCGCTGGTGCAAGGTTTTTGGGACCATACCGCTTCAACTACCATCCACCATTGTGACGATTAAAGCTCGACCCACTGTTTCTATAGTGTTTCTAGAATTACATAGTTTTTTTAAAGCTCCGGCCACCTTTTCTAATTTGTATTTGTAGAAACCATGTAATGTAAATCGATCTTAATAAGAAATTAGTCAGTTTTTTTGTTATTGTGTTATATTTAATTTTCGACTTTAAACAAACAATGACGATTTGTACATTTGAAATCAGGCAATCTGAATCTTGCGAACTTTCCGGCAATACTCCGGCAGAGGCATTAGCGGCAACAAGCGTATTAGCAATGACATTTTGTTCAATAGCGGCCGAGTATTAGGGACGACCTAATTAGCGGAGACATGTCGCCGCCAATGACTTTAGCGACGACAAACAGGTCCTTTAGCGGCAACGTACGTCGCCCCATATTGCTACCTGTTTCTTGTAGTGAAACGGGTTACAACCAAGCATTGCACCCCCTCTAAGTGACAATTGGTTATCAGACGCATAACCAACTACATATAAAATACTTCAAATAATCGTAATGTGTATAACTAGGATAAAGTCTTGATTACACATATTTTAAAAATGAGTAAACTGCAATTTTCATCCCAAAGGAAAGAGCCCTAAACTGCACTTTTTGTAAAGAGCCCGTTGTCAACTCGCGTCCTAAAGTGAAAATTTTGCTGCTTGAGTCCTTGTTTGGTGTCGAATCCAACAAATAAAATAATAAAGAAACCTACTAGTATGAATAGAAATATGATTCGTGTCCTCAGGGATACAAATTAACTAGCTGATAACAAAACATTTTAAACACAAATACGAATGTCTTAAAAGGGGGGTTTTAATTTAACTAGTAAATGAAGATAACTTTTATGTTTGGTTTTTATTGGTCTAAAGAAAAAGATAATTAAAGTGATCGGAAAATTCAGATGTTAAAAACTAATTTCAACACCAGGGTAATTTCTTGATTCGGTTCGGCTTACTATCACTAACGGTCACGATAAAATGATCTTTTTAAATAATAGTTTGTATCAATACTAGACGTCAAACCGTTCGGACATCCACTCTATCTAGTGTCTAACCTAGTTCAGTTCATTTATTTGAGCCAATGTGCTACTCTTAGCTCACGTCGTTTCGGATATTAGCGGGCAAATTACGTGAAAGAAATATCGATTATAATCAAACACACATGTCCTTCGGTATGTTTAACTTGATTATATGATTCTATACTAAATCCAAATTCATAGACAAACTTGAACCATTATTTGTTCCTTTTATCAAAACTTAAAATCTGATTAGGGTTTTAAAGGTTTTAAATCATGATGAACGTTATTAGAAAAATTAAAAAGTTGATCAGGTTTATTAACAATCTAATATTTTCGAGATTGAATCCGTATTAAAAACAAGAATCACAGAAACAAACCATTAAATCAAAAAATCTAACATAACCGTTTCACATAAGGTTGTGAACCAAGTCAAAGTAAATAAACCCTAATATTGAAACTATACAGTTCTAGCCAAACATGACGGTTCAAGTCAAATACGAAACAATACATAAAAAAACTTACTAAACCAAAAACAAATCAACCGTCTAAGAAAAATAAAAACTCTATCCTGATGCTTTATTTCGATCTCGCTGTCGTCTTCGAAGTCGTTCCCTCCATTAAACTTGTTTGTTCAATACACACACATATTAGTATTTTATATATTTTATTATGTTTGAATTTATCTTTAGGCCTTTCTGTTAGTTACAGTTAGACTAGCTGAGTTGCTGTAACTGCTCCCTATTTTCCTTAGTATTTTCCTTGTATAAATTCGCATCATTAGGTATGGAAAGATTCATTCAGTTTGAAACCATTTCATGGTATCAGAGCAAGGCTCTATACCTTGACCTAACCTTGCCTTCTTCTCTGCTGCAACCCATGACGCTCAGCTTTTGTCTTTTTCTTTTCCTATGTACCATTCCCAATTACTAAGTCTCCATGGGTGACAAAACTTCTGGTTCATCCTCTCAATCTCTGAAACCCCTCCATCCGGTCTACACCGTGACAGACATTTAGAGGAAGGTGAGGGTGCTCGACGGCACGAAGATCGCGTACTCCTCTTGGGTGAAGCTTTTCCAGCTTCATGCCCGTGGGTATCATGTGTTACCACATCAACGCCTCCAACCCACAAGACAAAACTGACCCCTCGTACGATGAGTAATCAAAGATCGATGCAATCATTCTTCAATGGACCTATGGAACGATGTCCGACGATCTCCTTGCAAGAAATCTTGCCCCTGAATCCACAGCCCTAGAGGCATGGAATCGTTTGAAGGCTATTTTTTTGAACAACAAAAGCGCTAGGGCAGCAGCTTTGGAACATGAGTTTAACAATCTGACTCTCAAAAGTATGCCCTCCTTAGAGGTGTACTGTCAACGCATCAAGGATTTGGGTGACCAATTGAATGATGTTGATAGTCCCGTGAATGACCAGCGCTTGGTTCTTCAATTGGTACATGGTCTCCTGGAAGAGTATGACACGGTGGGCTCCTACATCAACCAAAGTATCCCATCATGGGAAACGGCTTGCAGCATGCTTCAACTTGAACACCAAAGAAGCTCAACTCGTGACAATCTTTCTTCACCTATTGTTATGGCTGCCATAACCAATGAACCTGTGCAAAACCAACACTATCCAACCTAGGAACCCACAGCTCTCAACACGACCCGTTGATCCAACCCTTCACGTGGAGGAACCCGACCCAACAACAAAAACAATCGTCGCACTCCAACCCAAAACAACCGTCCCAACTGCAACTCAAACCCAACCCAACTCAACCGTACCCAGAACTCCAACCCAAACTCCTAGCCTAACACTGTTGGACACCATCTCCAATGGCCAAACAAGTGGACTCCTCCAACCTGCCCTTACCCCTCTAAGCCTCAGCAGCCATGGTACCCATTTTGGACTGCCCCACCTCCACCACCACACAACTGGACCAGCAACACCACACCTAATCAGGCTCCATCCTCCTCATCTCGCCGCCCTCCAGCCCAAGAAAACTTAGCTTTTGATGCTCTTAAGCCCACGCAACTCAGTGAAGCCTTCAATGCTATGACAATGGATCACTCCTCTTCGCAATGGTTCATGGATACCGGTGCATCGGATCACTTCACGGGTGATCCTAGTAAACTTTCTCACCCTTTTTTTAATAATTCTCATGGTTCTATACTTGTAGGTAATGGCCAGCGCATGCCAATTATTGGATCTGGTCCCTAATCTTATAAAGAATCTCATATCAGTTCGTAAATTCACTATTGATAATTTTGTTTCCATTGATTTTGATCCTTACGGTTTTTCTGTGAAGGAACACCCGGGTAGGAAGATACTCAGCTGTCGCAACCCCTAATCCCTTTTCCCCGGGAGCGGGTGGTCGCGAGTCTCATAGCGGTGGTATGGGTGTTTATTAATTTGGCAGCGGAAATTACATCAGGATCATAGTTAGGAAATAGTTTATCAGAGTAAAACACCACACTTTTATAATTAATAAATATACGGGAGAAACCCAAGTTTCCATTACAACATGTTTATAGGGATAAACCCTAATTTATTGAAATAAAACTTCTTTCTTGTTTAGGTAACTTTTATTGCCACTTTTCCAAGCCTTCAGTACTCTCCAGCTGGCTTCTATTTGGCTTTCACATTTTGTTACCTGAAACACATTTTAAAAATTTTTATCAGCAAGAAATACTAGCGAGTGAATCCCAGTTTAATGAAAACAAGTTTAATCATTTTACAACATTGAGGGCAATCCGCAATTACATTTGTTTACATCTACTTTGATTACCACCCACGGTACTGTCAATCCTGACTTGTGGTCATGCTACTACTCACAGTGTAGTAACAAGTTATGTATACAAAACCCCAACATACCGACAGTCAATGTAAAATCACAAATACTCAATCACTGTTAAATATAATTTAAAACAATTGAGGTTTTGTAAAAACAGTTTACAAAAAGAGGAATTACTCACATTGCTATTTTAGATAATTCCTAGTGACTTCCTGGTTATAATCTATTTAAAACAAACAATGCATACGTGTTAGTAAGATAACCCAATTTACATTAGCTATACCCTCCCCCCGAGACAGAACTCCAACGACTGAGTCAGGCAGAGCCTTAACTTGTGTTACGGAGCTATAGATCAATCGGGCAGAGTAACTAATAGGTAACCGGGGGTTAAAATACTTACAACGAGTCAAAGCTTCGCTTTTTAGTGGGTATTATACCCGAGAATTATTTTGACTATTAGAGATTCGAGAGAGAAATTTCAATTTTGAACGATTTCAACTGAACGTCGAAACCTCAATTTATAAGGCTGGAAATGGGGCAGCTCGCACCCCGCGAGGGATTTAAGACAGGGCTTCGCGGCCCGCGAGGCTATAGGGTAGGCCCAAGCCTCGGTTAGTCACCTGTATAGGCTTGCCGGGTGTCACACCACGTGGCGGGCTGGGGTGCGGCCTGGTGGCAAGCTGTTGCGCCCCGCGACAGACTTTCCTGTCTGTGTCGCGCCCCGCGAGGGGCCTTAAGGTTTTGTTTTATTTGATTTTTAATAAAATAAAGGTATTTCGGGGCCGTTTTTCATACACGGGGTGTATTTTAGGACATATAGGGCATATTTAAGAGTTTTGGGAGAGTTGTTATACCCTCCCCACCATGTTTTAGAACTCGTCTTCAAGGTCAGCTCTTCTAGAACAGGTGTGGATATTTCCTCTACATCTCTGATTCGAGCTCCCAAGTGCATTATGGTCCTCTCTTGGAATCCCATTTCACTTTGACCAAAACTAATCTTTTGTGTTTGAGATTCTTGATCTTTCTATCTTCAATCTGTAAGGGTTTCTCTACAAACTTAAGTTTCTCATTTACCTCTATGTCCTTAAGAGGTAACACTAATGACTCATCTCCTAAGCACTTATTGAGATTACATACATGAAATACATTATGTATCCTGCCATTTCCTCTGGCAGTTGTAGCTGGTAAGCTACTGGTCCTATTCTTCTAATAATCTTAAAAGGTCTAACATACCTGGGGCTTAGCTTTCCTCTTTTTATGAATCTGACCACTCCTTTCCATGGAGAAACTTTTGATAACACTTTATCTCCTACTTGAAATTCCAACGGTTTTCGCATGTTATCAACATAACTCTTTTGGCGATCGCGAGCTGCTTTTAGTCTTTCCTTGACTTGAATAATCTTATCTGTTGTCTCCTGTATGATTTCTAGTCCAGACAGTTGCTTTTCTCCAATTTCTACCCAACAGACTGGGGTTCGGCATTTTCGCACATAAAGTGTTTCAAATGGTGCAGCATTGATACTGGTATGGTAGCTGTATTGTAGGAAAATTCTATTAATGGTAAATGATCGTCCCAATTTCCTCCGAAATCAAATACACAAGCTCTAAGCATATCTTCCATCATCTGAATTGTCCTTTCGCTTTGTCCATCTATTTGAGGATGATAAGCAGTGCTTAGATAAAACTTGGTTCCCATTGCTTTTTGGAAATTAGTCCAAAAATGAGAAGTAAAATGGCTATCTCTATCAGAAACAACGGATAAAGGAATTTCATGTAAGGAAACTATTTCATTTACATATAATTTGGCTAACTATTCCATACTGAAAGTTTCCTTCATTGGTAAGAAATGAGCAAACTTGGTTAATCTATCTACAATCACCCAGATTGTATCATTATCTTTTTGCGTCTTGGGTAATTTAGTAACAAAGTCCATTGTTATTAATTCCCACTTCCATATCGGCATTTCTAGTTGCTGTAATAAACTTGAGGGTTTCTGATGTTCAGCTTTAACCTGTGAATAGGTTAAACACTTAGCAACATAGGTGGCTATATCCTTTTTCATTCCTATCCACCAGAAATTCTTTCTTAAGTCTTGATACATTTTATCACTTCCGGGATGTATCATATACTTAGACTTATGGGCTTCTTCTAAAATTTGGTGACGTAGATTTCCTTGTTTGGGTATCCAGATTCTTTTCTTATGGAATCTCCAAATTCCATCTGTCCCTTGTTCTAATTCCCTAATCATTCCTTTTAATTTTTTAGTATCATCCTTGATTACTGATTCCTGTACTTCTCTAATTTGTTGTTTAAATCTATCTGCAGATTTAACTTAAGAGAACGTACTCATCTTGACTTTTCATGATACTTTCGACTTAAAGCATTTCACGGCCCCCGACCCAGTTTCCTGGTTTGTAAAAACTCTCACGAAAAATAATACTTAAAATAATAATTCTCTATTAAGGAAACCCTAATTGAGACACCCAAGTGATTCTGCATTAACCCTAAAATTTTCAGAACAATCGGAATCAGGATCAGGGCCCCTAAAACCCAAGGGGGGTAAACCCTAGTTGGACGATTATCCACAGAACTCGTTGCTCAAATCTTATTTGTTAAATTTATTGATTCAGCCAAGCTAGTCCCGAGCCTAGGCAGCCTATAATTAGACTGCTTCCCTTACGGACCGTAAGGGAAGTGGCTTACGGTCCGTAAGCCTGTCCAAAAATCAGTATAAATAGCCGACCTTGGCACTTGAATTCTGTTGTTAAAACGACGCACAGACCTTCTGTGTACGTCGAGTTATAAGCAAAACAGTTCACAACACACACTAATTCACGAAGTGCTGCCGCAATCAGGGTAATAACTCGATCGCTATTACGATTCAACGTCCGATCGATTATAACTATCCAATGATTGTCCGAGTGCTGCTCAAATTGAGCTGATACTTTGATTATTCGTCGTGATTTCGACTTGAATATTTGAGTAATGTTCGAATTCGGACTATGCTCTGTTATTCGTTGTGAATCCGATTGAATTGTTAAGTATTGCAATTGTTAATCGTTGTGAGGGATTAATCTCGTGAATTGACGTAACTGCTGTATTAGTTACTAACCCGTTTGTGTGTGCATTGTGTCAAATTAGGTTTAATCAAGGCTAATCAGTAGGCTTATATCTTGCTCGTTAAATCTGCAATGTGAGTCATTCTCTTTTTATCAATTGTTTTACAAAACTCCAAATTATTTTCAAAGTTATAATTAAAGGGATTAAGTCTTTGTAATCACCATATTACAGCCGGTTTGTGGGGTTTTGTATACATTACTTGATAATCTTCACCATTGGACAACGAGTTAGCCATTGGGTTATATGACCATAGTCACAGACACCATTAGACAACGGGAGGGCCAATGGGTCGAGTGACAAACACTGTGGGTAATTGGTAGATATTAGAAACATTGTAATCGCTCTTAATACTGTAAATTATAACAAATATGTTTTTATGCAAAACTGAATGAACTCACTCGGTATTTCCCCGCTGACAAAACCTTTTTCAAACATGTTTCAGGTGATCTGTTGTAATCCAAGAAAAGGTGCCGCGAAGCACTACAAGCTCAGAGAAGTGGCTCACTGTGAATAAATAAAAGAAACATGTTTTAAGAAAATAAAGATTTCCTTGTGAAATCATCTTATTGTAAATTATGGGATTTTATCCCTAAAACTCTATGTAATATATTAAAAGGGCATTTTCAATATTAAAAGATCCTGTATTAAAAGACTTCCGCTGTCGCCTAAATTAGATACCACGGGATTCCTGCCCCGCAGCTCTTGAACCGGGTCAAACCGGGCTGAGGGCTGTGACAGGAAAAGGTGGTATCAGATCCACTGATCGAGCCACTGATTTAAGCCTATAAATTAAGTATTTAACAAAATACTTGATTTTACTAATTGCCAATCTGTGATTATGTGTTTTATTAACTAATTTATTTGTTAGCTACAGTATGGGTAAACAAAAGCTTTCTGCTATCTACCATAAATTAGACATTACACCCACAGAAAAAGGAACCTCTTCCTCCAAACCCCCAGCAGATCTAAAAGAAGGAATTTTTGTTCGTAAAGCAAATTATGAAAATCCTCTTACCCCAGAGAAAAGAAATTCAATTCTTAGGAAGGGTCAGGAGAAAATAAAGAAACCCTAAGCCAAGAAAGTGAGATTTAATCCAGAAATCCAGGAATTTGTTACTAGTCCACCTTGGGAGGACGAAGTAGATGAAAAAATGGGCAAATCTTTACATGTTAGCTACCGTAGCAGAAAACGCAAACCTTTAAAATAAACCTGAACTAGTAGAAAACTGCTACCCCGTAAATAAATAAATCAATCCTAGTGTGTTCTCTTTCCTGTTGTCTTTGTACAAATTGGTGTGCAATAAAACTTCAATGTTTATTTGTTAAACTTTGTTCCAAAGTTTTAACTTAACATTTTTGTGCATTTTGCATATATGCTATCCAGCATGAATGAGATATCGGAAGCATTCCAGAATCTCAACCTCTACCCAGTACCAATTGAAGTCTCCCACGACTTTACTGGTTACACTGCTGACATAGAGGAACCCTGGAATTCCAAGCTCCACCGCTGGAAAAAGCCAAACCTAAAAAGAGAAGAAGATATGTAGGATGGAGAAAAGTATGCAGGAGGAAGCCAGCCACTAGGAGACTTCCTAAAATAGAACTGTGAGCAAAGGAAAAGAAATAGAAACTGGAGAAAGTTCCAAACAAGCAGAAATAGAAATAAGGGAAAATATTAAGCAAAAGGGAATAGAAATCGGAGAGAGCTCTAAGCAACCTGAGGAGATCACATTCCAAGACGAAATAGATCGTCTACTGGCAAATTGTGATGTCATAGAACCTATTAACAATAATCTCTACTCTTACCCTGCCACAGCCCAATTCCCAATAAACCTAGAACCAGCTATTCCAGACCCACTCATACACACACGACCTCTAGGCCAAATGGAAGAATGGTGGACGAATGACTGGCAATTCCAAAATATGATCAATAGTCCCTATACTTTACTTCCTCAATTTGATCCAGAACCTATCCCCAACCTGCCAATGAGCTATGAAAACCTGGCCGAACTTCATCAGTTTGGTGAAGAACTGATAGGTACAGGGAATAGGATCCGGGAAATAGGGGAACAAATCTCTTGGAAGTATGACGAGAGGGAGCGTCACTACTGAACTGCCAGTTGATCAAAGAATAGTGGGGTTGGAAAGTTTGTTTGTATAATAATAGTAATAGTGAAATCTAACTCTGTAAAATGGGAAATAAAACATTGTAAGAAAGATAGTGTGTATTGACCCCTATATAATCTATCAAACAAAGTAGAAGTCGAGAAAATCGACAATTTTGGTTATAGATATGTGTTGTAAGGTTTTATGTGTTTATGTGTAATTGCTTTGTTATATCTAACTAGCAATTATTTGACACTAATAATTTACACTTATACTAATTATCAGATGGAAAACGTTAGTAATGAACCAGTTAATGAAGAGAATCAATCTGAGCAAAATCAGGAAAACCAGTATATAACTAGACAAGATATTGAAAATATCATTACTCAGGGGATAGCCAATGCTATTCCAGCAATCATGGCTGCTGCTCAGAAACCTGTTGAATCGCAACAAATCATTCCTAGTAAACGTACTCAGGAATATAATTTTAGTCATAGTGTAAATGGAGGCGCCAATCATGACAATAATAATCCACGACAGGCTCCACCTCCTAAGAAAATGAAAGCTGCAACGCCTGGTTGCACTTACAAGGAATTTCTTGCTTGCAAACCTGCTGAATTTGCAGGCAACGAAGGAGCAACTAAAGTACTGCGTTGGTTAGAGAAAATACGAAGCAGTAATTGCAATAAGTAAATGTGCCGAAGAAGATCAAGTTATGTATGCGTCGAATTTGTTTAAAGAAGGGGCGTTAGAGTGGTGGAACACTGTATTGCAAGCAAAAGGAAGAAGGGTGGCCTATGCAATGAACTGGGAAGAATTTAAGAGTCTTGTAGAAAGAAAATTCTGTCCCGAGTACGAAAAGGAACAAATGGCAAACAAGTTCCTGAATCATCGTATGATAAGCGTAGATTGTCTAGGATATACTTCGACATTCTTTGAATATGCGAGAGTGGTACCTAACCTGGCTTCGCCAGAACCGGTACTCATTTCCCGTTACATTTGGGGACTAATTAGTGAAATCCGTAACATCGTTAAAGCTGCGAGACCTCGCACTATTGACGATGCGGTAGAATTAACTAATACTCTAGCTGATGAACTGGTACGTACTAGAGATGAAAATAGAAAGAAGGACTTGGTTCAGAAAATTACCCAAGGCGTTCGTATGGGTAATAATACCAGTTTCAAAAGAAAAGGAGCAAGGCAATCTTCAAACTCGCCATTCTGCAGGAGTTGCAAAAGGAAACATTTTGGAAGATGCAATGCAGTTTGTAATTTTTGCAAAGCTGTAGGACATAGTGAAGAAAACTGTAGAAAGAAGACAACCATCTGTTTCAACTGCGGAGAAACCGGGCATTTTAGACCAGAATGTCCTAAGTTAGTTAAACCAACCAATAACAAAGCCAAACAAGCCGACGGAACAACCAAGAAGAATGCACGAGCATTCCAGCTGACCACTCAAGAAGCCGAACTCATTCCAGACGTGATAGCTGGTACGTTCCTAGTTCACGACGTGTTTGCAAAAGTATTATTTGACTCTGGTGCAAACCAAAGTTTTATTAATACTTCATTCTGCCAAGCTCTTAATTTACCATTAACTACCCTTAGGCAGATTTTTACGGTCGAAACAACAGAAGGGAATTCTGTTAACATAGATAAAGTTTTGCAAGAAGGAAAGATAGAACTATTAGGTCATAAGTTTTCTGCAAATCTGTTACCTATGAACTTGGCCGGATTCGATGTAGTATTAGGAATGGATTGGTTAGTAGCCAACCATGCTCGAATCCTATGTGATAAGAATTCCGTAGAAATTCGTACCCCCACAGGAGAGGTGATTTTGATTACAGGAGATAGACCTCGAAAGCCACTGAAATTCATCTCAGTAATGAAATTGGCTAGCTATTCGAGAAAACAAGAAATGGTGTATATGATTTCTGTAATCATTAACACTAAAAGTAAGGAACTCCAGGATATCCCTGTAGTTTCAGAGTACCCAGATGTTTTCCCAGAAGAATTACCTGGGTTACCACCCGATAGAGAAGTAGAGTTTAGAATTCATTTAATTCCGGGTACTACACCAATAGCCAAGGCACCTTATCGATTAGCACCCACCGAAATGCTAGAACTGAAAAAGCAATTAGACGAATTACTAAGTAAAGGATTTATACAACCTAGTTCATCCCCTTGGGGAGCACCAGTGTTGTTTGTAAAAAAAGAAGGATAGATCGATGAGAATGTGTATCGATTATAGAGAATTAAATAAGGTTACAATTAAGAATCGATACCCATTACCTAGGATTGATGATCTTTTTGATCAACTTCAAGGAGCTAGATATTTTTCCAAAATAGATTTAAGATCTGGATATCACCAACTAAAGGTACAAGAGGAGGACATACCTAAAACTGCTTTCAGAACTAGGTATGGTCATTATGAGTTTACAGTCATGCCCTTTGGACTAACGAATGCCCCAGCAGCATTCATGGACATGATGAATAGGATCTGTAAACCATACTTGGATAAATTTGTGATCGTTTTCATCGACGATATACTTATTTACTCCAAAAGCCAGAAGGAACATTGTAAGCACCTACATGTACTCTTAACTTTGTTAAGAAAAGAAAAGCTCTATGCCAAATTCTCGAAGTGTGAATTTTGGTTGCAAGAAGTGCAATTCTTAGGTCATGTGGTAAATCATGAAGCTATCCATGTAGACCCTGCTAAGATAGAAGCAATCACGAAATGGAAAGTCCCACAAACAGCTAAGGGAATTAGAAGTTTTCTAGGCTTAGCTGGATACTACCGAAGATTTATTAAGGATTTTTCTAAAATAGCTGTATCTTTAACTAAACTGACCTGTAAAACTGTTAAGTTTGAATGGGGATCTAGACAAGAAGAAGCTTTTAAGATTTAAAACACCGATTGACGAATGCACCAATCTTAGCCTTACCTGAAGGAACAGAAGATTTTGAAGTATATTGTGATGCTTCAAATTTAGGATTCGGATGTGTATTGATGCAACGCAAGAAGGTGATTGCGTATGCTTCTAGACAATTGAAAAAGCACGAAGAAAATTATACGACTCATGATTTAGAATTAGGAGCCATAATTTTTGCCCTTAAAATCTGGAGACACTATCTGTATGGAAGTAAGTTTACTGTTTATACAGACCATAAAAGTTTAAGATACATATTTGGGCAAAAAGAATTGAATATGAGGCAAAGAAGATGGATGGAAATCCTGAGCGATTACGACTGTAATATTCAATATCATGAAGGAAAGGCGAATGTAGTCGCAGATGCCTTAAGTCGTAAATATCACGAGAAGCAAAAGCGAGTCCGTGCTCTTAGATTAAATCTACAAGTAGATTTAATGGAGCAAGTGAAGAAGGTACAGGAAACAACAATCAAGGATGATACTGAAGGAATGAAAGGTTATATGAAAGAACTAGAACAAGGAAACGATGGAATTTGGAGATTCCACAAGAAACGAATTTGGGTACCTAAGCAGGGAGAATTAAGAAATAAGATTTTAGAAGAAGCCCACAAGTCTAGGTATACTATGCACCCAGGAAATAATAAGATGTACCAAGATTTAAGAAACAATTTCTGGTGGATAGGAATGAAAAAGGATGTAGTCGAATACGTATCTAAGTGTTTAACTTGTTCACAAGTTAAGGCCGAACACTAGAAACCTTCAGGATTACTACAACAGCTGGAAATGCCTGTATAGAAATGGGAACTCATAACAATGGATTTTGTTACTAAGTTACCCAGAACCAGAAAAGGTAATGATGCGATTTGGGTAATTGTGGATCGATTAACCAAATCAGCCCACTTTCTACCAATGAAAGAAACCTTTAGCATGGAAAGGTTGGCCCAACTGTACGTAGACGAAGTGGTATCCTTACATGGAGTTCCGCTCTCCATTGTATCAGATAGAGATAGTCGTTTCACTTCCCATTTCTGGACTAGTTTTTAGAAAGTAATGGGAACTCGACTAAATCTAAGTACTGCATATCATCCACAAACAGACGCGCAAAGTGAAAGGACGATACAAACTTTGGAAGACATGCTTCGAGCATGTGTGATAGATTTTGGTGGAAACTGGGATAGTCACCTACCTTTAATTGAATTCTTCTATAATAATAGCTATCATTCAAGCATTAAAACTGCTCCATTTGAGGCTCTGTATGGACGCAAGTGCAGAACTCCAGTATGTTGGGCAGAAATAGGAGAAAATCAACTATCAGGTCCAGAAATCGTACAAGAAACTACTGACAAGATAACTCAGATCAAGGAAAGACTGAAAACGGCTCGAGATCATCAGAAGAGCTATGCAGACAATCGTCGCAAAGCATTAGAATTTCAAGTCGGAGACAAAGTACTATTGAAAGTTTCTCCTTGGAAAGGAGTAGTACGATTTGGTAAGAAAGGAAAACTGAGTCCAAGGTATGTCGGACCATTCCTAGTGATACAACGAATAGGACCAGTTGCTTATCGCTTACAACTACCAGAAGAACTAGCTGGAGTACATGATGTATTTCATGTATCCAATATAAAAAAATGTTTATCAGATGAATCCCTGGTAGTACCTCTTCAAGATGTAGAGGTAAACGAAAAACTAAAATTCATAGAAAAACCACTACAGATCGAAGATAGAAAAGTCAAGTTTCTCAAGCACAAACGATTAGTGCTGGTCAAAGTTAAATGGAATTCAAAGAGAGGACCGGAATACACTTGCGAGCTGGAATCAGAAATGAAGCGAATATACCCTCATTTATTCCAGTAAATCTCGAGGACGAGATTTTTCTTAAGGTAGGGAGGATGTAACAACTCTCACTAAAAATAATACCTAAAATAATAATTATCTATTAAGGAAACCCTAATTGAGACACCCAAGTGATTCTGCATTAACCCTGAAATTTTCAGAACAATCGGAATCAGGATCAGGGCCCCTAAAACCCAAGGGGGCTGAACCCTAGTTGGACGATTATCCACAGAACTCGTTGGTCAAATCTTATTTGTTAAATTTGTTGATTCAGCCAAGCTAGTCCCGAGCCTAGGCAGCCTATAATTAGACTGCTTCCCTTACGGACCGTAAGGGAAGTGGCTTACGGTCCGTAAGCCTGTCCAAAAATCAGTATAAATAGCCGACCTTGGCACTTGAATTCTGTTGTTAAAACGACGCACAAACCTTCTGTGTACGTCGAGTTATAAGCAAAACAGTTCACAACACACACTAATTCACGAAGTGCTGCCGCAATCAGGGTAATAACTCGAGCGCTATTACGATTCAACGTCCGATCGATTATAACTATCCAACGATTGTCCGAGTGCTGCTCAACTTGAGCTTATACTTTGATTATTCATCGTGATTTCGACTTGAATATTTGAGTACTGTTCGAATTCGGACTATGCTCTGTTATTCGTTGTGAATCCGATTGAATTGTTAAGTATTGCACTTGTTAATCGTTGTGAGGGTTTAATCTCGTGAATTGACGTAACTGCTGTATTAGTTACTAACCTGTTTGTGTGTGCATTGTGTCAAATTAGGTTTAATCAAGGCTAATCAGTAGGCTTATATCTTGCTCGTTAAATCTGCAATGTGAGCCATTCTCTTTTTATCAATTGTTTTACAAAACTCCAAATTATTTTCAAAGTTATAATTACAGGGATTAAGTCTTTGTAATCACCATATTACAGCCGGTATGTGGGGTTTTGTATACATTACTTGATAATCTTCACCATTGGACAACGAGTTAGCCATTGGGTGATATGACCATAGTCACAGACACCATTGGACAACGGGAGGGCCAATGGGTCGAGTGACAAATACTGTGGGTAGTTGGTTGATATTAGAAACATTGTAATCGCTCTTAATACCGTAAATTATAACAAATATGTTTTTATGCAAACCTGAATGAACTCACTCAGTATTTCCCCGCTGACAAAACCTTTTTCAAACATGTTTCAGGTGATCTGTTGTAATCCAAGAAAAGGTGCCGCGAAGCACTACAAGCTCAGAGAAGTGGCTCACTGTGAATAAATAAAAGAAACATGTTTTAAGAAAATAAAGATTTCCTTGTGAAATCATCTTATTGTAAATTATGGGATTTTATCCCTAAAACTCTATGTAATATATTAAACGGGCATTTTCAATATTAAAAGATCCTGTATTAAAAGACTTCCGCTGTCGCCTAAATTAGATACCACGGGATTCCTGCCCCGCAGCTCTTGAACCGGGTCAAACCGGGCTGAGGGCCGTGACATGGTTCGAATGCCGCATGACAGAAACCCATGGTATTAATATTTTATTTGGTAGCGGAAATTTAACAGGATCATTTAAAACTGAAATTACTCAATTATTTTGTTTCAAGTTTCGGGACAAATCCCGTAATTTACAATAAAGGAATTTCACTGGGAAATCCCCCATTTACAAAAAACATGTTTATTTATTTACTGAGCCACTTTATCCAAGCTGGTAGTGCTATACGACACTTTTCCTTATTCACAGTAAATCACCTGAAACATATTTAAAAAGATTTTATCAGCAGGAAATACTGGCGAGTCATTCAATTTGTACAAAACGACACATTGTTTTAATCTACATTATTAAGAGCAATTACAATGTTTATATATCAACCAATTACCCAAAACGGTATTTGTTACTCGACCGTATTTGTGACTATGGTCATATCACCCATTGGTTAACCCGTTGTCCAATGGTGACGGTTATCAAGTAATGTATACAAAACCCCACATACCGGCTGTAGTTGAAGATTACAAAGACTTAATCCCTGTAATTATAACTTGGAAAATAAATAGGGTTTTGGAATGATTTAGTAAAAAGAGAATGACTCACATTGCAAGTTTAAATGGACAAAGTCCGCCTACTAATTAAGCCTGGTAACCTAGTTAAATAATGCAAACAAGACTAGGTTAGTAACTTAATACAACATTTACGATAAATTCACGAAATCAAAACCCTCATGACGTATGACAAAGTATAGCCCGAATTCAGGTAGCACTTAAACATCCATCGGATCGGTTTCAATCGTTCGGACATTGTATCGTAGTAGTGATCGAGTTATTACCCTGTGATCGTAGCAGTGTCTTGACACTTAAATACACTAAGTTGGGCACTTTAGATCGTCTTTTGAAGAAAGTTTTCGAGCACATAAGAAAGGCCATGCAACGTACTATTTATAGCTGAATTTTGACTTATTCGCGGCCCTCGTAAACTCGAAGGGCAACCTACGCGGCCCGCGAGTGCCACCCTAGCTACGGCTAGGGCTGCCGTGTCACGGCGTAGGTCTGCCACGTGTCTGGCACATGGCCTTGATCATTATCCGAAGCTTTGACAAGCTGTCGTGCCCCGCATAGACTCTTCTTAAGTCTTACGCGGCCCGCGACAGATCAGTAAATTTGGACTTTCTTGATTTTTCATAAGGATTAGGGTTTTAGGGGTCCGGATTTCCACTTACAAAGTGTTTTGGGACATTTTTGCAGGTCCTTACATCCTCCCCACCTTATTTAAAATCTCGTCCTCGAGATTTACTGAAACGGGTAAGGGTACTTCCGCTTTATTTCCGATTCCAGTTCCCACGTGTACCAATCTCTTGTGTTTAAGGTGTTTGACCTTTCTGTCTTCTATTTGAAGAGGTTTTTCAATGAATTTCAATTTTTCGTTTACCTCTATATCTTGAAGAGGTACTACCAGTGATTCATCAGATAAACACTTCTTGAGATTAGATACATGAAACACATCATGTAGTTATAGTTGATAGGCCACTAGTCCTATTCGTTGGGTAACTGCAAATGGTCCTATGTACCTTGGACTTAGCTTTCCTTTCTTACCGAATCGAACTACTCCTTTCCAAGGAGAAACTTCCAATAGTACCTTATCCCCAACTTGAAATTCCAATAGCTTGCGTCGATTGTCTGCATAACTCTTCTGGCGATCTCGAGCCATTTTAAGTCTTTCCTTGATTTGAGTTATCTTGTCGGTGGTTTCCTGTACAATCTCGGGACCTGATAATTGAATTTCTCCTATTTCTGCCCAGCATACGGGTGTTCTACACTTTCCTCCATATAATGCTTCGAACGGGGCAACATTGATGCTTGTATGATAACTATTGTTATAGGAGAATTCTATTACTTGTAAATGGTCATCCCAGTTTCCACCGAAATCTATTACACATGCCCTAAGCATAACTTCCAGGGTTTGAATCGTCCTTTCACTTTGTCCATCTGTTTGGGGATGGTATGCAGTACTTAAATTTAAGCGTGTCCCCATTGCTTCTTGAAAACTTGTCTAGAAATGTGAAGTGAAACGACTGTCCCTATCTGACACAATGGAGAGTGGGACTCCATGTAAGGATACTACCTCATCTATGTACAACTTTGCTAATCCTTCCATGCTAAAGGTCTCCTTCATTGGCAGGAAATGAGCTGATTTAGTTAATCGATCTACAATTACCCAGATTGCATCGTTACCTTTCCTGGTCTTGGGTAGCTTAGTAACAAAGTCCATTGTTATTAGTTCCCATTTCCATACAGGCATTTCTAACTGTTGGAGTAAACCTGAAGGTTTTTGGTGTTCTGCCTTAACTTGTGAACAAGTTAGACACTTAGAAACGTATTTAGCTATGTCTTTTTTCATTCATATCCACTAGAAGTTATTTCTTAAATCTTGGTACATTTTGTTATTACCAGGATACATCGTGTACCTAGATTTATGGGCTTCCTCTAAAATCTTATCTCTTAAATTTCCTTGCCTAGGTACCCAAATCCTGTTCTTATGGAATCTCCAAATCCCATCAGTCCCTTGCTCTAATTCTTTTATCAGCCCTTTCATTCCTTCAGCATCATCCTTGATTGATGTTTCCTGAACGTTCTTCAGTTGTTCCATCAAATCTAATTGGAGATTTAATCTAAGAGCACGAATTCGCCTTTGCTTCTCATGGTATTTACGACTTAGGGCATCTGCAACTATATTGGCCTTTCCTTCGTGATATAGGATATCACAGTCATAGTCACTTAGAATTTCCATCCATCTTCTTTGCCTCATGTTCAATTCTTTTTGCCCAAATATGTATCTTAAACTTTTATGATCTGTATAGACGGTAAACTTACTTCCATACAGATAATGTCTCCAAATCTTGAGGGCAAAAATTATTGCTCCTAATTCTAAATCATGGTCGTATAATTTTCCTCGTGCTTCTTCAACTGCCTTGAAGCATATGCAATTACCTTTTTGCGTTGCATTAGCACAGATCCTAATCCTATCTTAGAAGCATCACAGAATACTTCAAAATCTTCTATTTCGTCTGGTAAGGCCAGAATTAGGGCATTTGTTAACTTTTGCTTCAAAATCTTAAAGGCTTCTTCTTGTTTAGGTCCCTATTCAAACTTAATGGTTTTACAAGTTAGCTTAGTTAAGGGAAAAGCTATCTTTGAAAAGTCCTTGATGAAGCGCCTATAGTATCCAGCTAATCCTAGAAAACTTCTAACTTCGGTAGCTGATTGCAGGAGCTTCCAATTGGTTATTGCTTCTACCTTGGAGGGATCTACGTGAATACCTTCGTGATTCACCACGTGTCCTAAAAATTGCACCTCTTGTAGCCAAAATTCACACTTAGAAAATTTGGCGTAAACCTTTTCCATTCTTAACAGAGCTAAGAGTGCATGCAGGTGCTTATAATGCTCGTCCTGGCTTTTGGAATAAATAAGTATGTCGTCGATGAAGACAATTACGAATTTATCCAAATACGGCTTACAGATCCTATTCATCATGTCCATGAATGCTGCAGGGGCATTTGGTAACCCAAAGGGCATGACTGTAAACTCATAGTGACCATACCTAGTCCTGAAAGCAGTTTTAGGTATGTCTTCTTCTTGTACCTTCAGTTGATGATATCCGGAGCGCAAGTCTATCTTGGAGAAATATCTAGCTCCCTAAAGTTGATCAAAAAGGTCATCTATCCTAGGTAATGGGTATCGATTCTTAATTGTAACTTTATTCAATTCCCTATAATCGATACACATTCGCATTGAACCGTCCTTCTTTTTCACAAACAACACTAGTGCTCCCCAAGGGGATGAACTAGGTTGTATGAATCCCTTGCCTAGCAATTCATCCAACTGATTTTTCAATTCTAACATTTCAGTGGGTGTTAACCGATAAGGTGCCTTAGCTATTGGTGCAGTTCAGGAATTAGATGAATTCTTAACTCTACTTCTCTATCTGGTGGTAATCCAGGTAGCTCTTCTGGGAATACATCCGGGTATTCTGATACTATTGGAATTTCCTTAAGTTCCTTACTTTTAGTGTTAATGATTACCAAAATCATATAGACTATTCCTTGTTTTCGTTTATAACTAGCAACTTTCATTACTTAAATGAACTTCATTGGTTTACGTGGGTTATTTCCTGTAACCACAATTACTTCTCCTGCGGGTGTATGAATTTCTATGTAATTCTTATCACAGAGGATTCGAGCATGGTTGGCTACTAACCAATCCATTCCTAACAGGACATCGAATACAGCTAAATTCATAGGCAGCAGGTTTGCTGAAAATTTATGGCCTGAGAGTTCTATCTTTTCTTCTTGCAAAACTTTATCTATATTAACAGAATTTCCATCTGCCGTTTCTACCGTATAAAGGTGCCTAAATTTGGTTAAAGGTTGCTTAAGAGCTTGGTAGAATGAAGTATTTATAAAACTTTGGTTTGCACCAGAGTCAAATAATACTTTTGCATAAACATCGTATACAAGAAACGTACCATCTATCACATCCGGAATCAGATCTGCTTCTTGAGTTGTCAGCTGAAAGGCTCTTGCGTTCTTCTTATTAGTTCGTTCAGCAGGTTTGGCCTTGTTGTCAGTTAGCTTGACCAGTTTAGGGCATTCTGGTCTAAAATGTCCAGCTTCTCCGCAATTGTAGCAGATCTTTGATTTCTTCCTACACTCCTCCTCTCGTGCCTCGGCACCTTGCAGAAATTACAATTTTCTTGGCATTTACCAAAATGTTTCTTTCTACAGTTTCTGTAGAATGGAGGTGTGGAAGATTGCCCAGTTCCCTTTTTCTTGAAGTTGCTATTAATATTACTCCCACGGAACCCTTGAGTAATTTTCTGAGCTAATTCTTTTTTCATGTTCTCTTCTCTTGTACGTACCAGCCCGTCGGTTAAGGTATTTGCGAATTCAACCGCATCGTCAATCGTGCGAGGTCTCGCAGCCTTGACTGTGTCGCGAATCTCGCTAATTAGTCCCCAAATGTAGCGAGAAATAAGCACCGGTTCTGGCGAAGCCAGAGTTGGTACAATTCTAGCATACTCGAATAATTTCGAAGTATACCCTCCACAATCAACGTCCACCATCCGGTGGTTCAGGAACTTATTCGTCATTTGTTCCTTTTCGTAGGAGGGACAAAACTTTCTTTCTACGAATTCCTTAAATTCCTCCCAACTCATGGCATAAGCCACGTCACTTCCCTTGGCTTGCAGCACCGTGTTCCACCATTCTAACGCTTCTTCTTTGAAAAAGTGGGATGCATACATAACCTTGTCTTCCTCGGCGCATTTACTTATTTTGATTACTGCTTCGATCTTTTCTAACCAACGCAGTGCGGCAGTTGCCCCTTCATTGCCTGCAAATTCGATTGGCTTACAGGCAAGAAATTCTTTGTAAATGCAACCAGGTGTTGCCACTTTCATTTTCTTAAGGAATGGGGCTTGAACCACATTATTATCATTATTGCCGCCCCCGTTTACACTTTTACTGAAATTATCATCGTGGGTGCATTTGCTATGGTTAGTTTGGGAAGGTTCACCAGGGTTCTTAACAGCAGCGACGATTGCAGGGATAGCGTTGGCTATTCCCTGAGCGACGACATTTTCTATATCTTGCCTATTGAGAAAGTGTCTTCATTATTAGGTTCAGATTGGTTAACTTCATTTGCTGGTTGATTTTCTGCGTTTTCCATCTGAATAATTAACAATATACAAATTATTGTCATAAAATAGATAGCAACCAAACACAGTCGGGTAATCACAACAAAAATTAAGTTAACACAGATAGCCAAAATCGTCGACATTGCGACATTTATAATTTTATATATTATGCATCAGTACAAGCCACGTATTTACAGATATTTTATTTTAGTGATATTTATATTATTATACATTATTTTATTATATATATATATATATATATTCCACATAATAATATTATACAAAACATTCAATTCTGGTTAACTGGTCCTTTCAGAAATGACGCTCCCTCTCGTCGTACTTCCACATGATGTTTTCCCCTACTTCTCGAATCCGATTCCCTGCATCCACCAATTCCTCACCATAGCGACGCAGTTCGGCAACGTTCTTCGGGTTCATGGGTGGAAAAGGTGCAGGTTCTGGATCAAACTGGGGAAAGTAAACATTATGGTTATTCATGAAGTTCTGAAAGTGCCAGTCACTTGTCCACCATTCTTCCAACTGTCCGGTAAAAGGTTGTGGATTGACAATTGGGTATGGAATAACAGGTTTCAAATTGATAGGAAGTTCGGATTGGGCAGGAAAATTGAAAATGGTTTCATCAGCTGGTACGATGAGGTCACAGTTTGCCAATTTTCCATCGAATTCCTCCCAAGGTGGCAACTCCTGGGCCTGGCCAGAGCTTTCCCCTACTTCCTTTCCTTTTCCTTTGTCTTTTGGATCCTCTGTGTTTTTCACCTTTTGGGCAGCTGGCTTCTTCTTGCGCTCTCGCTTCCAGTCCAAAAGTCTTCTCCTCTTTTTGGGTTTTGGTTTCTCCTGAGGCTAGGCCTGAAAGACTATTGGCTCTTTGGTGTCAGCCTGATAACCAGATTGGGTTCCGGAAATCTCCATATCAGGAGTATGGATAGTGAAACTTCGGTGGGCTTCCCATAGTTCGTTCATGTTGTTAGGCACACATGAAGAAACACACAAAATTTCAAGTTAAAATTTTATTTATTGTAAATTTAATTTTCACATAATCACAAATTGGCAAATTGGAAGCTTAAGTATTTCTCAAATACTTAGGTGGCTTAAATCAGTGGCTCTAATACCACCTTTTTGTCACGACCCCCGACCCAGTTTCCTGGTTCGAACGCCGTAGGACAGAAACCATTAGTATTAATATTTAATTTGGCAGCGAAAATTTTAACAGGATCATTTAAAAGTGAAATTACTCAATTATTTTATTTCAAGTTTCGGGAAAAATCCCGTAATTTATAATAAAGGAATTTCACTGGGAAATCCCCCGTTTACAAAAACATGTTTATTTATTTACTGAGCCACTTTTGTCCAAGCTGCTAGTGCTATACGGCATTTTTCCTTGTTCACAGTAAATCACCTGAAATAAATTTAAAAAGATTTTATCAGCAGGAAATACTAGCGAGTCATTCAATTTGTACAAAACGACACATTGTTATAATCTACAGTATTAAGAGCGATTACATTGTTTATATATCAACCAATTACCCAAAATGGTATTTGTCACTCGACCGTATCTGTGACTATTGTCATATCATCCATTGACTAACCTGTTGTCCAATGGTGACGGTTATCAAGTAACGTATACAAAACCCCACATACCGGTTGTAATTGAAGATTACAAAGACTTAATCCCTGTAATTATAACTTGGAAAATAAATAGGGTTTTGGAATGATTTGGTAAAAAGAGAATGACTCACATTACAAGTTTAAATGGATAGAGTCCGCCTATTGATTAAGCTTGGTAACATAGTTAAATAATGAAAACGTGACTAGGTTAGTAACTTAATACAACATTTACGATAAATTCACGAAATCAAAACCCTCACGACGAATGACAACGTATAGCCCGAATTCAGACAGCACTTAAACATCCATCGGATCGGTTTCAATCGATCGGACATTGTATCGTAGCAGTGATCGAGTTATTACCCTGTGATCATAGCAGCATCTCGACACTTAAATACACTAATTTAAGCAGTTTAGAACGTCTTTTGAAGAAAGTTTTCGAGCACAGATGAAAGGCCATGCAACGTACTATTTATAGCTGAATTTTGACTTATTCGCGACCCACGTAAACTCGAAGGGCAACCCACGCGGCCCGCGAGGGCCACCCTAGCTACGGCTATGGCTGCCGTGTCACGACGTAGGTCTTCCACGTGTCTGACACGTGGCCTTGATCATTTTCCGGAGCTTTGACAAGTTGTCACGCCCCTCGTAGACTCTTGTTAAGTCTTACGCGGCCCGCGACAGATCAATAAATTTGGACTTTCTTGATTTTTCATAAGGATTAGGGTTTTAGGGGTCCGGGTTTCCACTTACGAAGTGTTTTGGGACATTTTTGCAAGTCCTTACAAAGCATCAGCTACTACATTAGCCTTTCCTGCATGGTACTGGATATTACAATCATAATCGCTAAGAATTTCCATCCATCGTCTCTGTCTCATATTTAACTCTTTTTGCCCGAAACATATCTTAGACTCCTATGATCGGTGAAAATAGTAAACTTGCTACCATACAGGTAGTGTCTCCAAATTTTAAGGGGAAAAATTATGGCTCCTAACTCTAGATCATGGGTTGTATAATTCTCTTCATGATTCTTAAGTTGTCTAGAGGCATAGGTTATAACATTTTGACGTTGCATCAACACACATCCATATCCTAACTTAGAAGCGTCACAATAGACTACAAAGTCTTCAGTTCCTTCTGGTAACGCGAGTATGGGTGCGTTGGTTAACCTTTGCTTAAGAATTCTAAAAGATTCTTCCTGTTTTGGTCCCCAGTCAAACTTAACTGATTTACAGGTCAGTTTTGTTAAAGGAATAGCTATTCTACAAAAATCTCTGATAAACCGTCCATAATACCCTGCTAATCCAAGAAAACTTCTCACATCCGTTGGTGACTTAGGGACTTTCCATTTAGTAATCGCCTCGATCTTTGTGGGATACACATGAATTCCTTCATGATTTACCAGGTGTCCAAGGAATTACACTTCTTGTAACCAAAATTCACATTTTGAGAATTTAACATAAAGCTTTTCGTTTCTCAGTAATGTAAGGAGTGCATGCAGATGCGCTGCATGTTCTTTTTGATGTCTGTCATTAGTCACATGCAAAAACTGAAATAAACTAGTAGCTAGAGTAAGTCGGGTATCGAAACAGAGGAGGATTGTGGAAAGTGTGTAATGTTAAGTATTTACTAACAACTATAAAAAAATAAACTGATGATTGTAAAACTGATATGGAATTAAAACACATGAAACAAGTTGCAATTAAGAAAGAAATTGAGTTGTAGTAAACAATGATGAGAAAAGGTGATCACTCCGGGATTCAGATTCTGTAATTACTAATAACATAGTTCTGATTTTATTGGATGCTATTGATTGAATAGTAAATTTGTCACATCTACCAATTACCTATGTAGTTCAAAATCTTAATACTAATTGATCAGATAAATATTAAAACAAACATACATAGAAATCATTCTATCAACAAAAGCATAGTTGGATTCAAAACATAATTATAACTCTGACTGTCACTCAGGATTTGTCTGTCACACAAATAATATAATCATGTAAATAGTCGGCTGTCACCCGACTACAAATCCGAATCTCAATACAAAACAGAAACTAGAATTAAAAGTGTCTCACACGAATCATTCACCCGAAGTGTCCACGAGAGATTTAGCCGCTCATCTCGGTTGAATGATCTTCACTGTCTTGATACCCGGTTGAAAAACCCTTTTCTTCTTTTCCGTCGAGATGATGATTCAGTGTGATGATTAATATTAAAATCATCTCTCCAAAGTCGGCTATGTGCGTGGGCCCAAGAGTTCGAAAAGAACCCAACCTCCAAATTGTGGATTGTTTCTTTCTCTAAACTGTCAAGCCCATGTGCGGCCCAATGTCTCCAGCCCACATGTGTCGCCACTCCAAGACCCCCTTTCACGTGATATTTTGCCTCTACTCAAATAATGATGATGTTCGATGATGTCATGTAATCTTTAATCAAAGTCAAAACCCTCACATGATGTCCTGCCTCAATCTCAAAGGTGGTGTTTGTTTTTGCAGACATAAATTGTCTGCAAGCTGATTTCATCTGTTTTTATGTCTGCAACTAAAGATGTGGTCTGAAGATCTGCAACCTGAAAATGTAAGACTGTTTGTTTTTATAAGTTGATACCGGTCTGAAGCGCGTCAAACAATGACGACACATTCACATTCCGCTTCGATCCAGCGTAGGAGAAGAGGGAGGTCGGAGAAGGAGCTGGTCACCAAAGGAGGAGGGGGGAGGTCGCCGGAGAAGGAGGTAGGTCGCCGGAGGAGGAGGGAGGTCGGAGAAGAGGTAGGTCGCCGGAGGAGGTAGGTCGCCGGAGGAGGAGGTAGGTCGCCGGAGGAGAAGAGGGAGGTCGGAGAAGGAGGAGGAGCGTAAATCATGGAAGTCTCAATTTAGTTTCAATCACGACAAGTCAGGGAACCAAATGAAAAAGGAAGGTTATGGTTATCCTTCGATGTGGTTGATTGGCTTTGGTTGACATGTTTTTGGGCGGCAGTTTGAAGGAGGTTTCAAACATGTGGGTTGTATATATTTTACATGTTCTTAAATATTGTCAAAACATGAGACTTACTAAACTAGAGAAGTTAACTTGGTTAGTTTTATAACCTTAAACCTCTCCTTGAAACCTTAATAAGATTAACTAGGTTATTATTATTTTTAACAACTAACTATATTACCTTTAATAAATTTTAGTTGAAATTAAATTAATTATTTATAAAAGTAAATAAATAAATTAATAAATGAATTAAATCAAAGAATAATTCCCTCAATGCTTATCTATTTTGCGGAATTTTTTTTTTCCAGATTTAAAGTTAGGATCCAAAATTTCAAAACGGGTCGGATTTTAAGAATCCAATTTGACGGATGTTACAGATTATTTCCTAACATAAATGATAAAATTTTGGTGTCAGCAGAACACTTCTGTGGCTGAGATTAGCAGTTGTAGCTATGATACCACCTTCTATCGCAACCCCCTGATCCCTTTTCCCCGGGAGCGGGCGACCGCGAGTCTCAGAGCGGTGGTATCGGTGTTTATTAATTTAGCAGCGGAAATTACATCAGGATCGTAGTTAGGAAATAGTTTATTAGAGTAAAATACCACACTTTTATAATTAATAAATATACGGGAGAAACACAAGTTTTCATTACAACATGTTTATAGGGATAAACCTTAATTTATTGAAATAAAACTTCTTTCTTGTTAAGGTAACTTTTATAGCCAATTTTCCAAGCCTTCAGTTCTTTCCAGCGCTTTCCAGCTGGCTTCTATTTGGCTTTCACATTTTGTTACCTGAAACGCGTTATAAAAAGTTTTATCAGCAAGAAATACTGGTGAGTGAATCCTAGTTTAATCAAAACAAGTTTTATCATTTTACAGCATTGAGGGCAATCCGCAATTACATTTGTTTACATCTACTTTAATTACCACCCACGGTACTGTCAATCCTAACTTGTAGTCATGCTACTACTCACAGTGTAGTAACAAGTTATGTATACAAAACCCCAACATACCAAGAGTAATTGTAGAATCACAAATACTCAATCAATGTTAAATATAATTTAAAACAATTGAGGTTTTGTAAAAACAGCTTACAAAAAGAGGAATTACTCACATTGTTATTTTAGATAATTCCTGGTAACTTCCTTGTTATAATCTATTTAGAACAAACAATACACACGTGTTAGTAAGATAACCCAATTTACATTAGCTATACCCTCCCCCCGAGACAGAACTCCAACGACTGAGTCGGGCAGATCCTTGACATGCGTTACGGAGCTCTAGATCAATTGGGCAGAGTAACTAATACGTAACCTGGGGTTATAATACTTACAACGAGGCAGAGCTTCCCTTTTAGTGGGTATTATACCCGAGAATTATTTTGACTATTAGAGATTCGAGAGAGAAATTTCGATTTTGAACGATTTCAACTAAACGTTGAAACCTCAATTTATAGGGCTGGAAATGGGGCGGCTCGCGCCCCGCGAGGGATTTAAGATGGGGCTTCGCGGCCCGCGAGGCTATAGGGTAGGCCCTAGCCTTGGTTAGTAACCTGTATAGGCTTGCTGGGTGTCACGCCACGTGGCAGGCTGGGGTGCGGCATGGTGGCCAGCTGTCGCGCCCCGCGACAGACTTTCCTGTCTGTGTTCTGCCCAGCGAGGGCCTTAAGGTTTTGTTTTATTTGATTTTTAATGAAATAAAGGTATTTCGGGGCCGTTTTTCATACACATGGTGTATTTTAGGACATATAGGGCACGTTTAAGAGTTTTGGGAGAGTTGTTATATCAGCCATCAAAATAGCTCAAGTCATCTTTACCCGTTCACTTATCCAATTGATTCCTCTGCATTTTTTGCCACAAGTGTTCAAGACCATTGGCATGATCGCTTAGGCCACCCGGGTGTTCAAGTCACTGATTTTCTTTCTTCCAATAAAGTCATTTCGTGTAATAAACGGAGTAGTTCTTTTGTGTGTCACTCTTGTCAAATTTCTAAGAAAAAACGTTTGCCTTTTGTGTTATCTACTTCTGTTACTTTATTACCATTTGACAAAGTGCACTATGACCTTTGGACATCCCAGGTTATAAGTAAATCGGGATACAAATACTATATGGTTTTGGTTGATGACTTTACACATTACACATGGGTATACCCTTTAAAATTCAAATCAGAAACTTTTTCAAAATTTTCAAAATTTCACAGATATATTAAAACCCAATTCAATTCAATTTATATATCAAATCTTTTCAATGTGACCAAGGGGGTGAGTTTGATAATCACAACTTCAAGTCGTTTGGTGACATAAATGGTCTACAATTCCGTATCTCGTGTCCTCACACGTCTCAACAAAACGGTAAATCGGAGCGTATGATTAAGCGCTTAAATGAACTTATGCTTGCCCTTTTAACACATGCCTCATTACCATCCAACTTCTGGGTTGAGGCTCTACATACGGCATGCTACCAACACAATATCTTGCCAACTAAAACCCTCCATCAAAACACACCCGCTTCAGCCCTATACCTACGCCAACCTTCATATGACCACCTTCGGGTCCTTGGTTGTGTTTGTTTTCCAAACACCTCCGCTACTCGTCTTCACAAACTTGATCTTCGATCCGTGTTATATGTCTTTCTCGGTTACCAGACTGATCATCGAGGCTATCGTTGCCTCAACCTTTCAACTAGTAAGGTGATTGTCTCCCGACACGTAATATTTGATGAGTGCTCTTTTCCTTTCAAAACTGTGTCTGTGACAACCCTAAAAATTTCAGGTATCCGTACCATTAATTTATATTTAATTACTGCTCAAATACCGTGCTTGCTTACAGTTGTAAATAAACCTCTACATGGTTTCTGAAATATATATAACCATGCCTCATACTTTATTTGCTGTTACTCTATTATTTACATACAGAACCTTAGTGACAACCTTGATGCACAAAAGCACAGTAGCACAATGAACGGATAACCCATTTAACACGCTGATATAGCCAGCACCAGGCAGACACTGCCTCTAAAGCCTGTATGAACCCGAGATAGTTTACTACGCTAGTAGAGAGTGTAGGGATAAGAGGGTTGTAGAACTGCGTCACTAGGTGATAATTACAGTGACCGGATGTGCCTAAAACGTACTTTAAGTACAAAATTCAGCACTTTAAATAAAAATTCAGCATTAAGCTAACTAATAAAGTGCCAAAACATGAGAAAAATATTACTAGACACTTTCCAAAGTGTCGGGAATAAGTTGTGTCACTAAAAATAGTAATAACGACACTCTAAAGCTTTGTTAAGTACTTTAACGGATCACTATCCAACCGAATAACCGGACTATACCCGGAACATAAAAATATTGTCATTAAAATTGTTTTTCCTTTTCTGAGCCAGTTAGGGTCCCCGAATACCCTAACACCCGTTACAACCTGCCACATGCTAGTAACCGGGTTAACCCCCTAATTAACTATCTGGATCCTAACTATTTAGTTGAAATTGAACTATATACCCCCCCCCCTTAACCGAAATCGTCCCCTAGGGGGACACCCTTGTCCTTACAAGATTAAAATAATCCTACTTTGCCTAATATCTAGTCAACACAATATCCGTTGGACAATGATGCAAGGTTTGTCTATAAGTAACAACACTTACCCACCATAACCTTCACCACACTTAACAAAACTCACTCCCTCTCCTCTCCTTGCTCCTCTCGGCCGAAGACACAAGCACACACACACACCCATCTTTCGATTTCCATCTTCCAATTCCAAGCACATACAAGGGTTAAGGATCGCATATAAGGAACCTCGGTGCACTCGGATTGCGAAGGACCTCGCTACATTGCTTTTATCCACTCGATTTCCGACTAGTTTCTTCCCGAGCCTCGAGCTAGTAGTAAGTGACTTTAAACGCCTTCTTGATATATTCTAAAGTGGTTAAAATGAACTTTGTCGGTTAAAAATCATGAACATACAATATTACATACTAAAAGTTTATAAAAATGATAAACATGTTGGATAAAAGCAATAGAGTTGTGTAAAACTTGTAAGACTTGTTTTATTATGATTATTTAGTGTTGATCTATGATTGTAGTAGCTCCGATCGTCATCTAACCCGGCTAAGTCATGTTCATGTAACATGACCTAGAGTATGTTTAAGTATGCAAGAGGTTAAATGACGAATACTACTACGTATCAAACATGAACTTGTGTAAAGACAATATTTCTTATGAAATAGACTTGCAAACTAGTAGATCTACGGATCTACAAGTGGTATTTTCAAAGGACCAAGCGTCAAAAGAAATCATATTTTCTAAACCGGGTTTTACATGAACAAGAATGATTTTTGTAAACACACAAGTGTGTAGACACTTGTGTAACACAAGGTTTTGACAAAAGAACTATTTTTGTAAATGTTGACAAGAAGTTATAAAGATGTAACTTCTTTAAAAACGAGACTCTTAAGAAACCGAGTTGATTTATACAAAGATCCACTAAAAGTAATAGAAAGTTACTACATATTTTGGATAAACCACGAGTTCATGTATTTTTGCGATTTATATCTATTTTGACTAGTTTGATGGTTTGAATATTGTTATTGTTGATTGGGAAAATTGTTGATTTAAATTTTAAAAGAAAATGATACGCTTGAAAGCGTGGCCACCTCCTGTTACAGGGGAAACTCTGGCGAAATTTTTCCAAAAACCTAACACTTGGAAATATTTTCACCACAAGTGTTATGAATATAATTTTAACTTGTTTTCAAAATATAAATTTCGTCACGACTTTTATTACAAAATTTCAAAGTGTCGGAGGTGGGATTTTCACAAAATAAAACTTGATAAATATATATTTAGTATATATTTTTCATAACAACACTTGTGAGTTTTTATGATTATTTTGTGAACTATACAAATATTATTTTTAGGGTAAAAATAATATTACCAAATGTTAACAACTCCAAAATAATTCAAACGCCGTCACAATAAATATTAAGTTACAACGGTATTATTAATGCCACCCGATCTTTAAACGTAACTTACGCATTTTCGGAAAAATACTAATGAACGCGTATTTTGACAAGAGTATTATTTTGGAAAATTATATGGACTAAAATATAATATTTTTGGGAAAGATATTTATATTTTGGAAGTAAAGTATTTTGGATAAATGGAATAAAATATATTTTTAAGTGAGACTTAATAATATATTTCGAAGATTCACAAACGCACATGTATTAAAGCCCCCATCCTTGGGAAGGAACGTATTTACCAAATAATTATTAAGTGTACATACGAAATAGTTGTCTAACTGTTTCCCAAAGACATTAAACCTTAAGCTAAGGCACGGCCGTCCGTCTAATAGAAATTAGTACGTGTAGGTCGACGCTCAGCAGATTGACCAGGAGATTTTCTTGTTAGAGACGCACCACTGTGAGTTCATGTCCCCCCTTTCTCTTAACTGTTTTCAGCTTTCTAAACAGCGGGGTGAAATACATGTTACTATGATTACAAGTACTTTTTACATGGTATGGATAGCGTAAGGAGGGTTATTATTTAGATCATGTGAGTGGGTAGGCGCAACTTGAGGCCATTAATCCTCATTATAGGACCGAGGGACAGTAGCGGTAGATCTATCTGGGTGTAGCGAGCCCAGCCCCAGGCCCAGCGTAACGGACCTCGGGGTGACTTTGTACCCAACGCGAAATATGCTAGGTTTGAGTCTTCCTACTTGCACTTCACACATATCAATGGCCTTGCAAACCATTGGTGATCTCTTTTTCCTTATTTGCTACATGCCAGGATTTTCATACTTACAAAGGTTTTACTTACTCACTACACATGAACTTGCTCAAAAATTTTTGTTGATTTTTCCAACTTACATGTATTTCAGGTAATTAAGGATCTGGCATGGTATGCTACGTTTTTCACGCTGCATAAGAGAAATAAGGTCATCCAAGTTTAGGGGTCGTGGCTCTTGCCTGGACGAGCCACAGTTCTTAAACTACGTCTGCTTTATATTTATGGTTATAAATCCTGAACAATGTTTTTATGTTATTAGGTTGTAATCTCCGTTGTGTGTGTCAGCACTTTAAAACAATGTTGTGGTACTTTTATTTTGAAACTTAAATCAATGGATGATCTGCATGGTTTTACTTTCATATAGCTTTGTTGTGATTAAGCTATGGTATTAAGAAGTCACACCAAATTAACCCACGCTTCCGCAAAGCCAGGGTGTGACAGCTTGGTATCAGAGCTCTGATCATAGTGAACTAGGATTCCTTCTCGAGTCTAGACTATGGTCACTAGGGCTCTCACGAAAACATTTTTACACTGCATACCACTTAAGTCCAGATCCAAAACGTTTTTACAAACAAATGTTGAGCACATTTTATATAATAGTTATAGGCTCAGTCTAGGAGGCTGAGGCTCGGTCTGGGAGGCCGAGGCTCGGTCTGGGAGGCCGAGGCTCGGTCTGGGAGGCCGAGGCTCGGTCTGGGAGGCCGAGGCTCGCCTGGGAGGCCGAGGCTCGGTCTGGGAGGCCGAGGCTCGGTCTGGGAGGCCGAGGTAGTTGTCTAGTGGGACTAGGAAGAGCAGTCTGAGAGGCTGGGAGGCTAGTGGGACTAGGAAGAGCAGTCTGGGAGGCTGGGAGGCTAGTGGGACTAGGAAGAGCAGTCTGGGAGGCTGGGAGACTAGTGGGACTAGGAAGATCAGTCTGAAAGGCTAGGAGGCTAGTGGGACTAGGAGAACTATTTGATTGCTTAACTGGTGACTAATATGTTTATCTGACTATATGATTGATTATTTGTGCATGTGTGTGTTTGTGTTACAAGACGACATGGCTTCCTCTTCAGATACTGGAGTGACGGACACCTTGGATCCTTTAGCGATCGTGTCGGACGACGAGATTATGTCAGAGAGTGAGGTACACACTTCAGATACCACCAGCACGGATGCAGATGATTTTCAGCTCTTCGCGCTACCCGATGTTGTTGCCGAGCCCGCTGATGGCCCCTATCGCTGGGGATTCGCCGCTCGCGGTGATCCCTGCCCCTGTACCCCTTGCCGCTTACCCTATTGTTGATATGCCCCTTGATGTAGGCACTGACAACGACGTCGACTTGTTTGATGAGGACCCACTGGAGGATGACATGGAGGGCGAGGCCCTTATTGCTGCCGGTGATCTCCTACTTCTCGCTAATGCTCCCACAGAGGAGGCACCCATCTATTCACCTGTCCCAGATTCCTTTGAGTTTATAACTTCTGCACCTTCACATGCGCTGGGAATGCAGCATCATTCGCACGACACGAACCCTAGTATGGCATCATCCGCTACACCTGCCCCTGCCCCTAGATTTTAGCATGGTCATGACGTTGATGACGATTTGGATCATGCTTTCCCACCGGGCTTTGATCTCGATCATGACATTGAGCTTATTCATTTAGATCAGCCCATGGAGGATTCCGTAGCCCCTGTTGACCCTATGTTTGCTGATTCCGCTGATTTCGAGATGGAGTTTGATGATTTGGAGCCTGCTGTCCCCTGAGCCAGTTGATGCTCCTGTCCTTGCCTCAGAGCATGAACTTAATCATGCCGATGCACCAGCTGTTGCTCCCTTGGTTGATGACGTACCTGTTAACGATCATCCTATTGTTGCTCCACTGTTGGGGGGATGATCATGCTGTTGATGCTGATATTGACGTCTCTCACATTACTGACATTCCTGCTGATCCTGTTGTTGCCCCTCTTCCTGACCCTGTGCCTGTGCAGTTCGATCATGCACCTTTTTGGTCATCGACACGCGCACACCCGAAATGGGTGGATAGACGATAACAATGGTTACCCACCTTTCGAGTTTCCTGTGACACTCTCGTGTGGCTCCTGTTTCAGCCCCTGTTTCAGTTCCTATGGATGCACCCTTGTTCCCACACTCACCACTGATGCTCACCACACCATTACATGACCCGGAGCCTGTACTTGAGCCAGCTACTACACTATTTGGGTCAGCTTGATGTTGCGCCCGCTGAACCTACACCTATACGTGGTCTCGATCCTGTTTCTTTTTAGTCTGCCAGACGTTGCGCCCCTTATATCTACCTGCATCAGGCAACCCCCTCATTTGTGGAGAGGTTCGTTTTCCCTTGAGAAGATCGACGCCCGTTACGCCATCGTGCCTAACACTTTCTGTCAAGACATACCCGCACCCCGTAGAGATGCTTCAGGACGGCGCCTGCATGATAATCCTTTTATTATAGCAGCATTTTCTACAGGCCGCACCGCTTGCTACATTCACCTCTACAACGCTCGATAAGCCGATTTGATGGTCCCTGTAAACGCACTATGCTAACTATAAACCTTTACCATTCCTCGCATTATGAAAACCACACACCGAATAAGTTGCTCCTGTAACATCAACTGCAGTTAAGGATATGAGTCGCAGAATGCGGAAGCTTGAGCTGACGCCATAATGGGCAACTTCAAACACAAGGCATTACGTAACCAAAAACATGAGTTAAGCACCTACATCACAAGACAGCATATTGTCTGAAAATTTTAAGTAAAACACCACGTCCTCCACCAGCATGCATTGATCCGCCACGTACATCAAGATCCCTTTTATGCTCTTGACCTTTGCTATTTCACCGTCTTCAGGATTTCGATACTCGTTCCTTTTACCATTGAGTGGCAAATCGGTTGACTACTTCAAGGAATATACGAGCTCGCGAAGGAAGTCAAGCATGTCGACAATTCCCCCACCTCAGTCACCAGTAATGTTGGTGTCTGGATTACGCAGATTGTGTTACGATTAGAGACGGCAAGATTGTGGAAATTTGTGAAGACCACGTCTGACTACGTAATTTAGATATGCTGATATACTTATTGTGTAAGGGTAGGGAGACCCGGTGACCCTGATAATGTGGTACATTTTGTAAGACAATGAAATTGTAGCCGGAAAAAGATGGGAACCAATTGCCATTAAGCATGCACCAAAACATTATGGCCAATAACCAACGAAAGCTCAGTTATTGCTAAATGCAATCAGTAATGCTTATGCACGTACTAAAAATTTTAATACTACATGTTTACTTGCTATACTCTCATTGAACGAAACCCTCAAATTACGTACGAATGCTATGATTTTGATGCAATGTGCTTACCCTCTTAAGGAAACCCGAATCATAAGACGTGCTACCAATATGACGGGAATGTGCTATGACTGAGAAACACGTGTTTGATTGTTATACTTTCGGTAAACATGATTCCAATTATTTGTGAGTAGAATTTCGTGATGTGTAATATGATGATTTAAATATGTGCGAATGCATATGATTTCAAACAACAATTTACATTCCCTGAATAGAAGAGGCCTAACTAACATAAACTTCTCCCTAGAAGATGTCGCATAAAGAAATCACCCGACTGACCGAGGCAGAATGGTTAGCGCACGCCTCACAAGTCAGAGCTCGGCACGAGGTTCTTCGCTACAAACATGGCGAAGATGCCTCATGGAGAAACCTACCTAACGGTAATGTTTAAGTCATCTAAGACACATTACGACACGTTTGGAAAGTCCCCAAAGTGCCTTGCTAATACCCATTGTGATGATGAATGCTTGAATACAGGTTGTACCTACCAGCATTTTCTAGAATGCAAACCTCTGAATTTCGGTGGCACGGGAGGTGCCATAGCTTTTGTAAAATGGGCTGAGAATGTGGATGCCGTTGTGCGAATGAGTGGTTGCACGCCAGAGCAGCAAGTCTCGTACGTTTCCGGATTGCTACAAGATGGAGCTCTGTTATGGTGGGACCGTAAGGTTCGAGAATTGGGCGAGGCTGTAGCATATGCGATGTCATGGAGCGAGCTGAAAGAAATAAAGCGGAAGGAGTATTGTTCACAGATTGATATCCAAAGGCTGGAATTAGAATTCTGGGAACTACAGAAGGAAGGTCCAAATTTGGTGGAGCACGTGCGAAGGATTTACGATTTGTCGCGAGTCGTTCCGTACCTGGTGGAACCCGAGTTGAAGAGAATGGAGCAATCCATTTGGGAACTGATGCCTCAAGCCTTGAGCTTGATGATGGTATCAACGCCACCATCACCCATGATTGCCCATGTGATAGGACTGGAGCTCACTAAGGAAGCACTTAGACTGGTGAAACTTTCAATCCCGGAAGAGAAGAAGGAAACTCCAGTGGAGACATCTGGGAAGAACAAAAGAAAGCTCGGTGAATTTCAAGGAGGTGATCAGGCAAATAAAAAGCATAAGGCCAAAAAGGGAAAGATGTACAAGGGTAAACTACCTAAGTGCGAAGAATGCACGCGCCATCATATCCGGGCATGCAAAACTGGAAAGTGTGATAACTGTGGCAGGGTGGGACACTACAAGGAGGAGTGTTACCGCCGGAAGAAACGTGGAAATCAAGGTCAAGATGGTAGTGGAAAACACGAAGTAAACAACGACCACAGTAACTTTCAGGACGGAAGCGGAGATATGGGGCACCTTAGGAAAGATTGCCCAAGGGAAATTAACCAAGACCATGAAGGAGCATCCAACACCGGAGCTAGTGAGGCATGCCGGGATCCAGATATGGTAGCTGGTACGTTCTTTATCAACCCAAAATTTTGCATCCGCGTTATTTGATAACAGTGCCGACCATAGCCTCGCATCTCATGAATTTAGGAATCTACTTAGTTTAGTAGAGAGTAACTTAGACGACCCACTCTTAATGAGGCTGGTTAATAAACGACCTCGACGTAGTAACTAGGATGAACCCGTGGTCGAGCAACCAACCGGAGAATCGTTATCCGCATCCCGGAATCGAACGACGAAGCAATCATAACTCATGAGGCAAGATACGCCTCTACAAACTACAAATTGCTTGAAGGCATGGAGGACGTTGCGTAAAGAATATGTTGTTTCTTGGCCCATGTCGGGGACAGGTGGAGCCGAAGAACTAAGCACGAAGATCTTCTTATTACAAGGAAATGCCCTAAGGTCTTCCCCGAGGATTTGCCAGAATGTTCTCTCCTACGGCTAATCCCGTTCACATCAGATAAATTCCCGGCGTCGCACCTGCAGTCAATACCCCTCAACGACTTACATCTTCGGGAATGCAAGGATTGACAGTGAAGTTTCAGAAGTTGATAGAAAAGGAAGACAACAGACCAAAATCCCCTGTTGGGTAACCCCTTTTCTGCTCGCCAAAAAGGAGGGATGATGATTTTCAAAAAAAAAAAAAAAAAAACGTCAACTACCAGGAGCCGAAAGAGCTAACTCACCAGAGTCAGTGACTCTTGCTAAGGATTAGGGAACCCCTTACATAACTGACGATGAGGACCCAACTACTACTACACGACTGATCGACGATCGAACATCGTTAGCGGAGAAATTCAGGGAGTATACCAGGATGAAATTGTGGGACAATGATTGTGCCTAGACATAAACAAGACGGTGCTTCCTACACAATGTATAAACCAGATCCACAAGGGATGCGGAATCCAGAGAAACTAGAAGCCGTACATCTAGGAACCATATATGTCAACTCAGTCAAACATCATTAGCTTGACCAACTTGTCATTGCAGTTAACGAAACCGAAAGTACTTAAATCTTCTTCCGTTGAAGTCTTCACTTTCACTTTTAACGAGTAGATATTTGCATTTCTACTCCCCTCAAGTAGTTGCATCACGTTGTTTCCTTCGCTGAGAGCGAACACACGCTTGCTTCGTATACTTGGTCACTTCTCTCTTTTGGTAGAAGCGCATCGCTTCATCACTTGAAAACTTATGTATAACCCATTCACCGTTTGCTACGAATGCGGTTTCATTTCGAATAAATGCTTCATTAAAGTTCAGATATTGCGTTGCCAACTCTAATTACTAGTTTGAGATTCAAACGACCTAGCTTTTTGTCATTGTTGACTCTTTTGTTATCAAGTCAACACATTTTCTTGAAACCGCTTTCCTTCAAGTTACGTGTTTACTATCGTGCCAAGATTTCCTTGTTGATATGTACGTTTATTGTTGGGTTACGTTGAAACTAAGTTCAATTGCATGAACTTATCCAGTTCACATGTTTGATTTAAGACGCTATATGATGTATTAAGAGCATCATATTCTAATACTTTGACAAAGATTCTTTTGTTTCGAGACATAGTAGACTTGTTTGGTCTATGGCTCCATTAAATCATTGATAGATTTCGATACCTTACAGTGATACTTTCACAGAATTGAAGCTTGCGCTTATCTGACTACTCACTTCGTACACGGATTTAGTTGATTATTTGACAACTTGCCCTAAATCCGTTTTCATTATCACAATTAAATCACTCTCAACACACTTGCGTGCTGAGTCAATGGTACATATCTTCATTTTATGCGCACAAAGTACCTTCTAACGATTCTATCGTTATCAATCAAACGCCTTGCAGTACTTAGTTTCATCTTCCGGCTTGCTTCGGTACACCTTCATCTGGTCTCAAACTCGGTGAATTTGTTCAGTCACCGCTATTATGGAATCAGGTCGTTGCGATACCTTGTGGTGTCATTACAAACTTGTAGCTTGTGCTAATCATGGTCAACCGTTTCACACCAAACTGTATATCTTTTCGTTTGACCTGCCATTTAAACATTTCCGATGCAACTACAAATCAAGGTTAGGATACACCAGATTCGTTTGTACTCATTCAGTGTATTCTCGTAGTTCAAAATGTTCAACACACTGAACCTTGCCACTCGTCTACTTGGGAGTTGACAGATCAATTTACCATTTCATTTGAGTTATTGATTTTTGAATTCATATAGAGGGTGCTATGTTTCGTGAAAACTCGCTTGGATACTGCGATTGATCGTTTGAGGATCTTATTAGTTGAAACTCCTCTCTTGTGGACCCCCCCTGCTAGCTGGTTTACACTAGGCTATACGTCAAGTACGTCTTGTACCTCTGACACCAACCGCTATGAGCACACACTTTTTAACCCTAGGGTACGAGTTGTTATATATTCTTGGACTCACCAAGTGTGAGTAAGGTTTGATTCGGATTAATAATTATCTACCTCGATGTTGTTTATATGCATACATGTGGGACGTAACCATAAGGAGTTAAGGTAGTACAAATTTCGGGGACGAAATTTCTTTAACGGGGGGAGAATGTGACAACCCTAAAAATTTCAGGTATCCGTACGATTAATTTATATTTAATTACTGCTCAAACACCGTGCTTGCTTACAGTTGTAAATAAACCTCTACATGGTTTCTGAAATATATATAACCATGCCTCATACTTTATTTGCTGTTACTCTATTATTTACATACAGAACCTTAGTGACAACCTTGAGGCACAAAAGCACAGTAGCACAATGAACGGATAACCCATTTAACACGCTGATATAGCCAGCACCAGGCAGACACTGCCTCTAAAGCCTGTATGAGCCCGAGATAGTTTACTACGCTAGTAGAGAGTGTAGGGAAAAAAGGGTTGTAGAACTGCGTCACTAGGTGATAATTACAGTGACCGGATGTGCCTAAAACGTACTTTAAGTACAAAATTCAGCACTTTAAATAAAAATTCAGCATTAAGCGAACTAATAAAGTGCCAAAACATGAGAAAAATATTACTAGACACTTTGCAAAGTGTCGGGAATAAGTTGTGTCACTAAAAATAGTAATAACGACACTCTAAAGCTTTGTTAAGTACTTTAACGGATCACTATCCAACCGAACAACCGGACTATACCCGGACATAAAAATATTGTCATTAACATTGTTTTTCCTTTTCTGAGCCAGTTAGGGTCCCCGAATACCCTAACACCCGTTACAACCTGCCACATGCTAGTAACCGGGTTAACCCCCTAATTAACTAACTGGATCCTAACTATTTAGTTGAAATTGAACTATATACCCCCCCCTTTAACCGAAATCGTCCCCTAGGGGGACACCCTTGTCCTTACAAGATTAAAATAATCCTACTTTGCCTAATATCTAGTCAACACAATATCCGTTGGACAATGATGCAAGGTTTGTCTATAAGTAACAACACTTACCCACCATAACCTTCACCACACTTAACAAAACTCACTCCCTCTCCTCTCCTTGCTCCTCTCGGCCGAAGACACAAGCACACACACACCCATCTTTCGATTTCCATCTTCCAATTCCAAGCACATACAAGGGTTAAGGATCGCATATAAGGAACCTCAGTGCACTCGGATTGCGAAGGACCTCGCTACATTGCTTTTATCCACTCGATTTCCGACTAGTTTCTTCCCTAGCCTCGAGCTAGTAGTAAGTGACTTTAAACGCCTTCTTGATCTATTCTAAAGTGGTTAAAATGAACTTTGTCGGTTAAAAATCATGAACATACAATATTACATACTAAAAGTTTATAAAAATGATAAACATGTTGGATAAAAGCAATAGAGTTGTGTAAAACTTGTAAGACTTGTTTTATTATGATTATTTAGTGTTGATCTATGATTGTAGTAGCTCGGATCGTCATCTAACCCGGCTAAGTCATGTTCATGTATCATGACCTAGAGTATGTTTAAGTATGCAAGAGGTTAAATGATGAACACTACTACGTATCAAACATGAACTTGTGTAAAGACAATATTTCTTATGAAATAGACTTGCAAACTAGTAGATCTACGGATCTACAAGTGGTATTTTCAAAGGACCAAGCGTCAAAAGAAATCATATTTTCTAAACCGGGTTTTACATGAACAAGAACGATTTTTGTAAACACACAAGTGTGTAGACACTTGTGTAACACAAGGTTTTGACAAAAGAACTATTTTTGTAAATGTTGACAAGAAGTTGTAAAGATGTAACTTCTTTAAAAACGAGACTCTTAAAAAACCGAGTTGATTTATACAAAGATCCACTAAAAGTAATAGAAAGTTACTACATATTTTGGATAAACCACGAGTTCATGTATTTTTGCGATTTATATCTGTTTTGACTAGTTTGATGGTTTGAATATTGTTATTGTTGATTGGGAAAATTGTTGATTTAAATTTTAAAAGAAAATGATACGCTTGAAAGCGTGGCCACCTCCTGTTACAGGGGAAACTCTGGCGAAATTTTTCCAAAAACCTAACACTTGGAAATATTTTCACCACAAGTGTTATGAATATAATTTTAACTTGTTTTCAAAATATAAATTTCGTCACGACTTTTATTACAAAATTTCAAAGTGTCGGAGGTGGGATTTTCACAAAATAAAACTTGATAAATATATATTTAGTATATATTTTTCATAACAACACTTGTGAGTTTTTATGATTATTTTGTGAACTATACAAATATTATTTTTAGGGTAAAAATAATATTACCAAATGTTAACAACTCCAAAATAATTCAAATGCCGTCACAATAAATATTAAGTTACAACGGTATTATTAATGCCACCCGATCTTTAAACGTAACTTACGCATTTTCGGAAAAATACTAATGAACGCATATTTTGACAAGAGTATTATTATGGAAAATTATATGGACTAAAATATAATATTTTTGGGAAAGATATTTATATTTTGGAAGTAAAGTATTTTGGATAAATGGAATAAAATATATTTTTAAGTGAGACTTAATAATATATTTCGAAGATTCACAAACGCACATGTATTAAAGCCCCCATCCTTGGGAAGGAACGTATTTACCAAATAATTACTAAGTGTACATACGAAATAGTTGTCTAACTGTTTCCCAAAGACATTAAACCTTAAGCTAAGGCACGGCCGTCCGTCTAATAGAAATTAGTACGTGTAGGTCGACGCTCAGCAGATTGACCAGGAGATTTTCTTGTTAGAGACGCACCACTGTGAGTTCATGTCCCCCCTTTTTCTTAACTGTTTTCAGCTTTCTAAACTGTGGGGGTGAAATACATGTTACTATGATTACAAGTACGTTTTACATGGTATGGATAGCGTAAGGAGGGTTATTATTTAGATCATGTGAGTGGGTAGGCGCAACTTGAGGCCATTAATCCTCATTGTAGGACCGAGGGACAGGAGCGGTAGATCTATCTGGGTGTAGCGAGCCTAGCCCCAGGCCCAGCGTAACGGACCTCGGGGTGACTTTGTACCCAACGCGAAATATGATAGGTTTGAGTCTTCCTACTTGCACTTCACACATATCAATGGCCTTGCAAACCATTGGTGATCTCTTTTTCCTTATTTGCTACATGCCAGGATTTTCGTACTTACAAAGGTTTTACTTACTCACTACACATGAACTTGCTCAACAATTTTTGTTGATTTTTCCAACTTACATGTATTTCAGGTAATAAAGGATCTGGCATGGTATGCTACGTTTTTCATGCTGCATAAGAGAAATAAGGTCGTCCAAGTTTAGGGGCCGTGGCTCTTGCCTGGATGAGCCACATTTCTTAAACTACGTCTGCTTTATGTTTATGGTTATAAATCCTGAACAATGTTTTTATGTTATTAGGTATTAATCTCCGTTGCGTGTGTCAGCACTTTAAAACAATGTTGTGGTACTTTTATTTTGAAACTTAAATCAATGGATGATCTGCATGGTTTTACTTTCATATAGCTTTGTTGTGATTAAGCTATGGTATTAAGAAGTCACACCAAATTAACCCACGCTTCCGCAAAGCCAGGGTGTGACAGTGTCTCCTTCACAAGACTACTCTTTCCTTCACCTTGACCCATCCCCAATATTTACCCCTTCACAGTTTCCTGACCCACCAACGGTCCCGGCCCATCTATCATATCCGTCTTAACAACCATCCCTGGCTCAACAGCCATTCCCGGCCCAACATACGATCTCGGCCCAGAATCATCAACCTCCACACTCCCCAGCTCACTCTGTCTACAGCCCGCACCCAATTGATCCCTCCCCTACACCTCACACTTCCGCTCCATCCCACTCTTCTGCTCATCTCAATTCCAACACCTCACCACTAATTTCTCATATTACTCCTCCGCCACTACCCCCCAAACACCACATGATCACCCGCTCTCAAGAAGGTGTCTCCAAACCCCGAGTTCCTTTCAACCTTAACACTTTTACCCCCCATTCACCTATATACCCGCTTCCCACCTCTCACCTTAAAGCATTAACAGATTCAAATTGGCATGCGGCTATGCACGACGAGTATCGGGCCTTGATGGATAATAAAACTTGGGACTTGGTACCACGACCACAGAATACTAATATCATCCATTGTATGTGGCTTTACCATCACAAGTTTAACTCCAATGGATCGCTGCAATGTCACAAAGCTCGACTCGTTATGAATGATACGAGTCTACAAGTCGACATTGATTGTAACAAGACATTTTGTCCGGTTGCCAAGCCCACTACGATTCGGACGGTCCTCACTTTATCTCTTTCTCATGATTGGCCGATTCACCAATTAGATGTAAAAAATGCTTCCTGCACGGTGACTTGAATGAAATAGTTTTTATGTTTTAACCTCTCGTTTTCGTTTTCGTCGATAAAAATTATCCTAACCATGTTTGCAGATTACAAAAATCTCTCTACTGTCTCAAACAAGCACCAAGGACTTGGTATCAAAGGTTTGCAAACTTCATTAAAAAATGCGGCTTCCACAGTGCCATTAGTGATACATCTTTGTTTGTTTTAAAAATGGGTCGCAAATGGCGTATCTTCTACTTTATGTAGATGATATAACTCTAACAGCTTCAAGTGATTATGTACTTAGACAGATCATTTCTTCTTTATCAAAAGAGTTTGCCATGAGTGATCTTGGGGATTGCACCACTTGTTGGGTTTAAAAGTTTCATAGCATCAAAATGGCCTAGTCTTGTCACAAGAAAGTTATGCAAATGACATCCTTACAAGGGCAAACATGCAGAATTGCAAACCTGCGGTCACACCTGTGATACCTCCTCAAAGTTAAGCGCCACCACAGGCGATCTTCTTCCGGATGTTACGCACCGTAGTCACGTTGGCGCTCTACAATACTTAACTTTCACGCGTTCGGATCTTACCTATGCGGTCCAACAACTATGTCTATTCATGCACGCTCCGCGTGAACCACATTTTTAGTTTATGAAATGGGTACAACAAATCACGGCTTATACCTCAAGGCATCTAAAACATCAAGTTTAACTGCATACTTTGATGCCGATTGGGGTGGGTGCCCTGACTCACGACGCTCCACTTCAGGGTATTGTGTATTTATGAGAGATAACTTGTTGTCCTGATCATCGAAACGCCAACCCACTATCTCCCGATCTAGTGCCGAAGCCGAGTATCATGGCGTAGCAAATGCGGTGGCTGAACTAGCTAGATATGCAAGCTACTGTTGGAATTACATGTGCCCACTCGCAAAGCTACAATTGTTTATTGTGACAACATGTCCGCGGTATATTTATCTGAAAATGCAGACCAACATAAAAGAACAAAACATGTCAAACTCGACATTCATTCGTCCGGGAGAAAGTTCAAGTTGGTGACATCCGTGTCCTTCACATCCCGGCCGATTTTCAGTATGCGGATATTTTTACGAAAGGTCTCCCGATGTCAACTATTCTCCAGATTCAAACACAGCGCCTTTTCAATTAAGGTTTTTAAAACAAAATTCGAATGGAGGAAAATACCCTTATGCTTGGTGCATGTGAGGGTCATGCCTGTTGGTTTTTAACAATGTTTGGGCTTAATACTTGACGCTCTAGATAATATCTTATCTTGTTACTTTAATACTTGATATTATTACTTTATGAATATCACAAGAACTATGTACTTAATTAATTCAATTTTTTAGAACTAATATTTGATATATACTAAAATTATTAATCAGTGTTTAAGTAATAAACTTCTCAACAAAGTTGTTTTTTTTTTTTTGGACATGTGATTATGTCATCTTATAATGTGCTACATATATTTAGTTAGTAGCTCAAATCAAGTTTGTAACATATTAACTTCTAAAATACATATTCCGGATGACTTCCATTTACATAACTATTTAAAAAAATTGAATTATTTGCTCCTAGTTATAAATTTGATAATATGTGAGAGGATTATTTTACAAAAATATGAACTCAAGTTTATTTGTATTGTAATTATATATAATTTATTTATGTATAACATTTGATTGAAATAATTATATATATATTTGCATGATAATTCAAAAAGTATAACTTTATTTTAAAATTTATGTTATTATACTTATAAAATATTTTTATTATATATTTAAAACGAGTAAGATATATTCTTGATTGTTTTTTTATACATATCATTGTGTGGCAAAATAAAGAATTTGTTGGGTTGTGATTTAAAATGTACGTGGGCAAACTATTTACAAAGCAAGTAGACTGGGTGTAGCATTTGTGATTGCTAAAATATAAGTAATTAATTTTAATTATTTCCTTCTATTTGAAAATTTTCTCTATTACTTTTTTTATAATTTTCCTAAGACTCAAAATTTATTTTTTTTTCTAAAACACATCTTACATTATTTATTATAATTTTTCCGGTTGTCAGGATCTTATTTGTTATTTATTTGAATTCCCGGATTATTAATAACCTTAACCTATAAACAAATAAAAGTAGATGTGACACTAGGGGATATCTAACTTAATTACTAAATTAATTATTTCTCGATGCTACCTAAGATTATATAATTCGTCATATTCATTAGTTTCAAAACGGATATTACTAAGTGACGACTAGAGACCTTTTGCCGGCCTAAAATTCATGTATATATACAAACCATCTCGAACTATCTAATGCACCACATCAATCATTAAGTTCTTCATTAATCATCATGGAGAACAATAGATGCAAGCGGGTTCTTATGATCACGTTATTTCTTACTTTCACCACCCTTTTGAACCTCTCACTAGTTCTCGCCAAAGAAACCGAAACATATATTGTCAAGTTACACTCTCCACATGACCACACATTTGCTGAAACCCAAGATCTTGAAAGCTGGTACAACAAGTTCTTGCTACACACAAATGCACTGGACTTGGATGAGAAACCACAGATGGTTTACGCATACCGTAACGTACTCAAAGGGTTTGCAGCGAAAATGACGGTTGAGCAAGCAAGGGAAATTGAAAAACTAGATGGAGCGCTATTAGTTCGACCTCAACGTGTACTGTCTTTACATACAACACATACTCCTAACTTCTTGGGATTGCACCAGAATTTTGGTTTCTGGAGAGATTCAAACTATGGGAAGGGAATCATTATTGGCCTTCTTGACTCTGGGATTACTCCTGGTCATCCTTCTTTTAACGACACAGGCATAGATCCTCCACCAGCTAAATGGAAAGGCAAATGTGAAGTTGAGGGGTGTAATAACAAACTGATTGGTGTTAGGAATTTCTTTACCGAGGAAACCGTTTCTCCATTTGATGAAGATGGACATGGAACACACACCTCAAGTACTGCAGCTGGAAACTTTGTTGAAGGTGCTACCACTCTTGGAAATGACAATGGTACTGCTGTCGGGATGGCTCCACTTGCACACATAGCCATGTATAAAGTGTGTGGTGCGGTTACTTGTGGTGAGAGTGATATGTTAGCTGCTATGGATGCAGCTATTGAAGAAGGTGTAGACGTGCTTTCTATCTCCATTGGTGCACAATCCACTCCTTTTTATGACGATTTGGTGGCTATAGGTGCTTTTGCCGCAATGCAAAATGGGATATTTGTGAGTTGTTCTGCAGGAAATTCGGGGCCTTTGAATGGAACTTTGGAGAACGAGGCACCATGGATTCTCACAGTTGGAGCGAGTACGATTGACAGAAAGGTAACTGCTACAGTGAAACTTGGGAACGGGGCGTTACTAGATGGAGAATCGCTCTTCCAGCCTAAAGATTTCCCAGAAACCCTCTTGCCACTGGTCTACCCAGGGATGAGTGGCAATCAAAATGCCATGTTTTGTGATACCCCCGGATCCTTAAACCAGACCGATGTAAAAGGAAAGGTAGTGATTTGCCATATAGGTGGTAGCCTTGGACTAACTGATAAAGGACAAATAGTAAAAGATGCTGGTGGAGCTGCTATGATTCTCACAAACGAGGAGATAGATGGAGCTAGTACAATAGCTGCTGCACATGTACTCCCTGTATCATATGTCAATTATAAAGATGGACTTATAATTCTAGAATACTTGAGGTCAGGTCCATCACCAGTTGCTACCATCATATTCCATGGAACTGTCATTGGAGATAAATCAGCTCCTCAAGTGACCTCTTTCTCTTCACGAGGGCCTAATCTAGCAAGTCCTGGAATTCTAAAACCGGATATTATTGGACCTGGAGTTAACATTCTTGCGGCCTGGCCTACCTCTGTAGACAACACAACAACAACCAGCCCATTTAATGTTATTTCAGGCACATCAATGGCTTGCCCTCATCTCAGTGGGATAGCAGCATTATTGAAAAGTGCACATCCTGATTGGTCTCCTGCTGGAATCAAATCCGCTATCATGACCACTGCTGATTTGTTGAACCTAAACAACCAACCGATTCAGGAAGAAAGGGAGCTTCCAGCCAGCTTGTTTGCTGTTGGGGCTGGCCATGTCAATCCATCGAAAGCTAATGATCCTGGACTCATTTACGATATCCAAGCTGATGATTACATACCTTACTTGTGTGGATTAGGATACTCAAGTGGGCAAGTTACAACCATCGTCCAAAAACAAGTTTCTTGTTCAAATATAACAGGCATCCCTGAAGCACAACTAAACTATCCATCATTTGCAATCACACTGAGTGGTAATGTAACAAAATCATACACCAGAACAGTGACCAATGTTGGGGACGCTAATTCTTCTTACACTGTGAACATTATCACGGCACCAGGCATGAGTGTTACTGTGTCACCCTCTACACTCATATTCTCAGCAGTTAACCAGAAATTGTCGTACCAGGTGACATTCAATCCTGCAGGATCTGCACCAAATCAGTTTGTTGAAGGTGCCCTCGAATGGAAATCCACAAAGCACTCGGTTAGAAGTCCCATTTCCATCAAATATGCTTGAGTGAGTAGACATATATTGCTTTTATTGGAGATTCAATGGCTGAATTTACCAAATATTATCTACCTTGAATTTGTTGACATTAGATAAAGAAGTGTTCATGATGTTTCATCATAACCACTAGAAAAAAGCTTATTGCATGTCATGAATGTCATTGTCGACATCTTTCTTATGTAGAATTCCTTTCATTTTAAGTTGTCTGGATATCATAAATCGCCATGCTCACAAGCTGAGAATTGCATAGTTATTTCTTTCCAGTAAGCTCAAACCTCAATTTCAACATCAATCTTTGTGTTGATTAACTCATCCTCTCTTGGTCTAGATACGATAAACAAAAACACAAGAAAACATATTTAATGCCAACACTTTTGACTCTTTGATTAATATTAACTTAACTCGACAAATAAACTGTATACACAACCCTATATTTATACTAGACATATACTAGTTCTAATCCAGCTCAAAGTATATTTAAATTTTTAAATTAATCTAACCGATAAATCTAAACATTTAAACTAAACAAAAAATGTATTTAAATCTTCTACTTTATCTCCTTTTCCTCATCTTTATCCTCACAAATAAACCAATTAGAGTTATCTCCAACAATCTCCCCTCTAATTTTGACATGGACCCGTGGCGTTTTTTACTACTTGCTTCTTACGACTTCCCTAATTATTCCAATCGAGAAAACCACTTCCGTACATTTTCAGAAATCTCACGTAATTTTTGATTGAATATGAGTCAAATGATCCCACCACGAAGTTTGATCCGGATCAAATGATTGCAAAAGCCAAAATATACTATTTTGATCAAGAAATAAACAAGGCCTGAAGATCAACACCTCCCAAAGATAGTGAATCTTGAACACTAATAGAAAATATGTTTGAAGACATAAAATCTTTGTTGAAGAAGTATAAAAGTCTTTTCAAGGCCAAATCCCTGTTAAAGGCTAAAGCACTGATGAAGAAGTCTAAACATCTGTTTACGCCTAAACAAATGTTTAGAAACACCCATGAAATTCTCAACCAACAGTATGAGACCTTCAATCATGTTGAGGGGGAGACTTAGACTCAATAGTATGAAAGATTCACAGCTCTGATCAGTGAATTAAAATTGGTAAACAAGAATTTTCAAACTCCACTTTGAGCAATAGGTTTCTTAGATCACTACTTAAAAAGTGGGACACTATAGTTATTTTTATTAGAACAACACCAGTATTCCAGGATATGACCTTGACTCAACTTCATAGCAAGCTCTTAACCTTTGAAAGAGAGCTTGTCCAAATAAAGAAACTCTAGGAAACTGGAAAAGTGTCTGATGACTATATCTTTGGCAACACAACACTTTTTGAGTCAAGAAGAATCATTATTTGGAATAGTAAATGATTAGGGTTATGATCATATCATTGACATATCCACTTGAAATAACCCTAATCAATACTCTCCAAAGCATGGTTTTACAGCAAATGATGATGGTCAAAGTTCTGATAACCTGTCTTTTGTTCTTGATGACTTGTAGCATATTGATCCCACTTACATAGAGGAAATGAACATTTTGCATCAATTAGCCCTACTCAATGTTAGAACAAAAACTTCTACAAAAGAACAGGTAGGAAGTATCCAGGGTTAAATGGAAGGTCAAGAGTAGGGTTAGATAAATCCAAGATAAGATGTTATAAGTGTGATAGGGAGGACCATTTTGCTAGGGAGTGCAAAAGTCAGTCAAGTAATTCTACACCCATGATAATCTACCCCAATCAAAGACCTTAATCTAGCAATCAGCAATACTTTTATCAAAATTCCCAAAATGCCCCTGGACCACATGTTTCAACCATTACACATTTTCCACAATCTCTAAACCATGACCATGAGCAGTATATCCAAACTACTTTTCCTCAAGTCCAATATGTTCAAGTACCAGTTTCACAGATTCAGGCACCGCCAACTACCCCAGCCCCCGCACCTGTAGAGGCCAAACAAAAAGTTTTATACTCAGGGATTTATTGACCGGAGTAGTTTGCCTGAAGAACTCACGGATGAAAATTTTGCTCTTATGGAAAAACCTGTAGAGGAATCTGTGAATTTTTGTCTCATGGCACCTGAATCTATAGTGTTGGTACATATTTTGGTGTCTGTAACTTGTTCTTTAGTAACGTTGTTATTTTACGGTCTTTATTTATGGAGTCTGTATTCGTCAGTCGACCAAGTCGAATATCCTCCTATCTAACTTTGGTCCGACAGTTGTCTCCTTGGTATGTAATGTTATAAACTGATGCATGTTGCATTTGGTCAGTAGTTTATAGTTGTTTGTGTGTGTTTACATGGTTCTGCGCAGGTGTTCTATTTTTGCAGCCCTCGACGAAAGACCTTTTTCAGCGTACATGTGTATGACGAAAAACCTTATTATTCATCATACTATGTTTCGTCGTGAACAGTGACGAATAACCTGGTCTTTCGTCGACCAAGGTTATTCGTCAGGCCCTTTATGTGTTTCGTCATGTTTGGGCTGGGCTGCCTATATAAACCACACTTGGTTTCTATGTGAAACTATGAGAGCATATGCTACTGTGAGTTTATCTTCAAACATTGTGTGTATGTGTTTGATGTTTGTTCTCATCCGTTTAATCAATAGACTGTGAATCTTTGGTTACATCATGTTTTTGTTATTTCTGTGTTTGGTTTACATTGTCACGGGGATTCCGCACTCGTGACCGTGTTTGTTTTAAACAAGGATTTGGTTTCGTGATTGATCCTCTGAAAACGGGCCTACAAGTGGTATTAGAGCATTGGCTTTATCCTTGTTTAAAACCAAACATAGTTGTGTTTTTCATCAAGTGTTGTTTGTGAACTTTTCAGATTTGTGTTCTTGAGAAATTTTCATAATTTTCTGAAAAAACTTCCTAAAATCGGTCAAGATCATGATATTTGCTAAAGTTTTATCAAAAACCTTTTTTTAATTCTTGTTCACGTGATAAAACCGGGTTTTCATTGAAAGTTTGAGCAAATTTGTGATTCGGAAAATTTCTCCGGTGAAAATCTTGGCCGGAAACTTCATACATTCAAAGTGTGCTTCAAGTGTTCTTGAAATATTCAAAGTGTTCTTGATTTTTAAATTAAAAGAAAATTGAAAATTGATTAAAAAAATTGGTAAGACCATGTTGGTTTGGTAAGGCAAGGTGTGTAGTTAGGTGAACGTGGGTGTCTTTGATTGAAAAGATAAGATATGCTTTTTTTGAAAAATCTCACCAACTCTATGTTTGTGTCTGTTACCATCTTTTGACGAAAAACCCAAGCGACGAATAACATAGTATTTCGTCAAAGGCACTTCGACGAAAAACCCTGTTTTTGGTAAAACAGTTGTTGGTAACAAGTGTTTTTGACGAAAAACCATTTTTCGTCTGAATTGGTTTTTTGCCAAAAACCTAGTTTTTCGTGTGGTCACTTGTCAAAATTTCAACAGAAGGTTTGCAAAAGTCTGTTAACAGTTTCCTTTCAAGTGTGTGACTAGGTATTCTCATTTATACATCAAACATGAGTTCTAATCCATGGGATTGGAGCACTGGTTCAGGCTCGGGTCAGGATCCGACCTCCATAGCGGCATGGATGAAAATGATGATGCCACAACAATCAATTACGGCAAGTCAATGGGCATGTGTAACGAATCAAAATCAAATCATTCAGAATTTGTTACTAAGTGAAAGTGAAACGGGTAGCAAGAATCGTCTGCCAAAGCGAAATCATATGAACGACTATCCATCTTGGAAAGGTCGATTTCACACTTATGTTCTAGGGCAAAACACCGAGCTATGGACATGTTTCACTACGCCATTTAACACAGTTCTTGAAGAAGCAGGATCAAATGCAGTGACCTATGCAAATATGTTATAAAATGACAAAAAGGCATATGATCTGGAAAAGAAGGCATTTGCTATCCTTACACAAGCACTCCACAAAGACATTTATCATCAATTCGGTTATTGTACAAGCACGAAAGCCTTATGGGACGCCTTGGTAGCAAGAGGAGAAGGAAATGCAGCTACAAGAAAGACACGCCACGATTTATTGAAAAAGGAATTTGAAGCATTTCAATTCATGGAAAACGAAACATTATAAATGATATGACAACTCGTTTTTATCATTTAATTAGTGAAATGTATTCTTATAATATTACTGCAACTCAACAGGAAATGGTTGCAAGGCTGGCTGATGCGCTACCCCCAAAGTGGAGTCCGTTCATTGAATTGTTAAAGCATACAGGTGTTTTAGACACTACCACTATCTATGAATTCATTCAGATTGGAAAACAAGGGTGAAGAAAAAATTCAGAAAGCTAAACGCATTACAGTTCCTCAAAATCCGGAAATGTATTTTGGAGGGATTAATCCTGCAGCTAGTTCCAGTCAGCAACCGAAACTACAAACGATGTTTGTGTCCAATACAAGCTCCTTTCCCTTTCCCCAGTCAGCTCCTCAAGTTTTCGATCCAAGTGCCTATCACCCACCACCACATCTTATTGCACAAGCCCATGCCCTTTCAAAACCTCAATTCGATCCAAATGTCTATTTTGGTAAACCATAAGTTCCTACACCAGAACCTAAACAAGATCCGAGTGCCTGGCTCCCTAAACCACAATCTCAACCTCAACCTCAAACTTCCACATCTCAACCTCAATTTGATCCAAGTGCCTATTCTTCGCCACCACCACAAGCCCAACCACAACAAGCATGTTACGGTAACAACTTTCAAACCCAAAACCCCAACACCATCAGAGTTGATACTTCCAATCTTTCAAAAGTCAGTATAGAAGTTGTAAAGGAACATATGGAACTTCTCAACACAATGTTCGGTGCCTACTGTGGATTGGTTGCAGGTCAAATTGGAAATATCAATTTGACCAATGAAGATTATCAACAAATAGACCGTGATGAAATGGAGTTAATGGACATCAAGTGGGCATTTGCAAGTGATGTTAGAAGGGCTAAGGATTTTATGAAACGAACTGGGAGAACTACCTTGGAAAGCAAAAAGGATACAAAGTACGGTTTCGACAAGGATGCAGTTACATGTTTTAATTGCGGTGAAAAGGGTCACTTCAAACGTGAGTGCACTCGACCAAGCAAACAAGGCAATCAAAATCCCTTCCGGAATCAGACAAGTACTTCCAACAAGAATCAAGATAACCGTGAAAGAAGGATAGTAGCTGTGAACAACACAACCAACCAAAACTAGTCTGGACCTTCAAACACCAACCGAGCACTAGTCGTTCAAGCTAATGAAGGGTGTAACTGGTTCGTACAGTTTAGAGATGGTGATGAAGGAGAAGGAGGAACTGCATGTTATGCCAAGATGATCAATCACTTCAAGCATGTTCACAAAGAAGAATTTTCTAAAAGTGATGATAGTTCGGGTTATAGTGGCAGTTCGGATGAAGAAAGCTCGAGTGTGGGAGATTATAATTCAGAATCGGATGTGAAGGAGGAAATGAATTCTGATGTTGATAGTTTGTTAAAGGAAGCTGAGGAGTTAAAGTGTGAGAAATCTATTCTGGTAAAAAAGGCTGCTGTTGCATCAAAGGAAATGGAATAGTTCTTCGCTGAAGATGGATCTTTTTCTTATCAGTCTGCCTTTATGGCAAATGTCTCAGCCTCGACGAGTCAGTTAAATTCCGATACTCCTACTCCTAGTGTATGTAATTTGTGTGCAAATTTGAAACTTGAATCAGAAAAGATTCATAGTCACAATCAGAGTTTGGCTATTGAGCTGTCTAAATGCAAAGAGGCAAACATGGCTTTAGCTCGAAATGAAAAGGATTTCAAATCTATAATCGAAACTTTAAAGAAAAGTGTTTCCGAATTGACAAAAATTGTTTTCAACAAACAAGTTGGTATTAATAACTACATTAATATCATTGAGGAAACAAAGAAAGAGCTAGCCGTGGCAAAATGCGAGCATGATGCAATCAAGCTCAAATTGGAGAGTTATTCTAACTCCCGATATGTGCTTGATCACATTATAGACTCTCAACAGCTGAAAGGGAATAAGAAAGGCTTTGGGTATAAGTCGTGTCCGCCCCTTATGAGACATAACTATACCAAAATGCCCGATGAAGAGAAAATGCCTCGTTTTGAACCAAGTGTGCCTCTTGATTATTGGGAAGTTACTACAGGATTAGGGTTCAAACCGGACAGTTCCTCGGGTAACTCATCTGAAGAAACGGGAACTTCAACATCTACGAATCAAAGTGCTCCAATTATTGAGGACTATGATTCATCTGATGATGAATCAGATGTGAGTGATCAGGATAAATCACTTGATAAGATGAAAGAAGTAGAAATTCCTATTGAGAATCATATTCTGTGTGATCCTCCTACTCCTGTTGTGCAACCCGTTGCCAAACAAGTGATAGATCTTGTCAAGGAAGTCAAGGAACCTGTGTCTGCCGTTAAAAGTGATAATGTGTTGTATACTTTGGTCAGTGATGCTAAAATTTATTCAGAAAAAGATTTTCCAATTAAAAACGTCAATCCATCTTTGATTGATAAAGTTTTTGAAGATAAAACCAGTAAGTTTTTGGGAAAGATGATCCCGGGAGTTGTTGTAAATCAATGTGATCCTATTTCAAAATCTGAAGTTAGAAAACAATTTGGAAATCAAAGATTGCCGACAAAGCAACAACCTATTGCTTCTAAGGGTAAACAGCAAGATCAACGAGCTCAAAAGCCTAAAGTTTCTCAATCAAAGTTTGAAACAAAAGGATCTCGTTACAAGAAGAAAAGCAGTGATGTCAAATTTGTAGCATCAAAGGGTACTGATAAAATTGAGACTATTGAAAATAAATCAAATACCGATTTTGTCCAACAAGTCAAAATTTTAAAATGTAATAGTCAATACAACTACACCCAACACACAAATGGGTGTGATGAAGGAATAAGTACCTCTGGTTCTACAGGTTCGACATATGTTCGTCAATTGAAATCTCTTAAGTTTGTTGAAAGGGGAACTTGTTTTAAATGTGGGGAGTTTGGACATATTATCAAAAACTGTACAAATACTCCCAAAGAAAAGTTTGTCCCTCAGAGATCCCCTCCTGAAAAAGGTCACCAACAACGTCGTTCTGTTTCACCAAAACAAGATAAACGAACCGTTAAAGAACAAGAAACAAAACAACGACGTCAAAATGTCAAGGCAATTGAAAAGGCTTTAAAATCGGAAGTCAAATCTGTTAAAAAGGAACCATGTTCATCACAACCACTGTTAACACCAGAAATTTCAAAATCTTTTCATAAAACTCAATCTGGTAAACAAAATCAGACTTGGAAACCTAAAACGGGTGAAGGTTCAGGGCTGTAACACCCCAACCCGGAAGGGCTGACGTGTCACAATAACAGTAGCATAAACAAAAGTCATAATTCCATTTATTTATTTGATAAGGACACAACCATACGATCATTAAAGTTAAGATTATTATACAAGCGGAGACAGTTGTCTTAATTAACTAACATCTTCAGATTTATTCCTAGGCTTTATTCTTCTCTCTTTTCCCCTCCCAAAGTAACCCGTGGACCTGTATATACAAAAAGTTTACGGAATGAGCCGAATGCTCAGTACGGAATTTTAGGCTCAAATAACAAATAAATGCTTCATATGAAATCTTATCCGGATGGAACTTTAGGCGAAAACGATACGATGCAAGAACAAAATTTCATAATCATATCTTACGGATGTACCCATGAGCAAACTTAAAACGTGACAATACACAGGTAACTACTCCTGCATAATTATCACATGAGATGGCGAATTGGCATACCCGTTATCCACCTCCTTATACTTAAATTCTAGGATCGATCCATACGCCTCCTAATAGCCTTATGTACCACACTTGTACTTAAGAGACGCCGTGAACTGATCTCTCCGTCACGGATGGAGCACATGATGTTGATGCCACAACAACATGCTCGTGGGACACTCCACGAGAAGCGATACTCAGGGTATCAGAGTACAAATGGTCTTATTCACATAACTTATAAAACTTATTTTTCATAACAAAACGGAACATATATTGGAACATGCGATAATGAGTATAACAACATAATACTATCGCATGACATGAAAGCTAAATCAAATGATAGGAATTGAACGGACTGTCAAATGAATCGATAATCAAAGACGTGAGGAGTTTTTAACAGATATAGTAATTTAGTGGTTTTATAACAATTTGAATATGAAGCAATAAAGAGTGGGGTAAGGATCCGTACCTTAATAACTCCAAAGTGAAGTTACCTTGCGCTAATATTTTAGATTTATATGGGCAGAGTTTAGACTACTGATTAATCTTTTAACCTAATTTCACAATAATGTACACAAAACAGGGTTAGTGATCAATACAGCAGTTACGATAATTTACGAGATCAAATTCTCCCAATGAATGACCAAGTGCAATACTTCAACTCATTTATCGTATTAACGACAAACGACAAAGTATAATACTTCAACTCATTTATCGAATTATCGACAAAGTATAATGCTTCAACTCATTTATCGAATTATCGACAAACGACAAAGCATAACCCAATGTGGGCGGCACTTAGACATTCTTGGGACATATTGATCCCGGAAATGAATCGTAATAGCGATCGAGTAATTACCCTGATTGCGGCAGCACTTCGTGATTCGTGTGTGTTTAATTGGATTGTAACTACTCTAATTCGACGTATGTTCAGAGAATTTCCGTCGCTTTGACACCAGAAATCAAGTGCCAAAGTCGGCTATTTATAGCCAGAAATTTGACATGCTTACCTACCTACTTGACATGCCTACCTACCTGCTTGACATGCCTACCTACCTGCTTGATTGACGTGCCTACCTACCTGCTTGATTGACGTGCCTACCTACCTGCTTGACATGCCTACCTACCTGCTTGATTGACGTGCCTACCTACCTGCTTGACATGCCTACCTACCTGCTTGATTGACGTGCCTACCTACCTGCTTGATTGACATGCCTACCTACTTGCTTGATTGACATACCTACCTACCTGCTTGATTGACATGCTTGGGTGTCTTAATTAGAGTTTTCTAGTGGTTTATATTTACTATTATTCTTTTTATTTCTAGAATAATGATTTTAAATTTATAGGTATTACAACTATTACCCCCTTAAAAGAAATTTCGTCCTCGAAATTTTTCAAACAAGAATATAACCTATTGCATAGGTAACAGAAACGAAACTTTTATAGCAGAGTTACTAACTTATATAACCAGAATCTCCTAACCACACATGTGTATCTGAAATTCATAACTAAGGTCATGACTATACTTGTCAATTACCTTATATATGTGCCCTAATGGTCCTTTTATAACGTATCTTAATAAAATATCTTACCGTACGAAAAGTCAATAGAGACTTATAGATACTTAGAGTGACTATTAGTACTGATATTTCCTACATAGACATCTATAAGAATAGACATAGGAGTTAAACCAAATAAGAGATCAAGTTGAATCCTATCATAGATATCTACCCATTCCTCACAGGTCTTAATTACTATCTTCAAGTTTTCTACAGGAAAGAGCCTTTGCTCTGATACCATAGCTGTAACACCCCAACCCGGAAGGGCTGACGTGTCACAATAACGGTAGCATAAACAAAAGTCATAATTCCATTTATTTATTTGATAAGGACACAACCATACGATCATTAAAGTTAAGATTATTATACAAGCGGAGACAGTTGTCTTAATTAACTAACATCTTCAGATTTATTCCTAGGCTTTATTCTTCTCTCTTTTCCCCTCCCAAAGTAACCTGTGGACCTGTATATACAAAAAGTTTACGGAATGAGCCGAATGCTCAGTACGGAATTTTAGGCTCAAATAACAAATAAATGCTTCATATGAAATCTTATCCGGATGGAACTTTAGGCGAAAACGATACGATGCAAGAACAAAATTTCATAATCATATCTTACGGATGTACCAATGAGCAAACTTAAAACGTGACAATACACAGGTAGCTACTCCTGCATAATTATCACATGAGATGGCGAATTGGCATACCCGTTATCCACCTCCTTATACTTAAATTCTAGGATCGATCCATACGCCTCCTAATAGCCTTATGTACCACACTTGTACTTAAGAGACGCCGTGAACTGATCTCTCCGTCACGGATGGAGCACATGATGTTGATGCCACAACAACATGCTCGTGGGACACTCCACGAGAAGCGATACTCAGGGTATCAGAGTACAAATGGTCTTATTCACATAACTTATAAAACTTATTTTTCATAACAAAACGGAACATATATTGGAACATGCGATAATGAGTATAACAACATAATACTATCGCATGACATGAAAGCTAAATCAAATGATAGGAATTGAACGGACTGTCAAATGAATCGATAATCAAAGACGTGAGGAGTTTTTAACAGATATAGTAATTTAGTGGTTTTATAACAATTTGAATATGAAGCAATAAAGAGTGGGGTAAGGATCCGTACCTTAATAACTCCAAAGTGAAGTTACCTTGCGCTAATATTTTAGATTTATATGGGCAGAGTTTAGACTACTGATTAATCTTTTAACCTAATTTCACAATAATGTACACAAAACAGGGTTAGTGATCAATACAACAGTTACGATAATTTACGAGATCAAATTCTCCCAATGAATGACCAAGTGCAATACTTCAACTCATTTATCGTATTAACGACAAACGACAAACGACAAAGTATAATACTTCAACTCATTTATCGAATTATCGACAAAGTATAATGCTTCAACTCATTTATCGAATTATCGACAAACGACAAAGCATAACCCAATGTGGGCGGCACTTAGACATTCTTTGGACATATTGATCCCGGAAATGAATCGTAATAGCGATCGAGTAATTACCCTGATTGCGGCAGCACTTCGTGATTCGTGTGTGTTTAATTGGATTGTAACTACTCTAATTCGACGTATGTTCAGAGAATTTCCGTCGCTTTGACACCAGAAATCAAGTGCCAAAGTCGGCTATTTATAGCCAGAAATTTGACATGCTTACCTACCTGCTTGACATGCCTACCTACCTGCTTGATTGACGTGCCTACCTACCTGCTTGATTGACGTGCCTACCTACCTGCTTGAAATGCCTACCTACCTGCTTGATTGACGTGCCTACCTACCTGCTTGACATGCCTACCTACCTGCTTGATTGACGTGCCTACCTACCTGCTTGATTGACATGCCTACCTACTTGCTTGACATGCCTACCTACTTGCTTGATTGACATGCCTACCTACCTGCTTGATTGACATGCTTGGGTGTCTTAATTAGGGTTTTCTAGTGGTTTATATTTACTATTATTCTTTTTATTTCTAGAATAATGATTTTAAATTTATAGGTATTACAGTTCAGGGGGAGGTGCTATATTTCAAAATCATCAAGAAATCGAGATCACATTTCGTGATGCTCAGGGATGACCCAAGACCACTAAGGCTTGGGTCCCCAACCTCAACTAATCGTTGAATGAAATGTGCAGGATGTTCTAGGAGGAACTGTTAATAGTCATTGGATTGTTGACAGTGGAGCATCTAGGCACATGATGGGCGACTTACGGCTTCTTTAGGATGTGAAAAACATTAGAGGAGGTTATATCGCATTTGCTGGAGACAAAGGCGGATACATCACCGGAGAAGGAAAGATCTCTAATGGTGTTGTGTGTTTCGATAAGTTCATTATGTACGTCAAATTGAGCACAATCTTCTGAGTGTTTCGCAGATCCGCGATAAGAAATTCACCGTGCATTTTGATGATGTCAGTTGTTATGTGCTGAAGCCTGGATTTAAAATTCCAAAAGAATGGATTCTCTTATCAGCTCCAAGGGTTAATGATCTTTATATCCTTGATATGAGCCAAGCGATTACGGCCTCTGCACAAGTCACATGTTTTGTCTCGAAAGCCACAGAAAAGGAGTCTATATCTTGGCACAGACGAATGGGACGCATTCACTTGAGAAAAATGAACTATTTGGTGAAAAACAATCTTGTGAATGGTGTGCCTGTGAGAAGTTTTCATCTACAAGATGTCTGTGTGTCATGCCAGAAAGGAAAGCAAACGAAGAAGTCTCACTCGATTAAGAAAGTCAACACTGTCAGCATGCCTCTTGAACCTCTTCATATGGACCTCTTCGGGCCTATGAAACACTAGACAAACTTTGGGGACGCTTATTGTCTGGTAGTTATTGATGACTACTCTAGATTTTCTTGGGTATCCTTTATGGCACACAAGAGTGAAACTCCTGAAGTCCTCAAGAATCTTCTCACCCTTCTAGAAAATTTGTACTTATTGAAAGTGAAGAGGATCCGCAGCGACAATGGCACTGAGTTCAAAAATCGCATAATGGATGAGTTCTGTACTTCAAAGGGCATTCTTCATGAATACAGTTCTCGCTACACTCGAAAACAAAACGGTGTCGCTGAGAGGAAAAATCGGACGATAATCGAAACTGCAAGAATGATGTTGGTAGATTCGGAACTTCCTGTTCAGTTCTGGGGGAGGCTGTGGCTACTGCTTGCTACACGTTAAACAGAGTTCTCACAGTTAAAATTAAAAGGCATGACAAGACTTGTTTCGAACTGTTACACAAAAGGAAACCGGACATTTCTCACTTAGAACATTTTGGCGCTCCATGCACTATGATTGAACCGCACAGAAAGTTTGGCGCCAAAGCTATCGAGGGTTTCTTTCTTGGATATGCTACTCCGAATTTTCGTGTTTGGAATTTGACAACCAAAAAGATTGAGTTATGGAGTGAAGTGAAGGTTCAAAGATATACTAATCCTGTTAGAGCTCCAGGTGATCTTTGGATGTTCGATTATGATGGATTATTTGACTCCTTTAATCTGCCAACCTTTGATGAAGCATCTGCAGCTGCTCAAATGTTGCTGGAAAGTGATAATGCTGTTGACTCATCTTTGGTGCAACCAATTGTTGTTAACTCTCAAGCGTCTACTTCGGTTAATAACATTGTTCAAAATGAGGACTTTGAAGATGCTACTGACTACAATGCGTCGTCGGAAGATAATGAGTTCCACGATGCGAATGAAGGCACTTCGGCTCTAGCTGCTCCTGTTCAAGGTGCTTCTAAAGCAACTACTCATGTGCAGAATGAAGACACTGCTGAAGGAAATGCATCCACGTCTACATCGATGCCAGGCGTGGATTTGGTTGTTGATCTTAAGCTTAATAATTTGGGTATTAATACTCGTGTTCCTGATGTCGCTGAAACAAGAATTCATGATACTCACCCGCAGTAGAATATTATTGGAGATGTCCATAGTGGAGTGTAGACGCATAATCAGCTGAGAAACAACCAAAATGCTGGGTTGTATTCAGCTATCAGAGAATCCGGCTTACAAAATGATTGGTCCTTCACGTGTTATGTTTCACAAGAAGAACCAAAGTCTTGGAAAGAAGCTCTAAAGGATAATTCTTGGGTGGAAGCTATGCAGGAAAAACTGCAACAGTTCCAAAAGCTGGGTGTCAGGAAGCTGTTTGAAAAGCCTGAAAATTACAAGAAAATTGGCACACGTTGGGTTTTCAAATGCAAAAAGGATGATCGTGGAGTAGTCATTCGAAACAAGGCGAGATTGGTTGTTCAAGGGTTTCGTCAAATCGAAGGAATTGACTACAATGAAGTTTACGCACCGGTTGCACGTCTTGAGGCTATTCGGATCTTTCTAGCTTATGCTTCATTTAAAGGGTTCAAGGTCTACCAAATGGACGTGAAAAGTGCTTTCTTACATGGCGTGGTTGAAGAAGAGGCATATTTGGAACAGCCTCCGGGTTTTGAAGATCCTATTCATCCAGACCGGGTTTGGTTGCTCAACAAAGCTCTTTATGGTTTACATCAAGCACCGAGAGCTTGGTATGCAACCTTATCTAACTATCTATTAGAGAATGGTTTTCGGCGAGGTCTTATTGATTGCACTCTCTTCATCAAAGAACAGGATGGAGATCTTCTGTTGGCACATGTATATGTTGATGATATCATATTTGGTTCAACTAATGATTCTTTGTGCAGGCAATTCGAGCGTGTTATGCAGGAAAAATTCGAGATGAGCGCAATAGGGGAAATGAATTTCTTCTTGGGCTTACAAGTTCAACAAACTGAGTCTGGGATATTCATCCATCAAACTAAATATGTTGGTGACATCTTGAGCCGGTTCCAGATGTCTGACGCAACGCCCATTGGTACGCCACTTCCACAGAATCACGGGATTACTCCGGATCTAAAGGGTGAAAGCATTAACTGTTCATAATATCGCAATGATCGGATCTTTAATGTATCTCACAGCCTTGAGGCCTGACATCATGTATCCTACGTGCCTGCTTGCAAGATATCAAGCCAACTCGAAAGCCTCACATCTGGGAGCTGTTAAAAGGATTTTTCGCTATTTGAAGGGTTGCCCGGACACCGGTCTCTGGTACCCTAGGGATGATAACTTCGACTTGAGCGCATTCAGTGATTCTGATTTTGGTGGCTGCAAAATCGATGGCAAATCAACAACAGCTGGATGTCAGTTTTTAGGAAATCGCCTGGTCACATGGTAGTGCAAGAAGCAGACCTGTGTGGCTACATCAACTTGTGAAGCTGAATACATTGCTGCCTCTAGTTGTTTGTCACAGCCCCCGATCCCTATTTCCCGGGAACGGGCGGCCGTGAGCCAGTCTCGGTGGTATCACATTTATTTATCCAATTTGGCAGCGGAATTTTCATCAGGACCGTAGTTAGGAAATATTTTAATCAGAGTAAACCACCATGTTTTATAACATTAAACATATGGGTAAAAACCCAAGTTTTCAATACACACGTTTCATAGGAATAAATCCTATTTATTAAATAAAAACATCCATTTTATTCTTAGGTAACTTTATTGCCACTTTTCCAAGCCTTCAGTGCTGTCCAGCTGGCTTCTATTTGGCTTTCACATATTGTTACCTGAAACGCGTTTTAAAAACATTTTGTCAGTGGGAAATACTGGTGAGTGAATCCCAGTTTAATCAGGTTTAAATAAAAATTCACAGTGAACAGTATTGAGGGCGCATCCGCAATTACATTTGTTTCCAAGTTATATCAATTACCACCACACGGTAATGTCGTTCCGACTTATGGTCATGTTACTCCTTTACCAGGTGGTAACAAATTTTGTATACAAAACCCCAAATTTACCGACTGTAATTGTATTCTTACAAATACTCAATAACTGTTATTCGCATGGAAATTTAAGGTTTTGTAAAAACAGTTAACAAAAAGTGGATCAACTCACACTGCTGTCTTAGGTGATTCTTTAGGGTTTCCTGGTGAATATCTATAATTTACACAAATGCACGTGTGTTAGTATAATAACCCATTTTAACATTAGTAATACCCTACCCGAGACGGCATTCCAACGACTACGTCGGGCAGAACCACGACAGCCGTTACGGAACCCTAGATCAATCGGGCAGCGTATCTAATACGTCTCCAGGGGTTATAATACTTACATCGTAGCAGAACCTCGCTAATTTAGGGGGTATAATGCCCGGGTATAATAACACTACTACAGAAATTGTGATTGAGAATCGAAAATTGAACGAGCAGACTGAAGGCCCGTTGCCTTCTATTTATAGTTGTGAAATCTGGTTCCCACGCGGCCCGCGTGACATTTGGGCAGGGCCTACGCGGCCCGCGTCAATCTCGGTCAACGGACTAGCTTGTCCGGCTCACACACTAGGTTCGACACGCGCTGGACACGTGGCGGCTCCGGGTCATGCCACCATTTAGGACGCGCGCGGCCCGCATCAACTAAACCGAACATGTACGCGGCCCGCTTGGGCTTATGGTTTTGGCGATATACTGGTACACATTCGCGCGGCCCGCTTTAACTTGAGGTGAGGCCCTACGCGGCCCGCCTCAACTTAAATATTATTGTTTTTATTTATTTTATATAGTATAATCTATTTTGGGGCTCGGTTTTCACATACGGGGTGCATATAAAGATACATTGAGATATTAAAATATATTAGGGTGTCGGAAATATTATGAGGATGTCTGTTTTACCGAGGGTTGTTATATCCTCCCCACCTTGTTTTAGAGCTCGTCCTCGAGATCTACTGGAACAAGTGTGGATATTTCTTTTGCATTTCGGATTCAAGCTCCCACGTGTACTCGGGTCCTCTTTTGGAGTCCCACTTTACTTTGACCAGAACCAATCTCTTATGCTTGAGATTTTTAATTTTTCTATCTTCAATCTGTAGAGGCCTTTCTACAAATTTGAGTTGTTCATTAACCTCTATATCCTTGAGAGGTACTATGAGTGATTCATCAGCTAAACACTTTTTGAGATTAGATACATGAAATACATCATGTATTCCTGCCATTTCCTCTGGCAGTTGTAGCTGATAGGCTACAGGTCCTATTCTTTTAAGAATTTTGAAAGGTCCAATATACCTGGGACTTAACTTTCCTCTTTTGATGAATCTTACCACTCCTTTCCAGGGAGAGACTTTCAATAACACTTTATCACCTACTTGAAATTCTAATGGTTTGCGTCTGTTATCAGCATAACTCTTTTGTCGATCACGTGCTGTTTTCAGTCGTTCCTTGACTTGAATGATTTTATCAGTTGTTTCTTGTACTATCTCGGGTCCAGATAATTGTTTTTCCCCAATTTCTGCCCAACAGACTGGGGTTCTGCACTTTCGTCCATAAAGTGCTTCGAATGGTGCAGCATTGATACTTGTGTGATAACTGTTATTATAAGAAAATTCTATTAAAGGTAAGTGTTCGTCCCAATTACCTCCAAAATCAATTACACAAGCTCTAAGCATGTCCTCCATTGTCTGAATTGTCCTTTCGCTTTGTCCGTCCGTTTAAGGATGATACGCGGTGCTTAGATTTAGCCTGGTTCCCATTGCTTTTTGGAAACTTGACCAAAAATGAGAAGTAAAACGGCTATCTCTATCGGAAACAATTGATAAAGGAATGCCATGTAAAGAAACGATTTTATTTACATATAATTTGGCTAATTGTTCCATACTAAAGGTTTCCTTCATTGGTAAGAAATGAGCTGACTTGGTTAACCTATCTACAATCACCCAGATTGTATCATTACCTTTTCTTGTTTTAAGCAATTTGGTAACAAAATCCATTGTTATCCATTCCCATTTCCAAACTGGTATTTCTAATTGTTGTAACAAACCTGAGGGTTTCTGATGTTCAGCTTTAACTTGTGAGCAAGTTAAGCATTTAGAAACATAAGCTACTACATCCTTTTTCATTCCTATCCACCAGAAATTTTTCCTTAAATCCTGGTACATTTTATCACTTCCTGGATGCATCGTATATTTAGACTTATGGGCTTCTTCTAATATACGGTGACGTAAATTTTCTAATTTAGGTATCCACATTCTCTTTTTATGGAACCTCCAAATTCCATCTGTTCCTTGTTCTAATTCCTTAATCATTCCTTTTAATTTTTCAGTATCCTCCTTGATTACTGATTCCTGTGCTTTTCTAATTTGATTGTTTAAATCTACTTGTAGATTTAATTTAAGAGAACGTACCCTTTTTGACTTTTCGTGATATTTTCGACTTAAAGCATCAGCCACCACATTGGCTTTTCCTGCATGATACTGGATATCACAATCATAATCACTAAGCAATTCCATCCAGCGTCTCTGTCTCATATTCAATTCTTTTTGCCCGAAGACATATCTTAAACTTTTATGATCTGTGAATATGGTAAACTTACTACCATAAAGATAATGTCTCCAAATCTTAAGGGCAAAAATTATGGCTCCTAATTCCAAATCATGGGTCGAATAATTTTCTTCATGACTCTTAAGTTGTCTAGATGCATAGGCTATAACCTTTTGGAGTTGCATTAATACGCATCCATAGCCTAATTTAGAAGCGTCACAAAAGACTACAAAGTCTTCAGTTCCTTCTGGTAATGCTAGTATTGGTGTATAGGTTAATCTTTGCTTAAGAATTCTAAAGGCTTCTTCTTGTTTTGGTCCCCATTCAAACTTAACAGATTTACAGGTTAACTTAGTTAAAGGAATGGCTATTCTAGAAAAATCTTGAATAAATCTTCTATAATAACCGGCCAATCCTAAGAAACTTCTAACTTCAGTTGGTGACTCTGGGGTTTTCCATTTAGTAATTGCTTCGATCTTTGTTGGATCTACATGAATTCCTTCATGGTTAACTAAATGTCCGAGGAATTGTACTTGTTCTAACCAAAACTCACACTTTGAAAATTTAGCATAAAGCTTCTCTTTTCTCAATAAACTTAAAAGTAAGTGCAAGTGCTTTGCATGCTCATCTTTACTTTTAGAGTAAATTAGAATATCATCTATGAAGACAATTATGAATTTATCCAAATATGGCTTACATATTCGGTTCATCATGTCCATAAATGCGGCTGGGGCATTGGTTAAACCAAATGGCATGACAGTAAATTCATAATGGCCATACCTCGTTCTGAATGCGGTTTTAGGAATATCCTCTTCCTGTACCTTTAATTGATGATATCCTGATCTTAGATCGATTTTAGAGAAAAATCGAGCTCCTTGAAGTTGATCAAACAAATCATCGATCCTCGGTAATGGGTATCGATTCTTAATCGTGATTTTGTTCAATTCACGGTAGTCAATGCACATACGCATTGATCCGTCCTTCTTTTTGACAAATAATATTGGTGCTCCCCATGGTGATGAACTTGGCTGTATGAATCCTTTCTCTAACAACTCGTCTAGTTGTTTCTTCAGTTCTTGCATTTCTGCGGGTGCCAAACGGTAAGGTGCTTTGGCAATCGGTGCTGTTCCTGGTAACAGCTGAATTCTGAATTCAACTTCCCTGTCTGGCGGTAGTCCTGGCAATTCTTCTGGAAAGACATCTGAAAATTGGGATACTACTGGGATATCTTTTAACTCTTTTCCTTTAGTGTTAGTGATTATAGAAATCAAATACACTATAGATCCTTTCCTTATACAACTTGCAGTTTTCATCACAGAGATGAATTTAGTGGATCTAAATGGTTTATCTCCTTTAATTAAGATCTTTTCACCTCTTGGTGATTTTAATTGAATTGTCTTTTGATCACATAAAATACTGGCTTTATTGGCTATTAACCAATCCATTCCTAATACTACATCAAATCCAACCAGATTCATTGGGTAAAGGTTTGCCATAAATTTTTGATTAAAAATTTCTATTCTTGCCCCCTGCAAGATTTCAGAAATCCTAATAGTTTCTCCATTTGCAGTTTCTACTAGACATTCTTGTGGTAGTTTAGTTAATGATTGATTTAGGAGTTTGCAAAATGAAGTATTAATAAAACTTTGGTTGGCACCAGAGTCAAATAATACTTTAGCAAAAATATCATTAACTAAAAACGTACCAGCAATTACGTCTGGAATCATCCTGGCTTCCTCTGTAGTTAGAACGAATGCTCTAGCATTTTTAGTGTTCTTGTTGTTCGCAGCTGGGGCTAACTTTGGACAGTTTGGCTTGATATGACCTTTTTCCCCACAATTGAAGCACATCCCATTAGTTGGTTTTCTTCTGCATGTCTCCTCCTTATGTCCTGGTGCTTTGCAGAAATTGCAGTAAGTAGAGCATCTTCCAGAATGCTTCTTTTTGCAGGCTTTGCAGTATGGTGCAGAGGTAGAACCTACATTCCTACGATTGGAATTCCTAGAACGGAATTCTTGAGTAAGCCTTTGGGTTAGGTTTCTTCTCTGGTCTTCTTCTCTAGTACGGATTAATTCATCTGTCAAGGTATTGGCTAGTTCTACAGCTTCTTCTATGGTTTGGGGTCTAGCTGCCTTGACTACATGTCTAATTTCTCCAATTAATCCCCAGATGTAACGGGAGATTAATACCGGTTCAGGTGATGCAAGGGTAGGTACTATCCTAGCATATTCAAAGAATGTGGTAGTGTAACCCTTACTGTCTACTCCGGTCATTCTCAGATTCAGAAACTTATTTGCTATTTGTTCCTTTTCATTGGGAGGGCAGAATTTCCTTTCTACCATATTCTTAAATTCCTCCCATTCCATGTTATAAATCCTATCACTTCCTCTTGACTGGAGGATAGTGTTCCACCATTCTAAAGCTGCATTTTTAAACAGATTTGAAGCAAACATTATTTTATCTTCTTCCACACACTTGCTTATTTTCAGAACTGCCTCAGTTTTCTCTATCCAGCGTAAAGCTGCAATGGGTCCTTCATTGCCCGAGAATTCTATTGGTTTGCAGGACCAGAATTCATTGTAAGAACAACCACGTGGCATGGTTCTTCTTCTTTTGGGGACGGGCGCTTGAAGTATGGGTCCATTGTTCACGCTGTTTTCGGGTTCAGTTGGTCGCTTACTGCTATGCTTACTTTTATTATTCGCTTCCTGAACTGTTTGAATAATAAATGGCATCGCATCTATAATTCCCTGTGCCACAATATGCTGAACGGCACTATTATCCATTTGGTTTCTGTTGTTATTATTGTCCGAATTCTCATTAACCACGTTAATGTTACTCTGGTTATCGTTATTCAGATTTTCTTGATTTCCCGCGTCGGCCATCTGAATTTTAGACATTTACCAAATATTAATATCACAAATAATATTTATATATAGCCAATCACATGACACGCACTTTTTAACCAAAAGCGTCGAGCATTGCGACTTTTACTCTTTTTATATAGTATGCATCAATACACACCAGTACAGAAATAAAAATTACAGTACCGACTGAAATGTAAAGCTACAATACTAATAGTAGGCATCCGTAGTTTTTTTTTTTTTCTAACACATACACACATATATTATTATTACTACTACCGTATTATCATCATGTTTACTGATATGGATTCATCCAGAAATCCATATTACGCTCATCGTATTTCCATACGAGGCGTTCTCCCACCTGTCGCATACGATCACTGCTTTCTAAAATTTCCTCCCCAAAAGTCCTAAGTTCCTGGACATTTTCTGCACTCATTGGGGGTGCAGGTTCTAGGACTGGGTTTGGAAACTGAGGTACGGGTTCCTGATACGGAGGCATAGGGGCTTGGTACGGGTATGGATTTTCTAAAATTTCCCTAACATATGCATCACTAATGTTGTAGGGATCTTGAGGATCTAACCCTGGGTAAGCTCCTAAGTTGGGTATTGGCACATTCTCCTGTATTGGGTTTTGTTGCACATAGTCCCTAACATCGTCCCACCAGGGGTCGTAATTGTTTGGGTCTAGAGGATCAGGTGCAGGTACCCTAGGTATCTCCTCCGGGTTGAAATCAGGCATTTCTATCTGGTCTTCTATTTCCATGGGTTGATCAGGATTTTGTGGTTGTGGTGCTAGCATTTGTTCCAGGTTTGGGTCGGCAGCAGTGGTTGCTAAAATATGGATATTAGCGATACCCCTATTGAGCATATCCTGATTATAAGCATCAGTTTCTCTTTTTGCTGCGGCTAACACTCGCTGTTCCTGCAACTTTTTCATTCTTTTCCTACGCTCGTGCGCTCCCCTACTGAACCATCCCCTCTTTTTCTGAGGAAATGGCTCTTCAGACTGAGCCTTAAACACAAAGATCCCTTCTTCTGTGTCAGCAGAATACCCTGAGAGGGCAGGCTGAGAAGAGGAGGTGCCTTCGCTCCTAGGCGAACCAGACAGTTGACGATAGGCGTCAGAAGGTCCTTGGTCACTCATACTGTAAACTAAATAGTCAGATAACACAGAGCAAGAAATACAATTATACACGTATTTCCATAATTTATTTCCTAACACTTTGAATTTTGATGTCAGCAGAACACTTCTGTGGCTGAATCAGTGGCATAGCTCTGATACCACCTTCTGTCACAGCCCCCGATCCCTATTTCCCGGGAACGGGCGGCCGTGAGCAAGTCTCGGTGGTATCACATTTATTTATCCAATTTGGCAGCGGAATTTTCATCAGGACCGTAGTTAGGAAATATTTTAATCAGAGTAAACCACCATGTTTTATAACATTAAACATATGGGTAAAAACCCAAGTTTTCAATACACACGTTTCATAGGAATAAATCCTATTTATTAAATAAAAACATCCATTTTATTCTTAGGTAACTTTATTGCCACTTTTCCAAGCCTTCAGTGCTGTCCAGCTGGCTTCTATTTGGCTTTCACATATTGTTACCTGAAACGCGTTTTAAAAACATTTTGTCAGTGGGAAATACTGGTGAGTGAATCCCAGTTTAATCAGGTTAAATAAAAATTCACAGTGAACAGTATTGAGGGCGCATCCGCAATTACATTTGTTTCCAAGTTATATCAATTACCACCACACGGTAATGTCGTTCCGACTTATGGTCATGTTACTCCTTTACCAGGTGGTAACAAATTTTGTATACAAAACCCCAAATTTACTGACTGTAATTGTATTCTTACAAATACTCAATAACTGTTATTCGCATGGAAATTTAAGGTTTTGTAAAAACAGTTAACAAAAAGTGGATCAACTCACATTGCTGTCTTAGGTGATTCTTTAGGGTTTCCTGGTGAATATCTATAATTTACACAAATGCACGTGTGTTAGTATAATAACCCATTTTAACATTAGTAATACCCTACCCGAGACGGCATTCCAACGACTACGTCGGGCAGAACCACGACAGCCGTTACGGAACCCTAGATCAATCGGGCAGCGTATCTAATACGTCTCCAGGGGTTATAATACTTACATCGTAGCAGAACCTCGCTAATTTAGGGGGTATAATGCCCGGGTATAATAACACTACTACAGAAATTGTGATTGAGAATCGAAAATTGAACGAGCAGACTGAAGGCCCGTTGCCTTCTATTTATAGTTGTGAAATCTGGTTCCCACGCGGCCCGCGTGACATTTGGGCAGGGCCTACGCGGCCCGCGTCAATCTCGGTCAACGGACTAGCTTGTCCGGCTCACACACTAGGTTCGACACGCGCTGGACACGTGGCGGCTCCGGGTCATGCCACCATTTAGGACGCGCGCGGCCCGCATCAACTAAACCGAACATGTACGCGGCCCGCTTGGGCTTATGGTTTTGGCGATATACTGGTACACATTCGCGCGGCCCGCTTTAACTTGAGGTGAGGCCCTACGCGGCCCGCCTCAACTTAAATATTATTGTTTTTATTTATTTTATATAGTATAATCTATTTTGGGGCTCGGTTTTCACATACGGGGTGCATATAAAGATACATTGAGATATTAAAATATATTAGGGTGTCGGAAATATTATGAGGATGTCTGTTTTACCGAGGGTTGTTATATTGTTGCTCCCAGGTTCTATGGATCCAACAACAAATGCGCGACTACATTTTTGAATTCCTATCTACTCCTATTTTTGTTGATAACAATGCTGCCTTACAGATCACTAGAAATCCTGTGCAGCATTCCAAGACCAAACACATCGAAATTAAATATCACTTCATACGTGATTGTTTTGACAAAAGACTCATCGATGTTGTTGAAAACCACACTGATCACCAACGTGCCGACCTGTTCACTATAGCTTTTGATAAATCACGTTTTGATTATCTTCTTTTGGTCAATGGCATTAAGGTGATACCCGAGTAAAACTTCTTTAGCTAATCGTTTTTGTAAATATTTTCTTTAAAAACTCTAAAAATACAAAAAGATTTTCGTTTTCGTAACCTTTTCGCATTTTAGGGGGAGAAAATTCAAGAAAATACAAAAACATTTGAAAAAGTTAAAAATCCAAAAATATGTGTTTACTTTCTTTCTTTAAGTTTGAAAATTCAAAAATTCAAAAAAAAATTATTAGAAAATCAAAAATGAGTTTCTTGGATAAAGGAAAATGATGAGATTCACTGATGTGGTCGGTCAACATGTTCAAAAATGTAAAACAAAAAATTGAGAAATGATAAGTATCTCTACTAATGATGTATCGGTAGGCTCACAATCAGATAAAAATGTGCAGGATGATACAAACCTAACAGACTTCAAGTCAGGTGGGAACCATTCATTGACATATGATCAAGAAAATACAAAAACATTTGAAAAAGTTAAAAATCCAAAAATATGTCTTTACTTTCTATTTTTAAGTTTGAAAATTCAAAAATTCAAAAACAATTATTAGAAAATAAAAAATGAGTTTCTTGGATAAAGGAAAATGATGAGATTCACTGATGTGGTCTGTCAACATGTTCAAAAATGTAAAACAAAAAATTGAGAAATGATTAGTATCTCTACTAATGATGTATTGGTAGGCTCACAATCAGATTAAAATGTGCAGGATGATATAAACCTAACAGACTTCAAGTCAGGTGGGAACCATTCATTGGCATATGGTCTTGGTATCGAAATTTCGTTTGAGTGATTGCCGAGGTTCTGAGATTACGGTCTTTATGCTGTCTTATCATCTGGGTATCATGGTTGTATCTTTTACCGAAAAATAACGGAGACAAAGTCAAGATCTTCCATGATACTATACATACCTGTACATATTGCATCTGACCTCAATAAGTGATCAACAATCACATGTCCAAACAAAATAGGTGATAATATATCACATCTATCCGGGAGTCAAGTTCGTCTCTCTGATGTACGTTAGTACTGACCTGTTCATGAACTTGCTTCTGTGCCCTCATGCATAAGAAAATCAAGTTCCTTCTCAATAAGTGATTATATCATAAAAGGCTTGTTTTCAATAAAAAAATAAGTGAGTATCTCACATCCTTTTATACATTCAAACAGATGATAAGCGGTATACTCACCGATAAGATGAACTCTCGTGCATACCTTGATACGGGAATGTGTCGTGAGTGGATGAACACCGACTTGTAAGTATAACCTTTACCTTAAATCGTATCTCCTAGTTATGATTACATTTGATCAGTTTGAGCTTATGTGGACAACAATATCGATAATCGTGGTAGTATACTTATCCAAAGCTTTAAATCGAAAAAAAACCATGTTGACAAAGACCGTAAGCTGGTATGATTGTTTTTCCTTGAAACTTGCAAAAGTTTGACAATTGTACAGTCGTTTACTGCCTTTTATTGCTTCTCGTTAGTTTACCGCACTTTAAATTCTGTTGTAGTGTAAGTTGTAAAGTTCGTTTTTTTTATTAGCCGAAGTTGAAACTTGGAGTTTTCTTCCGAAAAGCATGAAACCGACTTCATAAAATGTCCTTTTGCATTTGGTAAACTCAATCACAATGAAAATCTAATCAAATCAATAAAATCTGTTCAAAGTGTGCAAATTCAGTGACTTGGTAATTATGGGTAAAAAGGATTCACGAAAAACCCAAAGGTCCACGAAAGACCTAAAACTCAACGAAAACCCATTTCAGGTCAACCTGTTTCAAGTCTTGGTCAAAGTTAAACTTATTCACGACGAAATACCCATTTTTCGTCGAGGTCATGACGAAAAACACTTGGGCCTTATGGACTCTCGTCATAGGCTTATTGTGCAAGCCCATCAAGGTTTTTCGTCGAGCCCACAATGTTTTTCGTCGAAGATGGTTTTTCGTCGAGGGTCTGATTATATAAGGGGTCCCAGTACATCAGTGGCCTCACTTTTTCAAACCTACTCACCCTGTTCATCTTCTCCCACAAGCAACCCCCATACCTCCCTTTCACCGACTTCAAACCCACTTTATTTTATCCAAAATTCTCATCAATTCAAGGTATACAAGTGGGTTATTTTCATGTCTCGATTCTTGAAGGACCTCTCTGTTTTGCTCGAATGCTTTAGAAACCCTCGGACACCCTTGTTATTTGATTTCTTCTTATTATTCTTTGTTGTTTCTCTTGGTTTTCACAATCTGATAAATATAGGGTGTACATGTAGTTCTGTACATTGATTTGGTTTTATGTTTTCGGGTACCAAAACAGGGGATGGGATATTGGTTGTTGTTTAAACTGTTTTGGGTGTATTTTCGGATCAAACTCGTGTTGGTTACATAACCGGGGTTATTTCCTTCTTATTGGTGGCTAAACCAAGTGTCAAATGTGTTTGATTTTTCTGAATCATCGTCGATTAAACTTCAATTGGCGAAAAACCCGTTGTTTCGAAAAACCCCTAAATTGTTGCCATCGAAAAACCCTAACTGTCAACGAAATAGCTCTGACGACGAAATACTTATTTCTTCATACCATCTGTGACGAATAACCTGTTTAACAAAGGAATATTTTTCGTCGAAAGCCTGTCGACGAAAAACCAGAAGTCAAAGGTCAATGTTGACTTTGTTTGACCAAGGGTTTTTCGCCGTGAAAGCATATTTTTCGACGCAGTGTTGGTCTTTCGTCGTCCCACACTTAGAAAAATTTTCAGTTTGATCATTATTGTGCACTTTCACAGAAGATGTGTATATGCATGTTGACTGTCCACTTCATACATTAACATGTATAGACATATGTCTAATGCACATAATATGACATTATAACTTATTGTGGATGCTTTCGAATACAGAATGGCACCAAAAGAAAAGAAACGCAAGCCCGCGACTAAGAAAACTAACAAACCGGAAGAACAAGTCATGTCAGAAAAACATCACAATATGGTTGCTTACCTTGATCCTGATGGGAAGTTTACGGAACTGAAGGAGATCACTCAATGGATAAGGGAGTCTCGGATAAACAAGGCCATTACTTTTTCAACACCGGTTTACAAGTCGTTCATCAAAGATTTTTGGAATTCAGCGAGCATTATTGAAGTTGACGGAACTGAGCTTATACAAGGGCGAGTTAATGAAGTGAATGTAAATGTCTCTCCGGATATCTTAAACACCGTACTGGAACTTCAAGATGATCTGAATGCACCGTATTCTATTCCAGTCATGTGCACTCGCGGTTGTTTGCTTAGGATGAAGTGTACTGGTGATATTTTCAGCAGTCAAATCAACAAAGGAGATTTGCCAAGGCGCTACAAGTTTCTACTACATGTACTTATTCAATGTATTAGCAACAGACGAGCTGGATACGACATGGCAGGCAATGATCTAGTGGGACTCATGGTGGCTTTAGTGCTGAACAAGCCGTTTAGCATTTCGAAGTACATTTATGCTAACATGAAGGAGAATATGAAAAGAACCGGTGGTCGTACAACAGGGAATAAGTTCTGGATGTATCCTCGATTTCTGCAAATGATCATGAATATCCAGCATCCCAATCTTTCAAAAGCCGATGATGACATCTTAAAGATAGATACGATGATAGAGCATTCACTGAAGATATTCAGGGGCATTGCAACGAAGAGATACAAAGAAAGCAAGCCGCCCAGAAAGTTAATCGGTGCTCTTTATAAGACAGACTACATCACTCCAGAAAACGACAAATGGCGTCACAATGACAACCAATCTAATGCTGAGGAGCCGAAGTTGAAGAAAATGATGGAAGACAAGTTTGGACGAAAGGATTTGGATTCTTCTGGCAGTGACGATGATGGTGATGATGAAGGTGATGATGGAGGAGATGCAGGTGCTACAGCAGCTAGTGCACCTGGTGCATCTACTGCTGGTACAGCTGGTGATACTTCAGCTGGAGATGATGAAGAGGATACAGAATCGGATAATAATCAACCTAAGCCTGGGTACGAGTTCTATCTCGATGAACATGGTGTGAAGAAAGTCAGGAAGATTAGACAAGAGGATGATGATGATGATGAATACGTTCCTACGATACTGAAGCTGAGCGTTTAAAGAGGAAACAAACTGTCACACGTCGAAAGAAAAAGGCAAGGAAGTACATCGGTTCCTCATCTGTGCAGCAAACCGTTCCACAGCAAGAGCCTACTCAAGAAGCAGATATGAATCCAAACCTTGGATTCACGGCCGATGAAGCTGCTACTTTTATATCATCTCCTCCAAGATCTTCTGAACCAACTCCTGAAGTCACGTCAGCTCCAGAAACTCCAACAGTGACAACACAAGAACCGGCTCGCTCAATAGCATCCACTATTCGAGCAACGACTTCTCAACCAACCTTAGAGCGCAAACAAAGTAGATTCTCTCATATGCAGGAAGATGAAAAGGTAGATTTCCTGTTTTCTCAATTGCAAGCTGATGCAGGTCAAATTGATAGGCAATCAGCAGTGATCAACCTTACAAGAAACGACATGATTAAACAACAATTGGAGATAAATACATTAAATTCCACTGTTGGGAGTCAACAAGCTGAGATCACACGCCAACAAGCAGAGATAGAACAACTGAAGGCTGAGAATGCAAGCTTGAAGACTGTTGATGAAGAAAGAGAACGTCAATTGCAACAAATGCGAGCTGCAGATAACACTCGTGGTATTGATATGAACCGCTTGAAAGAAAGAAGCACTCATGTTCAAAGGTTGGTCGAGACTCTTAAAGAAAAACATGATGACATGAGAGAGTGGTACAATTCTCACAGTACCACGATAACAGATGGGGTCAAGAAAATCACTAATGGCTTTGAGTTTGTAAGAAAGTGTGTCAACATTTTGTGGGGTGATCGGTGTAAACAACAGGAAGTCCTAAAGAAAAGGGATCATGATTCTGAGGATCCGGGGAACCATGACCCTTCTACCACATCGGAGCAACCGCCAGCCACTACCTCTACCCAAATTGTTGTCTTCAAGCCATTGCAGATTGAATCAGCACAAGGAACCTCTGGTGGGACCGTAGAAGAAGTACAACAACTAGAGAGCAGTTCTTACATTGAAAGCTCTATGGCTGGTACATCCTTTGTTCCTAGCTCTGCTGATATTGCTTTACAGGCTGTACATCCTATTACTGGAGAAATTCTGGAAGAAGGAGAGATTGTTGCTGACCTTTCAAATGAGCAATTGCAAGCATTGAATGAAATGAAAGAAATTGATGATGCTGCTATTGATGATATTCCAAGCGAGCTGGAAACCACAAATTTAGAAAATGTTGTAGAGATTATCTTTGAAGGCGGTGATAAGAAGTCTTCCTACGTGCGAGAAGACGGGACTGAGTTCACTCCCTTTAATGAAGAATGGTTGAAAGAAAACGTGGACGTCATCGATGAAAAATTGAGAAATCGTGATAGTTCTGATAATGCCTCGGATGCGTTCACAGAGTGGAGAAAGCAGTTCTTATCCAAAGTCTCCAAGCCTATGCCAGCTACAGTTCAAGTCGACTACCTGAAATACGAGAAAGAGAACTTGCACCGAAAGATTCTTTGCTGGATGTTTGTAAAGGAAATCCACTACATGGCCATCAAACGTGAATACCATATTCAGTATTTCAGGTCGCTCCTGAGCATTTTGTCCTTACCATTTTATAATGTTGCAGCCTTAACAAAGCTTGGGCTCATTAATCGCTCAAACTTCAAAGGAGCAACGTTGTTTGCTCGCAAGATAAAGATGAACAAGAGGACAGGCTGGAAAGACGAGTTGTACAAGCCTCATTTTCCAATCTATCAACAAATCAAGTTCACCTTAGATCCATCGACCAACACGGCGCGATACAAGCTTGTTTATCAGCCGGCAAAGGTTATGGACAAGATCCCTTTGATGCCGATGAAACAGAACTTTTTAGAAGACATGGCTTTATGGTGTTACGATTCAGATACGCACGAGGCCGTTATTGTATATAAGGGCGATCAACAAAACTTCTGCATGCTAGATCCGATGTGGATTGTGAACATGTCTTCGGCCGACATCAACAAGCTATTCCGACATGATATCTTTTACGAAGACAAGGACGCGCATCAAGCGTTACGATTTCAGCGCGTCGCTTGCTTTTGTTACTATCGTGGGATCCACGCTGGCAGTTCGTGGTCCGAGAAACACTGAAGACTGAAGATTGAAGACCGAAGACCAAGTAAAAGTCAAGGGGGAGTTTGTTGGTACATATTTTGGTGTCTGTAACTTGTTCTTTAGTAACGTTGTTATTTTACGGTCTTTATTTATTGAGTCTGTATTCATCAGTCGACCAAGTCAGATATCCTCCTATCTAACTTTGGTCCGACAGTTGTCTCCTGGTATGTAATGTTATAAACTGATGCATGTTGCATTTGGTCAGTAGTTTATAGTTGTCTATGTGTGTTTACTTGGTTCTGTTGCAAACTGTCAAACAATTTGCAGCTATTCTGTTTTTGCAGCCCTTGACGAAAGACCTTTTTCGTCGTACATGTGTGTGACAAAAAACCTTAATATTCATCATACTATGTTTCGTCATGAACAGTGACGAATAACCTGGCCTTTCGTCGACCAAGGTTATTCGTCAGGCCCTTTATGTGTTTCGTCATGTTTGGGCTGGGCTGCCTATATAAACCACACTTGGTTTCTGTGTGAAACTATGAGAGCATCTCCTACTGTGAGTTTATCTTCAAATATTGTGTGTATGTGTTTGATGTTTGTTCTCATCCGTTTAATCAATAGACTGTGAATCTTTGGTTACATCGTGTTCTTGCTATTTCTATGTTTGGTTTGCATTGTCACGAGGATTCCGCACTCGTGACCGTGTTTGTTATAAACAAGGATTTGGTTTCGTGGTCGATCCTCCAAAAACGGACCTACATATTGAAAAAGAAAATGAGCTTGAAGAAGAAATGACTGAGACGAAGGGTTCAAATGATGATATTGAGAAGGTACTCAACCTAGTACAGACACTTGTTTGTGAAAAGGTTGATGCAGAGGTTGTGACGAACAATGATCACGGAATTCCAGTGAAAATGATTATGATTGCGGCTTGGTGGCTGCTACTAAAGTATCTCCTCATTGCGGGTATCAAATTTTTCAGCCCATAGCAACGAGGAGGTGTGCCCTGGTGCTATTGGGCAATATGCCAAATACGGAGCCTTCATCACGCTCGACTACGCATGGTCTAATCACTAATGGATTAGTGCCACAAATTTTAAATATACTTTTTTCCGGTTTAAACTATTTATTTGTGTGCTAATCTACAAAATCATTTAAAATCCGGGTTGTATAAATCTATGCAATGTTATCATATCAGGCTCGGAATGGTTCGGCCGATTGTACCAAGTTGTACTTAGCGGTTTAACTTGTTTAACTAGTCAAACTATTTAGTCTTCTATGTTCGAACTAATTCTTTTACCGTGTGAATCCTTTGAAAGACACTCAAATGATGTTCACAGCTCGAGGAAGATGCTGTTTGGCTTAATATTCAAGCCGAAACATTTTGCAATAACAGATATTCTCCATCAAATTACCTCCACCATTCGGCTATAAAAAAGAAATTAGGAGTTTAAAATTCAAATCGAACATGGGTATAAATAAGTTCAAATATTTTTCTCGCGGTTCAAAAACTAAACCTATACACTAATTAGACCGGGTTCTATCATACATGTGATGTGTCACACCCTCAATTTCCACATGAGGAGTACCACCGCGAGGTGTGTGACTGCCCAGGATCAAGCCACCAATCACATTGAACATTTAACATAATGAAAATAAAACCATCACCAATATGATTAGTGACATAACGTTTAAGTCTAAAACATAATAAGTTTGAAATATAGTTCAAAGCATAGTTAGTTTAAAGCAGAGTTCAAATGTTTAGCGGAAGCATGAAGTACATAAATAGTTTAAAACATAAGTTCCAAATTAGCAATCCAAAAACGAATTCTAGATGACCAACACACCGCTCCGAGCTGAATCCAGCGCAACATCTACGGACCTGCAAGCATGCAGCAGTGTGTCAACATAAAGTTGGCGAGTTCACGGTTTTTGAAAAGGTTTTCTCGTTTTATCCTAAAAATATTAGTTTATGAAGTTACCATGTTATCAAAACATGCCATGGGGAGCTATCCCATATGTAAGCTACTAAACTGTGTAGTACCGAAACTTTGACGTAATTGTTGTTTTTCCTTTGGTCAATGTCTACCGTCATTGACTGGATTTCCAGATAAAAGTTCACGCCCGGCTCCCATCATGGTGTGATGTTGCTAAACCTAATGGCGCTATCAACCAATATCTCGTTCGCCCCCGACGATTAATCGGTATATATGTAAAGGGACTTTCATGGTACAGTTTCGTTTAGTAAGCTGAGACATGAATTTACCATACCGTTGCCTCGGTATATGAAGTTCCCAAAATATCGGGAATACATGCTTTTGGTTGTAGTGTGAACTCACTTTTGGTTGCTCGGTAGATAATATATTAAATTATATATTTACCCAAAGCTTGATCAACCACGTCCTATTATGGTTACCAATGTTAGCACTGTATACAAGTAGTCACATATGTTATACACGTATTTAATCAAGTAGCGTACTAGTAATATCCATCATATATCATATACATTCGTACAAGTATTGTGTATCATAAGAGTAACAGTTGCACACACGATAAAGTAAACAGTAGGTGAGTGTGCGGTCTATAGGGGTTTAGGCCTCTATTCAGTATGCGGTCCACTAAGTCAAGGCCCAAATATAATAGTGTGCGGTCCGCATTAAGGTATGCGACCCAACGATGAGTGTGCGGACCTGTAGGAACGGGTTGTACGATGTGCATCTGCGACTTGTACGTGAAGGTGTGTGACCCAACTAGGTGTGCCACCCAGCTTAGATTCCTTATACCTGATGCATCAGAATATATTGTACAACGTTGTGTGGTCTTTAAAGTGTGCGATATGCAGTCACCCTTTGTACATTATGTATCAGGAGCTGTACATTCAGGAGTGTGCGACCCCTGAAGTGTAAGGTGTCCTAAGGAAAGGATTGTGTACTGTCCGACTAGGTTTGTACATCACTTAAGTGTGCGGTGTACGTGCTGCAGTTTGTACGTTACGCATTTCATGTTGTATATTTACAAAAACAGATTTTAAACAAGCATGAGCGTTCCATATTTGAATCAACGGCTGTATATTTCAAGTTCATGAAATCAAAATAGAAAATCAGACATTCACCCTTTTACATCGGTTCTCATAGATCACTAATATCAACATGTTATCAACAAACAAATTCATATCTTATTGACAAGAGTTATTCCAATGGATTTGTGCATAGTTTATCACTAGGTCATTATTCAAGATTACACTTAATCAGGAATTTATCATTTATACAGACCTAGGTTTTCTTATATTATTATAAATTCTTCCACTAGATTCATATGAGATCATTGAGACTTGTAAGCATATACAACCTTAATCTTATCCATGAACCAACCAAATATCATGAGGATATTCATGAGTCAAACAGTGATTCGTACCTCATTCTTCCTAAACATTTCCTTATGCAAAACATTTAAGCAATTTTGTGAATCATTATGCATACGAGATCTTAACACCCAAAAAGTCATTATCTTTTTGCATCACACATAAACCCTAGTTCTTCTATAAATTATACTATCACAAGGGAATTATCGAACACTCTTCAATACAAATCACCTTGGTGACAAGCTTCATATAAAGCATTCACACCAACATTCATACAAGTCAACATTCATACAAGCCATTTACTAGAATCATGAGAAGAAAACATGAATGTTACTAACCTATGTCGAAGAAATAAAAAGAGGAGAGTGTACGAGTTGATGAAAGAGACAGCTTTCACAAAAGAGGTAGCCTCGATGGTGGAAAGCAGCTATGGATCCTTCTTAATTTCTTGGAAAAGTGTGGATAGACTAGGTTTTCCCAAAAGGGAAATATTACTAACAAGAGGAGAGAGAAAGGAAGGAGAGTGGCGACTGGAGAATGATTTTGGGAAAAACATTTGGGTTTAGGGTAAAGAATGTTTATATAGGTACACACAAGATGCCGCATAATCCAGCTGTCCAAAATATACCGCACACTTATGTCATGTTTGAGTGTGCGGTCTTGAATGTGTCAAGGGTGTGCAGAGAGCTGGGCAGCCTATACCTAGCATGTGTGCGGTCCAGCTAACCTTGGGCTCGTTAGATCTTTAGGCCCAGTAGGGGAAGTGTACGAGAGGGAGTTGCATTGTGCAGCTGGGTTTATTTCCATTATAATAATCATAATAATATTCACTTATTCACACATGTATATTTAAATCATCTCAAATATTTATGTTCATTATATTTAATATCAAATACCCAATAAGCACAAAGTGGTACGTAATGGAAAACAATACCAGGTGATACGCGAGTTGTCACATTATCCCCATGTTAAAAGGAATTTTGTCCCGAAATTTAGCGTACATTTATTGAATACAATTATTAAATAACTAGATGTTTTCGCAGGGTATCACATAATCCGCCGCATAATTGGGAATTTCGTTCTGAAATTCCGCAGTAACTTCATTACTGGACTCCTTGTATTTAAACAATTGGGGATCCTTGCGCAACATTTGGTCTTTTCTTTCCCAAGTAAACTCTGGGCCATGACGAGAATTCCAGCGAACTCGGACAATCGGTATCTTGATACGATTAAGTGTCTTTATTTCCCGGTCGATAATCTCAACTAGTTCCTCAATGAAACGAAGTTGATCATCGATTGTGAGTTCCTTAAAAGGAACGAGGAGTGTTTCGTCTGACAGACACTTCTTCAGATTTGACATGTGGAACACGTTGTGTACCGCACTCAGCTCCTCAGGGTTTTTATGCTACCTTACCAATTCTCTCGGTGATTTCAAAAGGTCCGACGTATCGCGGATTAAGCTTGCCCCTTTTGCCAAAACGTACCACACCTTTCCAAGGTGAGACTTTTAGTACTACTCGGTCCCCGACCTCGAATTCTAAGGGTTTCCTACGCTTATCAGCGTAGCTTTTCTGATGGTCACAAGCTGCCGCCTTTCGTTGTATGATCAGGGCAATCTTCTTTTTCATATCGATTATGAATTCAGGGCCAGTGATTTGGCTTTCACCAATTTCCACCCAACATAAAGGTGATCGGCATTTACGTCTGTACAATGCCTCGAATGGTGCTGCATGAATGCTAGTGTGGTAGTTGTTATTGTAAGAGAATTCTACCAAGGGTAAATGTCATTCCCACCCATTGCCAAAATCAATAACACGTGCTCGCAGCATGTCTTCGAGGGTTTGGATGGTACGTTAGGTTTTGCCATCTGTTTGCGGATGGTAGGCAGTGCTCATGTCTACACGTGAGCCGAATGATTTGAGCATAGCCTACCACAATTCGGATGTAAAACGTGGGTCACGATAAAAAATGATAGAAGTTGGCTCCCCGTACCTAGCAACTACTTCTTTCAAGTAGATGGCTGCAAGTTTCGAATACTTGTATGTTTCTTTGATTGTGAGGAAGAGCGCAGATTTGGTTAAGCGGTCTACGATCACCCAAATCGTATCGTTTCTGCTTTGTGATCTTGGCAAGACAGTAACAAAATCGATGGAAATTTGTTCCCATTTCCATTCTGGCAGTGCGGGTTGTTGAAGTATTCAAGACGGCTTTTTGTATTCGATCTTGACTCTGGCACAAGTCAAGCATTACTGACATACTTCGCGATGATTGCTTTCATGTTCGGCCACCAATACAAGGTCTTGAGGTCATGATACATTTTATCGGACCCGGGATGTATAGAGTAGCGGGACTTATGAGCTTCATCCATTACAAGCTCTCGAAGATTTCCATAGAATGGAACCCAGATACATTCCATGAAATAGCGTATGCCGCGTCTTTGAGCTCAAGCTACCTTTCTATGCCCCGCATGGACTCAGCTAGAAGGTTCTCCGCTTTCAGTGTTTTGACTTAAGTGTTTCGGATTTGGTTTGGGAGGTTCGAATGGATAGTAAGCTATAAAGCACGCACACGCTTAGGTTTGGTTTCCTTTCGGCTGAAGGCTTCGGCCACAACGTTTGCCTTGCCCGGATGATACTCGATAATGCATTCGTAATCGTTCAGGAGTTCGACCCATTGACTTTGTCGCATGTTTAACTCCCTTTGATCCAGAATACGCGGGAGACTCTTGTAATCGGTGTAAGTCGTACGTGTGGTACCGTACAAGTAGTGTCTCCATATCTTGAGCGCAAACACTATGGCTCCCAGTTCCAAATCGTGGGTAGTGTAGTTCCTTTCGTGAATCTTGAGTTGATGTGATGCATAAGTGATAACCTTCTCATGTTGCATCAACACACAACCTAGTCCTTGGATAGACGTATCGCAGTAAACGACGAAATCGTCAGTACTACCCTCTGGTAATGAGAGAATAGGAGCACTATAGAGTTTCTCCTTTAGTTTCTGAAATGCAGACTCTTGAGCATCATTCCACTTGAATGCGATACCCTTTTGGGTTAGAGTTGTGAGAGGTTGAGCGATCTTTGAAAATCCCTCGATGAATCTACGATAGTAACCTGCCAATCCCAAGAATTGACGGATTTTGATTGGAGTTTTCGGTGTAGGCCAGTTTTTGATAGAGTCAATCTAAGCTGGATCGACGTGAATCCCAACTTCATTGACCACATGTCCAATGAAATGGACTTCACGAAGCCATAAGTCGAATTTCGAGAACTTAGCATAGAGTTGTTCATTTCGAAGTAGTTCTAGAATATGACGTACGTGTTTCTTGTTTTCTTCTTGGCTCTTCGAGTAAATCAGAATGACATCAATGAAAACGATAACGAATTTATCAAGGTAAGGTTTACACACTCGGTTCATAAGATCTATGAAAACTGCAGGCGTATTGGTTAACCCGAATGGTATAACCAGAAACTCGTAATGGCCGTATCAAGTCCTGAATGCCGTTCTAGAGATGTCTTCATCTCGGACTCTCAACTGGTGATAGCCCGATCTCAGATCAATCTTAGAATAGAAGCTTGACCCTAACGGCAGGTCGAATAGATCATCGATGCAAGAAAGTGGGTAACTATTCTTGACGGTTACTTTGTTCAGCTCACGATAGTCGATACATATACGGAAGGTGCCATCCTTCTTCTTGATGAAAAGTACTGGAGCTCCCCAAGGTGACAATCTAGGACGGATAAAACCCTTATCTAGTTGCTCCTACAATTGCGTAAATAGTTCTTCCAATTCGGTTGGGGCTAGATGGTAGGGTGCACGAGCAATAGGTGCTGCTCCAGGAGTTAGCTCGATTTGAAATTTCACTTGACGGTGAGGTGGGAGACCAGGTAATTCTTCAGGAAATACCTCAGGATAATAGCGAACGATAGGAATATCTTCTATCCTCTTTTCCTTTGTTTGTGTATCGGTAACAAGAGCTAGAATAGCGGTATACCCCTTTCGTGGACATTTCTAGGCTTTTAAGAATGTGATGGTGCCCACAACAGCACCACTCATTTCACCTTGAATAACGAGGGGTTAGCCGATAGAACGAGGAATACGGACAATTTTCTCTTGACAGAGTATTTCCACTCAATGATGGGATAACAAATGCATCTCGATAACAACGTCGAAACTTCCTAGGACGATAGGAAAGAGATTGATGGAAAAAGTCTGACCGGACAGTACAAGTTTACATTTGTTAACGATGTGTGTAGCCTCGATATTTCTACCATTAGCCAATTCGACGACGTGCTTAGTGTTCAAAGGAGTTGGCGGAGACTTAAGCATCTTACTAACACTTAGTGATACGTAACTAGCATCGGCTCTAGAATCAAACAGTACGGAAACAAAAAGATCATCAAGTAGGAACACCCATCACGGCGTTGGGGTTGTTCCTTGCCTCTTTTGCACCAATAAAAAACACACGCCCTCTTGCGCCATTGTCACCATTGTTGCCATTCATGTTGTTGTAATTTTTTTCTCGCGCCCTGGTTGTTGTTGTGGTTCTGGTTCAGTTGCGAGCCATTCTTCTTAAAGTGCCCGTCGTCCCCACACTGAAAACACCCTTTAACATTACCCCGCTGCTGCTGCTGGGGTGTCTGGTTCTACTTCATTGGGTGTGGACTCCAACAATCCTAAGCTTTAGGTCCCACCTTGTTGCACCGTTGACAACAGTTCTTCCTACACGGCCCGTAGTGGTGCATATTGCATTGGTTGCATTTGGGTCGGTCTCCTTGGAAACCACCAGCTTGCTGATTATGACCCTTGTTTCCATCGATCTTTCTTTGCTGGGTTTGGGGCTGTGTGGAGTTGGGACTCTTGTTGTTATCCCACTTGCGCTTGTTGTCACCAGAAGAATCAATACTAGCGCTAATCCTTTTGGGTAACTTTCCTTGTTCAACATCCTGGTCTGTGAGTCGGTGTGCCAGGCGAATAACCTGCTGAATTGTGGCGAGATTGGCTAAAGTCACCAAACTTTGAATCTCGAGGACCAAACCCCTGAGATAGAGCTCAATCCTTCGGTAAGCAGGTTGAGAGATGTTGGGATATAGAGCAACATAGTTGTTGGATCGCTTAGTGCATGTCTCGATTTCCGATCCAACCATTCTCAACTCGTAGTACTCATTCTCTAGCTTGTGGATGTCATCCCTGTGACAGTATTCTTCCTTGATCATATTCTTGAATTCGTTCCATGCATTGGCATCCGCCAATCCGAGCATCTAAACTTACGCCTTCCAGTAAGAAAGCGTGTTTCCCTCCAAAGTGCTAGTGGTAAACTTCAGTGCCATTAAAAGGGGGAGGTTTGCAATCCATGAAAGTTTTGAAAGTAAAAACTCATGGTTGAGGAGGTGCAGGTTGTCCTGTCGTGCAACACGGAGTGAATAAATTTAAGAATGATTAAGACGATACCAGAGTAGGATCTATACATCCTAGAATGACTAGTTTACCTCTGGGATAGGCTGCCAAAACCACAGCCACTATGTTTATCAGGTTCGTCAGCTGATATTGAGTCATGTTAATGTTTCCTCTTCCCCGTCCGCTCATCGTCTTCATTTCCAGAAATCATAGTATGAGAATGACACAGGAAAGATTGAAAAAAAATGAGATAGAAAACTGTCTAATTATGTATCATACGTAAGCTTCTAAGCATCGCTTAGAATAGAACCAAGTAAGTAGTATAATTTGTCACCAAATATACTATCTTGTAATACATTAAGCAAGTAGTAAGTAGGCATATAATTATGCTGAGTAGTCTTCGAACGCTGAGCTATGCAGTTCGAGTGTAATGTCGTAGCCGATTGATTAGTATAAAACATGTTATAGTTTTGGTTTTTTTCTCAAGTTCACTATAACTGATGGCTCTGAGACCAATCATTCACACCCTCAATTTCCACATGCCGAGTACCATCGCGAGGCGTGGGACTGCCCAGGATCAAGTCACCAATCACATTGAACATTTAACATAATGAAAAGAAAACCATCGCCAATATGATTAGTGACATAACGTTTAAGTCTAAAACATAATAAGTTTGAAATATAGTTCAAAGCATAGTTAGTTTAAAGCAGAGTTTAAATGTTTAGCATAAGCATGAAGTACATAAATAGTTTAAAACCTAAGTTCCAAATTAGGAATCCGACAACGGATTCTAGACGACCACCACACCGCTCTAAGCAGACTCCAGTGCAGCATCTACAGACCAGCAAGCATGCAGTAGTGTGTCAACATAAAGTTGGCGAGTTCACGGTTTTTGAAAAGATTTTCTCTTTTTATCCTAAAAACGTTAGTTCATGAAGTTACCATGTTATCAAAACATGCCATGAGGAGCTACCCCATATGTAAGCTACTAAATTGTATAGTACCGAAAGTTTGACGTAATTGTTGCTTTGCCCTTTGGTCAATGTCTATCGTCATTGACAGGATTTCCAGATAAAAGTTCACGCCCGGTGATGTAGACTAGGAAATGGGATACGAAATCGGACCTGTTGATTCACGCAGAATACCAGGAACAATTCTTCCAAAATTCGTTGATTCTCGTGGAATACCGAAAATTGGGAGTTTCACACTCAAGACACTCACAAGTGAATTGGGAGAAAAAATGACTTTTCATAAAAAAACTTCAAAACTGATTATCTTCCTCCCATTACATTCATATAAATAACAACGTAAATTCAAAACGGGCCTCAAAACACACTTGGGCCAAAAGCTAGAACCAAATAAAAGTCCACGAAAAGCACTAAAAAACATAAAAATATAAATAACTCATAGAAATAAGTGTTTTTGGGCCTGAACGTTGACCAAGATGGGCTTCGTTCTCACGATCGTTTCTCCTGGTCGCACGCCCAAAACGGACACATGTAGCCCAAGTTAGAGCCATTTTAGTGAAGCCCCTTTTGTCACGTGATCTTGGGCCTCCAAATACAAGATGGCCTGCTCCTCCACACTTGGGCCTGCATCATTCCCCTGGCTAGACAAAATTCGCCCTCGAATTACCAACAGGTTCATTATCAAAAGAATCACCATAATAAGGCACCAGATACTTCACGTTAAGCACATCAGAACAACAAATGTGACTTGGCAGCTTTAGACGATACGCATTCGGATTGATCTTCTACACGATTTCAACTGGGCCAATCTTCTTAGCTGACAACTTATTGTATTCCCCAACTGTAAAACGATCTTTAGTCAAAACAGCCCAAAAAAAAGTCACCTTCCTCGAACTCCACATGCCTATGCTTCTGATCAGCAGCTTGCTTATACTTCAGATTAGCTCGGGTCAAATGATCATACACAGCATTATGAACTTCATGTAAACCCTCTACAAAATCTTGAACTTTCTTTGGGACAGATCCAGAAACAGAAAGAGACATCAAATCAAGTAATCCCCGAGGCTGAGATGAGTAAACTATCTGAAATGGGCTATACCCGGTGCTCCGATTAACAGCATGATTATGAGCAAACTCAGCTTGGCATAATTTTTGATCCCATGCCTTCACATGATCACCAACCAAACACCTCAGCAAATTCCCAAGTGACCGATTAACAACTTCAGTTTGGCCATCAGTTTGTGGGTGATAAGCACTACTGAAGTTGAGTTGAGTATTTACCATCTTCCACAAACTACGCCAAAAATGACTCAGAAAGCGGGTATCCCGATCAGACACAATAGAAGAAGGTAGCCCATGCAAACGGTACACGTCCCAAAAAAAAGTTGGGCCACATTAACAGCATCAGTCGTCTTCTTGCAGGGAATAAAATGGACCATCTTAGAAAACCGATCCACAACAACAAAGATAGAATCATTACCCCTCTGAGTATGAGGTAACCCCAACACGAAATCCATACTAATATCAACCCATGGCTGTGAGGGAACTGGCAAAGGCATATAGAGACCTGCATTGGTAGCCGTCCCCTTTGAAACTTGACAAATACGGCACCTCTTCACATAACGATCCACCTCTTTCCTCATAGTAGGCCAATAATAAGAAGCTTGCACCATCTGTAAAGTACGGTCACGACCAACATGCCCTTCACCATGTAACTCCTTAATTATCTGTAAACGAAGACTAGAATCAGGAATACATAGCTGATTCCCCTTGAACAAAAAGCCATCATGCAAAAGAAAATCTGACTTCTTCCCAGTTTCCACATCCTGCAAAATAACTGAGAAATAAGGATCAATGGCTAACTGCTCACGAATGACCTCCAGACCCGGCACATCAACCCTCATAGAAACAAGCAGATTACTCCTCCTGCTTAAGGCATCGGCAACCCTATTTGAAACACCAGTCTTGTGCTTGACCACAAAAGTAAACTTCTCAAGAAAGGCCAACCATCGCCCATGCTTATGAGATGCCTTGTCTTGAGTACGAATATGCCTTAGGGAATCGTGATCAGTGAATAAAACAAACTCCTTTTGAAACAAGTAATGGCGCCAATGCTTTACAGCTTGGACCACTGCATAAAACTCTAGATCATAAGTATTGTACCTTAACTTAGGCCCAGTTAACTTCTCACTAAAATAAGCAATAGGTCGACCACCCTGACTAAGAACCCCCGCCAATTCCAACCTTTGAGGCATCAGTATGAAGTTCAAAAACTTGAGAAAAATCAGGCAAAACCAGAATTGGTGCTATAGTGAGCTTCTCTTTCACAACTTGAAAAGCCAACTCTGTCTCATCTGTCCATACAAACGTCTTCCCCTTCATACAATCTGTCACTGGGGCCATAATAGAACTGAAGTGTGGAATAAACCGCCTGTAAAAAGAAGCAAGCCCATGGAAACTACGAACTTCAGTAATGGTAGTAGGAGTTGGCCAATTGTGAACTGCCGCCACCTTGGATTCATCAACCTGTATCCCATCACTAGAAACAACATACCCCAAGAATAACACTTTAGGAGTAATGAACACACACTTCTTGGTGGCTGCATAAAAACGGTCCCGGCGAAGTAAGGCCAAAACCTGCCTCACATGCACAACATGGTCACTGAAAGAAGCACTATAAATGAGAATGTCATCAAAATACACAACCACGAACTTCCCAATAAAAGGTCTAAGCAACTGATTCATCACACGCATAAAAGTACTTGGTGCATTTGATAAACCAAATGGCATCACCAACCACTCATACAACCCTTCACGAGTCTTGAAGGCAGTTTTCCACTCGTCACCCGGTCTAAGACGAATCTGGTAATACCTACTCTTCAAATCTAACTTTGTAAAAATAGTAGCACCACTAATCTGATCAAGTAAATCATCAAGTCGAGGAATAGGAAACCTGTACATCACAGTAATCTTGTTGATTGCTCGACTGTCGACACACATACGCCAAGTGCCATCTTTCTTTGGAGTCAATAAAGCCGGAACAACACAAGGGCTCATACTTTCACGAACGTGGCCCTTAGAAATCAATTCCTCAACCTGCCTTTGCAACTCTTCATGCTCACCAGGGCTCATCCTGTAATGTGTCTATTGGGTAACTGTGACCCAGGCTCCAAATCAATATGATGTTGGATGTCACGCAAAGGTGGCAATCCATCAGGCAATTCATCAGGGAAAACATCAGAAAATTCTTCAAGCAAAGGAACCATAGCATCAAGGAGGGATGTTGACCCCGTCAACCACTTCCTTACCAATCAACACAAAAACATCATCTCCCACCTCCAATTCATTCTCAAACTGAGAAAGAGTCAACAGGGTACCAGTGGGTTTGGCGGCTACTTCCTTGGGTTTGTTAGGCAACAAAGTTATCTTCACATTATCAAACATAAAACTGTAGGTATTAGAACGCCCGTTATGCTCTACGCATCGATCATATTCCCAAGGCCTCCCCAACAATAAATGACAAGCGTCCATAGGTACCACATCACACCACACATCATACTTATATGTTTTACCAACAGAAAAAGAAACAAGGGTACGCTTACTGACTTGTACCTCGCCTCCCTTCTTGAGCCACTGGAGCTTATAAGGTTTACGGTGGTTCTCCGTCTTAAAACCTAGCTTTCTGACAGCCTCCTCAGAAACTAGATTGTCACAACTCTCTGAGTCAATAACAAAGGTACAAACCTTTCCCAGCACAGTACATGCCGAATGGAAGATGTTATGCTTAAGCCAATCATCATCACTGGCCTTTGGTGTATAGCATGAGCGCCTAACCACCAGACTCAACCCCACATCTCCAGCCACCTCCTCTTCTTCATACTCAGGCTCCTCATCATAAATCGGGCCATCTTCATAAGTCTCACCAACCTCATCATCATCTTCCCATCCATCAGGTTCGTTAAACAAGTGTCTCTTCCCAGCCCTCTTACACTCTGCCTGGCGATGACCCGTCTCTCCACAATTAAAACATTTCATGTTACTAGTACCGGCCCCTTTAGAACTAGATCCAGAAGCCCCACCACCCGATTTTGCTTGGTTGGGCACAAAACGAGACGCCCCATTGCCTGAACCCGAACTACCTCCTGTCAAGGCAAATGAGGCTGAACCAGCACTACGTCGGTTTTGCTTTTCAAAAACCAGGGCACGCTGATGTGCATCAGAAATAGTCGTCGGATCAAACAAATTCACAGACTACATAATCGGAAGCCTTAGACCACCAATGTAACGAGAGACAAGTTGATCTTTAGTCTCTTGAATATCATTCTGAGCCACCAACTGATAGAACTCTGTTGTATAATCTTCAACCATTTTGGATCCCTGCTTTAAATTCTGTAACCGCTGGTACATTAAACGCTGGTAATTATGAGGAATAAAGTTGGCCCTCATGCACTTCTTTATCTTCCTCCAGGTTGTGACATTTGACTTTCCCATCCTTTCACGAGACAGTTTCAGTTGTTGCCACCAAGCAGATGCCCTACCACATAACCTGGTAACAATCAAAGGAACCCTCTTGTCTTCGGGTACCTCTTTGAATTCGAACACCTCTTCAACCACAACAAGCCAGTCAATAAAATTTTCTGGATTCAAAGTCTCACCATCAAATTCTGGAATGCTAGTTTGCATTCCCGACTCCCAACGCCGATTACCGTCTCCACATTCTTCCCTTAGTCCACCTTCCTGTTCGTCCTCAGAATCCGAACCGTCACCAAATGGATTACTAAGATCAGTACCATACCCATCATTGGGTCGTTGCCTCCTACGATTGATCAAGTCAGCCATCCGATCAGTCAACTGGTTGACCACTTGATCCAAACGTTGATCCATTCTTGCCATAAGTCGCTGCTCTAATTCCCGTTCATACACTTCATCGAGAGGTCTGTTGTTGTTTCTCCTCAGAGGCATTTTGAGCCAGGGATTTGGCTCTGATACCAACTGATGTAGACTAGGAAATGGGATACGAAATCGGAACTATTGATTCACACAGAATACCAGGAACAATTCTTCCAAAATTCGTTGAGTCTCGTGGAATACCGAAAATTGGGGGTTTCACACTCAAGACACTCACAAGTGAATTGGGAGAAAAAAATGACTTTTCATAAAAAACATCAAAACTGATTATCTTCCTCCCATTACATTCATATAAATAACAACGTAAATTCAAAACGGGTCTCAAAACACACTTGGGCCAAAAGCTAGAACCAAATAAAAGTCCACGAAAAGCACTAAAAACATAAAAATATAAATAACTCATAGAAATAAGCGCTTTTGGGCTGGTGGTTTGTAGAAAGATGGGCTTCGTTCTCACGATCGTTTCGCCTGGTCGCACGCCCAAAACGGACACTTGTAGCCCATGTTAGAGCCATTTTAGTGAAGCCCCTTTTGTCACGCGATCTTGGTCCTCCAAATACAAGATGGCCTGCTCCTCCACACTTGGGCCCGCATCACCCGACTCCCAGGACGGTGTGAGGTTGTCAAACCTAATAGCGCTATGTCACATCCTGACTTTTGTGGAAGCGTGGTTTATTTGGTGTGACTTCTTAATACCATAGCAATCAATCACAACAATGCTATATGATAAAAACACAAGATGCTTATCCATTAATAAAGTTTAGAAACTACCACAATACCATTGTTTGAAAACATCAACACCGAATTAAGTTACAAACCATGACGTGTTTAAATGAGTTCACAAGACTCAACAAAAGTACTTAAAGAAAATCTGAGTTTAGAATTATGTATCTCGTCCAGGAAAGGAATACACCCTCTAAACTCAACAACCCTGGATAACATCTTTTATTCAAACGCAGCTTGACACATGCATACCCCGCCGGATCCACTAGTTCCCTGAAATACATGTAGTTTGAAAAATCAACAAAAGTTGAGCGAGTTCATGTGTATGCCAGTATGTATAAACCTTTAAAGTATGTTTGTATGTATGAAAGTCCCTGGTATGTAGCAATTAAGGAATAAGAGATCACCAATGGGTTGCAAAGCCAATGGTATGTGTGAAATGGTGCAGGAAGACTCAAACCTAGCAAATTCGTACCGGGCCTCCGGCTGGAAGACATAGTCACCACTATAGGCCACCCTGGTCCCCATGGGTGTGGGCTCGCTAAACCCAAAATAATGTATTCCAAAATATATATATTTTTCTCAAAAATAATGTATTTTCACTTCTTGTCTCCAAAACAATATTTACCAAAAATATATTTGTAAAAGTATTTTCCGGAATATTTCATAAGTTACGTTTTTGCGTTCGGTTTCACAATATCAAGTGTGTAACTTAAATATTTATTCCTTGTGATTTTTGGTATTATTTTGGAGTTGTAAATGTTATGGTTTTTGTCAGTTATATTATTTTACCCTAAAATAATATAACTATTCCATATAGTAAACAAATATTCACACAAGTGTCTTAGTATAAAATATATATTCTAAATATATATTTACCCATTTTTATTTACAAAAACCAACCTCCGATACTTGTATTCTTGTAACAAAAATTATGGCGAAGTTTATATTTGAAAAACAAAGTTAAAAATACACTTGTTAGAAAATATTTTCTAAGTGTTGGAATTTTTAGAAAATTTCACCATAGTTTCCTTTGTAAATGGAGGTGTCCATGCTATTTAGCATATCATTTTCTTTTCAAAAATCATCCAAACAATCAACAACAAATCACTAACAATATTACACTTACCAAGTGCAAAAACTACATATTTTACATAATAACATGAACTTGATTTTTCACAAAAAAGCGTAGTAACTTGGTAAGGTGTTTAATGGGTTTAGTTACCCTCCAAAATATATTTACTTCTTGGTAAATCTTATTCTTGAAGGTTTTTGATGTTGACAACTTGTAAACACATTTTGCAAAAATGTTTATTTATCACATCTTCTTGTTTTTCTAGTGTCTCCATACTTATTTCATTTCCAAAAAATGGTGTAAGTGTAAGAAAAGTCATGATCTTTCAAAAATCGTCATTGAACTTGGTTTGTTTGGAACATCATTTGTAAATCTTGGATCCATATGATCATCAACTCACTTTGTTAACTTATATTTCAAGAAATCATCTTATCATCAAGTTCATATCTTTATTAGAAGATGATTATTTTATGTAGAGACCTAATCATCTCCTAACTTGTTAAATCATGCTTTTAATCATAATCTAATAAGTTCAATATGATGATCAACATCATATTACCAAGAAATCAATAAGCAATCATCAACATATACAAAACAACATCATTCTAACAAGATTTCATCATATATCATCTTTATGTTAGCTTTATGTTCATGATTTATGTGTATGTTCATTAGTGTTCTTGTGTTAATCATTAAACAACAACTTTTAACCACTAAAATATGAAGTAAACAAGAGTGTTCAAGAATCTTACAACTAGCTTAAAGCTAGGGAAGAACAAGGTTGAAAATGTGGTGGATAAAAGCACACAAGAGGGGTCCTTCAAGTTCCGTGAGCACCGACCCTCCTAAATCACCTTGATACACCTTGATATACACTTGGATTGCTTGAACTTCAAACAAAAAAATATGGTGGTGGTGGGACTATGTTCGGCCGAAGCTTATGAGAAGGGAGAGAAGAAGTTGTGATGAGTGGTGTAATGTGTGATTAAGTGTAAGTTACTTATAAGCTATTGTCCAAAGGTTACAATGCTCCCTCAAGTACACACACAATCAAAGTGAATCTCATCAATTCCAAGTAAAGATTAGGGGATCAAGAAGATTAGGCAAATCTTGGGGTGGGGCCACTATGTGGGCCGTAAGTTACCAGGGGGGGGGGGTAAATTGTAATTTAAATGGTAAGGTAGGGATTAGTGGGAGGTTAAAAGTAAAAGTCTAGTGTTTAAGTGTTACTTGCATTATGTAATATGTTAAAGTGTTCGGGAACCATAACTAGCTCAGAAAAAGTGAAACAATGCTTTTTGCAATATTTTAGTGTTTCGGGTAATGTCCGGTTGTTCGGTTAGATACCGATCCGTTAAAGTGCTAAGTTATACCGTATAGTGTCCTTTATGTAACTTTTTGTGACACTTTTAATTCCCGACACTTAGGAAAGCATACAGGACCATTTTGCCATATTTTTGCACATTACTAGTATGTTAAAATGCTGAATTTTGATGATTAATGCAGAATTTTGCACTTTGAGTGGGTTTTAGGCACTTTCCGGCACTTAAACTATCACCTAGTGACGCAGTTATATGGTCATTACTTCCCTACACTCTATACTAGTGTAGTACCTTGTCTCGGCTCATACTGGGCCTCAAAACACTGTATGTCTATGTACTGGCACTGTTAGTATATTTCTGAGTTATCCGCTAACTGTGCTTTGTGCATGAAGTATGTCACTAAAGTTTGTATGTAATAAATGGTGTGACAGTATGAAATGTGATGCACATCTATGTATGATACAGAAATCATAAAGCAGTTTATATCATCAGTTGTAATCAAGCACAGTCATTAAGCACAAATTTAATATTAATTAATTGTACGAATACCTGTCATTATGAGGGTTGTCACACGCTATGTACTAATATCCCGTTCGCCCACGGCGATTAATCGATGTAAATGTAAAGGACTTTCATGGTAGAGTTTCGTTTAATAAATAAGCTGAGACATGAATTAAGAGCATCGTTAAATTTACCATACCATTGCTCGGTGTATGAAGTTTCCAAACTACCGAGAATACATGCTTTTAGTTTTAGTGTGAACTCACCTTTGGTTGCTCAGTATATTTACCCTAAGCTTGGTCAACCACGTCTTATTATGGTTACCAATTATAGGACTGTATACAAGTAGTCACGTATGTTATACACGTATTTAATCAATAAGCGTATTAGTAATATCCATCATGTATCATATACGTTCGTACAAGTATTGTGTATAACTAACAATAACAGTTGCACACAAGACAAAGTAAACAGTGGGTGAGTGTGCGGTCTATAGGGTTTTGGGCCTCTATTCAGTATGCGGTCCACTAAGTCAAGGCCCAAATATAATAGTGTGTGTTCCACACTAAGGTCTGAGACCCAACGATGAGTGTACGGATCTGTAGAAACGGGTTTTACAATGTGCAACTGCGACTTGTACGTAAAGGTGTGCGACCCAGCTTAGATTCCTTGTACCTGATGCATCAGAATATTAGAATATTGTACAACGTTGTGCGGTCTTAAAAGTGTGCGATATGCAGTCATCCCTTGTACATTATGCATCAGGAGGTGTACAATCAGGAGTGTACGACCCCTGAAGTGTAAGGTGTGCTAAGGAAAGGATTGTGTACTATGTGGCTATGTTTATACATCACTTAAGTGTGCGGTGTGCATGCTGCAGTTTGTACCTTAAGCATTACATGTTGTACATTCACATAAACAGATTTTAAACAAGCATGAGGGTTCCCAATTTGAATCAACGACTGTATATTTCAAGTTCATGAAATCAAAACAGAAAATCAGACCTTCTCCCTTTTACATCAGTTCTCATAGATCACTAATATCAACATGTTATCAACAAACAGATTCATATCTTATTAACAAGAGTCATTCCAACGGATTTGTGCACAGTTTATCACTAGGTCATTATTCAAGATTACACTTAATCAGGAAATTATCATTTATACAGACCTTTTCTTATCTTATTAGAATTCTTCCACTAGATTCATATGAGATCATTGAGACTTGTAAGCATATACAACCTTAATCTTATCCATGAACCAACCAAATATCATGAGGATATTCGTACCTCATTCTTCCTAAACATTTCTTTATGCAAAACATTTAAGCAATTTTGTGAATCATCATGCATACGAGATCTTAACACCCAAAAAGTCATTATCTTTTTGCATCACACATAAACCCTAGTTCTTCTATAAATTATACTATCACAAGGGAATTATCGAACACTCCTCAATACAAATCATCTTGGTGATAAGCATCATATAAAGCATTCACACCAACATTCATAAAAGTCAACATTCATTAGAAGAAAACATGAATGTTACTAACCTGTGTCGAAGAAATAAGAAGAGGAGAGTGTATGAGTTGATAAGAGAGAGAGCTTTCACAAAAGAGGTAGCCTCAATGGTGGAAAGCAGCTGTGGATCCTTCTGAATTTCTTGGAAAAATTTGGATAGACTAGGTTTTCCAAATAGGGAATTATTACTATAAAGAGGAGAGAGAAAGGAAGGAGAGTGGCGGCTGGAGAATGATTTTGGAAAAAAACATTAGGGCTTAGGGTAAAGAATGTTTATATAGGCACACACAAGATGCCGCATAATCCAGAGCTGTCCGAAATAAACCGCACACTTATCTCATGTTTGAGTGTGTGGTCCTGAATGTGTCAAGGGTGTGCGGAGAACTGGGCAGCCCATACCAAGCATGTGTGTAGTCCAGCTAACCTTGGGCTCATTAGACCTTTAGGCCTAGTAGGGGAAGTGTACGAAGGGGAGTTGAAGTGTGCGACAGGGTATATTTCCATTATAATAATCATAATAATATTCATTTATTCACACATGTATATTTAAATCATCTTAAATATTTAAGTTCATTATATTTAATATCAAATACCAAATAAGCACACAGGGATACGTAATTGAAAACGATACAAGGTGATACGCGAGTTGTCACATGATGTCTTGGTAGCCATTTGAACTGGTAATACCGACCGGTTTTGAAAACATTGAATCTATTATAGATAAGTTTACTAATGCTTTTTCATCATTAAAAGTCAAATCTCTAGTCATAGTGTGTTATTCCTAAGTTTAATAGGTACGTATTTACCTAACATAACACAATTATGATAAATTGCCAGGCACACGTGATTTTCTTGACCATTTTAACCTTGAATACATTAACGGATACTACTAATCCTATTTGGATACCTGATTATTAAATACTTGATCCAATGCTCGTCGACATACCAGCACGTATTGGACATGAATACGAGTATCGAGTATAACCGTAGGTATTGAGTATACTCGTTGGTTAAGGGAAAACGAAAAAAAAATAGAAGTTCCGGATGTGGTTTCCATTTATCAGGCCGGGAATCAATGAATACAAAATATATCTAAGTCCGCAAATTATTTTTCTCAATCTATTACCCGACACTAACCAAATACCAGACATAGATGTTACAATTATTTCGGTCAGATATAGTTTTTTTACATCCTTATATCCATTAACATCTGTTTTTTCTATTAATCATGTAGTAACATAAATAAGAACGAATAATCGACAATGATTACCCCTCGGTTCCCTCCACTAGTCATCTTCTCTTAACAAGTGTGTTCAATCTGAGTTTTACGTGCTAATATTCCTATATATACATGTTTTATGTATCAAAATAAACTCACTTTTTAATGGTTTTCTTACAAATGTAATTGAAATACTCTTAATTTAGTTTATTTTTTATTTTCCGAACAAATCTAGCCCAAAATGGACAAATGAAACAAGTTTGTGCTATTTCTTTAATGGGATACTGGATTTTAATAATCCCAAATTTCACTAATTGGCCGGTAATAATTCCAACATCAAAAATTGCCTACAACAGTCCCAACATGTAAGATTTTGGCCACCAATGATTCTTGTCTAACTGAGTTATAACCCAGTTAGTTTTTTGAAGTTTTGAGCGGCGGAGAAGGTCAGTAGAGGTTGGAGATGACAAGTGGTGGTCTCCTTTGGTGGTTTCAGGGGTAAAGAAGGTTGTCGGAATAAGTTGCAGGTCACCGGAGTTGCGTAGATGGTGGAAATTTTAAACTTTTGAGAAGCGGAGAAGATTACAGGAGGTCGGAGATGATTGGTGGTGGTCTCGTTTGGTGGTTTCAGGGGTAAAACGGGTCGCCGGAATAAGTTGCAGGTCACCAGCCCAACAAGGTTATAACCCAGTTAGACAAGGATCATTGGTGGCCAAAATCTTACAAGTTGGGACTGTTGTAGGCAATTTTTGAAGTTGGGATTATTACCGGCCAATTAGTGAAACTTGGGATTATTAAAATCCAATACCCCTTCTTTAATTTGGTATTGGGAGACCGGCATGGGGCGTGGTATTGTGCCAGAGATAACACAAACTAGCTTTCAATGGCACGCTCCTCGAAGTCCCAATGCCAAAGCCCCTAGTGCTTACAAAATTGATGAAATCACCTAACTTCAAACTCAACTTGAGGCCTTAACTTCTAAAATCGAAAAACTTGAAGCAAATAAATCAACTGTATTTGGCATGGCTTGTAAAGGACGTGGTGAACCACATGAAAACTAAAGTTGTACCAAACTAAAGCAGCCAACTTTGTCAACAACCACCCTCGATCTCATGGCCCTTACAACTTATGTAGTTAGTATCGCAATATATCACCGATAGTGATATACTAGTTATCGGTCCCCTGGTGAGATATCAGTGCAAAATATCGGTCAAAATATCAGTATACCGATATTATCGGCGATATTGACCGATATTGGACTACTGTCTAACGAATATATCACCGACTTTCCTGTATCATTACCTTTCTTCTTAGTTTCACGATTCGTATTTCTTCTTATTGTTTGATTGTAAATTGTTAGTGTTAGATGTTAGTGTTTTAAGCCTTAATCGGTTCCTACTTGCTACAATTGTAGTGTTTTACAAGTTATAAAAGGTTATTTTGTTAATGGTATGAAAGTACACTAAAGAGTTAGTGTTAAATTGCTATATATATAAATTTAACATGATACTAAAATTACCGATATTCCACGAATATCCCACCGCGATAGAAATATCAGTCATTCGACCGATATCCGACTTTTTACCGCATTAACTACTTAGCTTACAACAACAGTTACAACCCCGAATGAAGAAACCACTCAAATTTCTATAGGAATGAGCCCAATGGAAATAATCAACAATCCCCCGGGTTCAACCGAAGAAACAACTTCCAACAACCAAGAAACGAGCGGTTGGGAAACCAATTAGTTAGAATAACATCACAATCCCAAATCATCTTAAAATGCAAAATAAAATAGTTCATATGTAAAGTTATATTTACCCTTGTTTTTATTTTATATATAGATTAAAGTGTGTTATAATTTTAAATATTGTTTTATATTGACTTTTATTATGTTATAGTGTGTTAGATAAAAAAAATAATACATCATACTTGGTGTATGTTTGGCTGTTGGCTGTTGGCTGTTGGCTGTTGGCTGTTGGCTGTTGGCTGTTGGCTGTTGGCTGTTGGCTGTTGGCTGTTGGCTGTTGGCTGGTGGAACGCTTCTTACTCCGCTTCGTTATTAGTACTTTTGAAGTCTAGACGAATTGCGTATGTGAGTTCATGGTTATCAGGGCTAACTAGGCGGAGGCCTGCTCCTGCACTGTCATCATTTGAGGCGCCATCTGTATGTAATGTCCACACCCTGTCATCGAAGAAGACTGGAGTAGGATTTTGTATGGCTTCACATTCCTGGATTTTGTCAACGGGGACTTCGGTAACAAATTCTGCTAGGACTTGTCCCTTAATAACTGGTCGAGGTTTGTACAAGATGTTGGATCCTCCTAACTCGATAGCCTATTTGGCTACCCTTCCCGCGACCTCTGGCTTGGACAAAATTTTCCCTAGATGATAGTTGGTAAGGACGGTGATAACGTGGCCAAAAAAATATCGTCGCAGCCTGCGTGATGCGTGAACTAGTGCGAGGACAAGTTTCTCCATGGTGGAATAACGTGTTTCAGGACCAGTTAGCATTTTGCTGATGTAGTATATCGGAGTTTGAACTCCGTCCCTTTCGACCATTAGTACTGCGCCTACAGCTACTTCTGTTGCGGAGAGATATAGGATTAATGGTTCAACTTTTCGTGGAGCTGTTAAGGTTGGTAACTGAATCAGACATTCTTTCATTTGTTGGAAAGCCTTTTCTGCTTCTGGGGTCCATTGGAACTGGCTCTTTTTGACACAGTTGCTTTACTGATGAATGGATATGATTTGGTAGCGTGATTTGCCAGAAACCTGTTGAGTGCTGCTAACCGACCAGCGAGACGTTGCATCTCTTTGATGGATGTTGGTGACGACATCAGTTGAATAGCTTCCACCTTCTCTGGGTTGACCTTGAAACCGTCTCTGGTTACGATAAACCCTAGAAATTTGCCTTCCTCAATTCTGAACGAACATTTGACTGGATTCAGCTTTAAGTTAACTTTGCGCAGGGAGTCGAAAGTGCGCTGAATGTTTGCAAGCATAGATTCTTCCTCCTGACTCATGATAACAAGGTCGTCCATGTAAACTTGTGAAAGCACCGGATCGATGACGAACATCAAACATTGCACTTGATTCAAGACATGAAGAACAAAATATGAAGAACAAGATAGAAAGATGTAGAAGATGAACTCTTTATTATGAATCAGTCATCACAGATTACACAAACCAAAGGAGTATACATCATCTACAAGCTGGTTTAGATCACAAAGATCTAAACCCTAGCTTTCTCTCACTAACACATAGTCTCTCTCTCTCTAGAATTCACACAGAAGGATGAACAAGTGGGAGAGGTGCACCCAACTACAAGAGTTGCACAAAGCTTTCTCTAAATCATTTTTGCTAATCTACACAATACACACATATATATAGGCTAGGGACTAAACCTCGGACAAACCAATTCTCCACCAAAACTCAGACAAAAGTTCTCCCCAAAACTTGGACAAGTTGTCCCTAGGAACTTCTTAGGGACAAATTCTCCCTAGGAACTTCTTAGGGACTAAGTTTGGACACTTGTTCAATAAAGACCCTAAATATTGGAAGCCATGCACTTTTCACCCAAAGTGCATTAACAACTCCCCCTTGATCAATGCAGGTCTTCATGTGGTCTTGAATTCTTCGTTATGGTTGACTTTAACTTGGACTTCTGCTTTGGTTGATCAGAACTGATAAGCGACAGTTACCCGGCAGGAACTGCACTTACAGTCTCCCCCTTAACTGTTGCATCAGTTCTGTGTGGCATCGATAATCTTCAATCACCGGATACTGCACTTAGAGACTCCCCTTTAACTGAAGATATCATGTCAGCTTTCAACTTTGGCTGAGACTTGATCTTTTAGGTAGAGCACAGCGATCTTCAACCCTTCTAATCAAAGACTTGCTGACGATCACTTAAGGTCGCTTTGAGAAACCCGAAGAATCCAACATCAAACACTGTAGATCCTCCCCCTCAAACTACTCCCGAATCAAATTAACGCGAACCGACCTACAACCACATGTAGGAATATCGCTCGATACATTAATCTTCAAACCTAACCGGTAGCAGAAAGACACATTGGATTTCCAATGCCCAATCTTGAACACTTCAAACTTCACAAAGACATGAAGCTCAGTTCGATAAATTAATAACAAACTGAACTTTGTAAAAGTACATCCACCATCTTGATCAGAGTCTTCAACCGAGTGTCTGAAATCATTTCATCTCGAATCTTCAAGATCCAATCCCGTATCTTCACAAATCCACCAATTACCCGTTGACTTTCGTCTCTCATCTCCCCCTCAATGTAAGAACCCCTATTTCGAGAATCCGATCAGTCACCAACTTGGAAGAGGTACCAAGAAGACTAATCTTCTCTACTCTAACCGGCATACGATAAAGGCTTGACCTTCAACTAGTTGCCAAATGAACAATTTGCTTCATCACGTCAACACTTGATTGAACCTCGAACAAACTTGACAAAACTCAATCATACACTAGCTCTAACTTGCTTCATGTTAAAAACACTTCCCCATCGGTAAGATTAACACTAAGTTAATCTCAAAGATAGTAAACAAGAGCTTGTTTCGATGTAGCACCACGAGCTTTTGATTTACAAAGAAAACAGGAATTTCAAAATTTTTACTCCCCCTTTTTCTTTGTAAACAATACAAAAATCCAAGCAAGTCTTATTTTCTTCACCTCCTCACTTGATCCGGACAACATAAGTACCATAAAACTTTTCGATAATCCGAAACCGACCTCAAGTCTTCAAACTACGCATAATTCAGACTCTTAGTTAGTTATCCGGTACCCCAGGTAACCCGGAATAACTAGAAAAACTCGGAAAATGCACAACTCGAAACTTCCGAACTACACAAGCTTCTAAACTTAGTTAAAAATCCGGTACCCCAGGTAACCCGGAAATCTAGAAAATTTGGAACTCGTAAAACCCAAAAGCTCTTGAAAACTCGAATCAGATCATCGGAATAGTACTTAGAGTACAAAGAAATTCAGAACAAGCAAAGAAATCCGAAAAACCCATAACCGTTCACCAGTTCGTTGTAAAAACGTTCGAAGCTTATTTTCCAAGCCTCGCAACAGAACCGGTTTCCTGATCACCCCGTTCATCCCCACTTGCAAGCATTGCTCCCACACTTGTTCTTCGGCGCTCGCAGTCGCAATAATCAGCGGTCGATTACGGCTACGAAACTTACGAGTCCGTGTGGCAACTTCGAAGCCGTCCATCTCAGGCATGTGGAGATCCAAAATCACGACCTAAAACGGGCTCATTGTGGGCCCGAGCGAGCTCAAGCACTCGAAACCCTCATTAATAAATACCAACAACATCTTATGCGATTTCGCACTACCGTCAGCCACCAACAGTTTCGCAATCACCAGAAACTTCAAGTTCAAACCCTCACCAAACGACGTTTTTTCATTAATACTCAACTTCTCTGGCTCGTATACCACAACCTGCTCCGGTATCCCAAACGACGTCGTGTCACCGTCTCTCAAAGGCTCGGAATAACAATCATCGACTGACATAAGAGACTGAAACTCGGAGAACAGGGGACACAGACATTAACGTCTATAAAGCTTGGAAACTGCTCATTTAACATCATTTGACATAAAAACTCGGAACTTGATACTTGTTGAAAACTCAGATCTGACACTTATCATTCGCTTTACTCAGACCTCAAAAGATATGCAAATCATTAATCCGATCCCAAAAAAAAATTCCATGCGATACACTAGAAAGCCAGAAAAAGACCCAGCCTATAAAATTTCATTTAAAGAAATAATGGGCTCCATCGTAACAACCATGAACCATGAGACAAAGAATCACACTACATCCCAGCAAATACCAATTTCACATCTCAAGTGGGCCCCGTGGATTATTCACTGAAAATGATCCAGCAATGATTTGGCAATCATTGGACCAATCAAAGCCCATGCACCCTTGACCCTTCACACATCCAATCCTAACCGAAAATGCATTCCCAGCCGCCATACATCAGCGGAGATTCACAATCTGATAACCTACAACAAGAAGACAATATCATCTTCCTCATCAGCGTACACCAAGAACATTCCCAACAACCATCACCATCATCTTGCTGCACACCATAACATCTCTGATGCACCGCCACACCGCAAGATTTGCAAACAATCAATCTATTCAACTGATTGCTCGTGACCCCGAAACTGCAACTCCGATATAACACTTCAGTCCGAGTTTAGTCCAGAAGATCACTTGAAATTAGGACGTCAGAAACTCGCAAAACAGAAACTCGGATGATCACTTGAAATTCTCAAAACAGAAACTCGGACTTAACCTTCAGTCTGAGATTAACTATCGCGTGCAGAAACTCGGTAAGTTGAAAAGAAATCTTGACTGTTTTAACCTTTCAAAAACTCGGAACCTTTGTGTATATGGAAACTCGGACTATCTATAAAATTCGGACTTAATAATAATTTTTTTTTTTTTTTTGCAAAAACTCAGACATTTGTAAAACTCAGACTATGATCTTCTGAAACTCGGACATTGCGATACTGGTGAAGATCAGAAACAAGTCTCCGGACTTTCTCCCTAGTGTGACTTCACACTAGTTCACCAAAACCCCGGAAACAACAAACACAGAGTTTTAAAAACTCAGACAAGTTTAACACTAAGAAAAACTCGGAAAGAGCAATTTTTGGATCAAACCTCAGATCTGCAACAACTTGGAGAACAAAACAAACACGAACAGCTTCATTTTCTTCAACTTTTCTTCAAAAAACTTCAAGTCTTCAAGATGTTTGGCGGAAACAAACATCAAATCAAGAGCAATGGTGATTCGGATGGCGGTTAGACCATTCCGAATCGGTAACCATGCTCTGATACCACTGTGAAAGCACCGGATCGATGACGAACATCAAACATTGCACTTGATTCAAGACATGAAGAACAAAATATGAAGAACAAGATAGAAAGATGTAGAAGATGAACTCTTTATTATGAATCAGTCATCACAGATTACACAAACCAAAGGAGTATACATCATCTACAAGCTGGTTTAGATCACAAAGATCTAAACCCGAGCTTTCTCTCACTAACATAGTCTCTCTCTCTCTAGAATTCACACAGAAGGATGAACAAGTGGGAGAGGTGCACCCAGCTACAAGAGTTGCACAAAGCTTTCTCTAAATCATTTTTGCTAATCTACACAATACACACATATATATAGGCTAGGGACTAAACCTCGGACAAACCAATTCTCCACCAAAACTCAGACAAAAGTTCTCCCCAAAACTTGGACAAGTTGTCCCTAGGAACTTCTTAGGGACAAATTCTCCCTAGGAACTTCTTAGGGACTAAGTTTGGACACTTGTTCAATAAAGACCCTAAATATTGGAAGCCATGCACTTTTCACCCAAAGTGCATTAACAACTCCCCCTTGATCAATGCAGGTCTTCATGTGGTCTTGAATTCTTCGTTATGGTTGACTTTAACTTGGACTTCTGCTTTGGTTGACCAGAACTGATAAGCGACAGTTACCCGGCAGGAACTGCACTTACAGTCTCCCCCTTAACTGTTGCATCAGTTCTGTGTGGCATCGATAATCTTCAATCACCGGATACTACACTTAGAGACTCCCCTTTAAATGAAGATATCATGTCAGCTTTCAACTTTGGCTGAGACTTGATCTTTTAGGTAGAGCACAGTGATCTTCAACCCTTCTAATTAAAGACTTGCTGACGATCACTTAAAGCCGCTTTGAGAAACCCGAAGAATCCAACATCAAACACTGTAGATCCTCCCCCTCAAACTACTTCCGAATCAAATTAACGCGAACCGACCTACAACCACATGTAGGAATATCGCTCGATACATTAATCTTCAAACCTAACCGGTAGCAGAAAGAAACATTGGATTTCCAATGCCCAATCTTGAACACTTCAAACTTCACAAAGACATGAAGCTCAGTTCGATAAGTTAATAACAAACTGAACTTTGTAAAAGTACGTCCACCATCTTGATCAGAGTCTTCACCCGAGTGTCTGAAATCATTTCATCTCGAATCTTCAAGATCCAATCCCGTATCTTCACAAATCCACCAATTACCGTTGACTTTCGTCTCTCATCTCCCCCTCAATGTAAGAACCCCTATTTCGAGAATCCGATCAGTCACCAACTTGGAAGAGGTACCAAGAAGACTAATCTTCTCTACTCTAACCGGCATGCGATAAAGGCTTGACCTTCAACTAGTTGCCAAATGAACAATTTGCATCATCACGTCAACACTTGATTGAACCTCGAACAAACTTGACAAAACTCAATCATACACTAGCTCTAACTTGCTTTATGTTAAAAACACTTCCCCATCGGTAAGATTAACACTAAGTTAATCTCAAAGATAGTAAACAAGAACTTGTTTCGAAGTAGCACCACGAGCTTTTGATTTACAAAGAAAACAGGAATTTCAAAATTTTTTACTTCCCCTTTTTCTTTGTAAACAATACAAAAATCCAAGCAAGTCATATTCTCTTCACCTCCTCACTTGATCCGGACAACATAAGTACCATAAAACTTTTCGATAATCCAAAACCGACTTCAAGTTTCCAAACTACACATAATTCTGACTCTTAGTTGGTTATCCGGTACCCCAGGTAACCCGGAATAACTAGAAAGACTCGGAACATGCACAACTCGAAACTTCCGAACAACACAAACTTTTGAATTTAGCTATAAATCCGGTACCCCAGGTAACCCGGAATTCTAGAAAATTCGGAACTCGTAAAACCCGAAAGCTCTTGAAACCTCGGATCAGATCATCTGAGCAGTATTTAGAGTACAAAGGAATTCGAAACAAGCAAGGAAATAAAGGAAACTCTGCGGACAACAAATGTTCTTGGACCAAGCGAAGCGAATCTCAGAGTTTAAAAAGAATCTTGAAAATTGAGGCCAAAATTCGGACTATAGTTGTAAAATTCGGATTTTTTTTTTTTTTTTTTGCAAAACTCGGACAAAAAGTCAAACTTCGGACAAAAGGTCAAAACTCGGACTAAAACTCGGAATTTTTTTTTTTGCAAAACTCAGACATTGTAAGTCAGACTTTGTTATGGAAACTCGGACTATCTATAAAATTCGGACTTAATAATAATTTTTTTTTTTTTTTTTTTTGCAAAAACTCAGACATTTGTAAAACTCAGACTATGATCTTCTGAAACTCGGACATTGCGATACTGGTGAAGATCAGAAACAAGTCTCCGGACTTTCTCCCTAGTGTGACTTCACACTAGTTCACCAAAACCCCGGAAACAACAAACACAGAGTTTTAAAAACTCAGACAAGTTTAACACTAAGAAAAACTCGGACAAAGAAATTTTTGGATCAAACCTCATATTTGCAACAACTTGGAGAACAAAATAACCACGAACAGCTTCATTTTCTTCAACTTTTCTTCAAAATCTTTAAGTCTTCAAGATGTTTGGCGGAAACAAACATCAAATCAAGAGCAATGGTGATTCAGAAGGCGGTTAGACCATTCTGAATCGGTAACCAGGCTCTGATACCACTGTGAAAGCACCGGATCGATGACGAACATCAAACATTGCACTTGATTCAAGACATGAAGAACAAAATATGAAGAACATGATAGAAAGATGTAGAAGATGAACTCTTTATTAATGAATCAGTCATCACAGATTACACAAACCAAAGGAGTATACATCATCTACAAGCTGGTTTAGATCACAAAGATCTAAACCCTAGCTTTCTCTCACTAACACATAGTCTCTCTCTCTCTCTAGAATTCACACAGAAGGATGAACAAGTGGGAGAGGTGCACCCAGCTACAAGAGTTGCACAAAGCTTTCTCTAAATCATTTTTGCTAATCTACACAATACACACATATATATAGGCTAGGGACTAAACCTCGGACAAACCAATTCTCCACCAAAACTCAGACAAAAGTTCTCCCCAAAACTTGGACAAGTTGTCCCTAGGAACTTCTTAGGGACAAATTCTCCCTAGAAACTTCTTAGGGACTAAGTTTGGACACTTGTTCAATAAAGACCCTAAATATTGGAAGCCATGCACTTTTCACCCAAAGTGCGTTAGCAACTCCCCCTTGATCAATGCAGGTCTTCATGTGGTCTTGAATTCTTCGTTATGGTTGACTTTAACTTGGACTTCTGCTTTGGTTGATCAGAACTGATAAGCGACAGTTACCCGGCAGGAACTGCACTTACACAATACAGATCTGAGGTTTACAATACAGATGAGAAACTTGTTCATCCTTCTGTAAGTTTGACTTTTTGTCCGAGTTTTGCAAAAAAAAAAAAAAAAAAAAAAATCCGAATTTTACAAGTATAGTCTGAATTTTGGCCTCAATTTTCAAGATTCTTTTTAAACTCTGAGATTCGCTTCGCTTGGTCCAAGAAAATTTGTTGTCCGCAGAGTTTCCTTTATTTCCTTGCTTGTTTCGAATTCCTTTGTACTCTAAATACTGCTCAGATGATCTGATCCGAGGTTTCAAGAGCTTTCGGGTTTTACGAGTTCCGAATTTTCTAGAATTCCGGGTTACCTGGGGTACCGGATTTATAGCTAAATTCAAAAGTTTGTGTTGTTCGGAATTTTCGAGTTGTGCATGTTCCGAGTCTTTCTAGTTATTCCGGGTTACCTGGGGTACCGGATAACCAACTAAGAGTCAGAATTATGTGTAGTTTGGAAACATGAAGTCGGTTTTGGATTATCGAAAAGTTTTAGGGTACTTATGTTGTCCGGATCAAGTGAGGAGGTGAAGAGAATACGACTTGCTTGGATTTTTGTATTGTTTACAAAGAAAAAGGGGGAGTAAAAAATTTTGAAATTCCTGTTTTCTTTGTAAATCAAAAGCTCGTGGTGCTACTTCGAAACAAGTTCTTGTTTACTATCTTTGAGATTAACTTAGTGTTAATCTTACCGATGGGGAAGTGTTTTTAACATAAAGCAAGTTAGAGCTAGTGTATGATTGAGTTTTGTCAAGTTTGTTCGAGGTTCAATCAATTGTTGACGTGATGAAGCAAATTGTTCATTTGGCAACTAGTTGAAGGTCAAGCCTTTATCGTATGCCGGTTAGAGTAGAGAAGATTAGTCTTCTTGGTACCTCTTCCAAGTTGGTGACTGATCGGATTCTCGAAATAGGGGTTCTTACATTGAGGGGGAGATGAGAGACGAAAGTCAACGGGTAATTGGTGGATTTGTGAAGATACGGGATTGGATCTTGAAGATTCGAGATGAAATGATTTCAGACACTCGGGTGAAGACTCTGATCAAGATGGTGGATGTACTTTTACAAAGTTCAGTTTGTTATTAACTTATCGAACTGAGCTTCATGTCTTTGTGAAGTTTGAAGTGTTTATGATTGGGCATTGGAAATCCAATGTTTCTTTCTGCTACCGGTTAGGTTTGAAGATTAATGTATCGAGCGATATTCCTACATGTGGTTGTAGGTCGGTTCGCGTTAATTTGATTCGGAAGTAGTTTGAGGGGGAGGATCTACAGTGTTTGATGTTGGATTCTTCGGGTTTCTCAAAGCGGCTTTAAGTGATCGTCAGCAAGTCTTTAATTAGAAGGGTTGAAGATCACTGTGCTCTACCTAAAAGATCAAGTCTCAGCCAAAGTTGAAAGCTGACATGATATCTTCATTTAAAGGGGAGTCTCTAAGTGCAGTATCCGGTGATTGAAGATTATCGATGCCACACAGAACTGATGCAACAGTTAAGGGGGAGACTGTAAGTGCAGTTCCTGCCGGGTAACTGTCGCTTATCAGTTCTGGTCAACCAAAGCAGAAGTCCAAGTTAAAGTCAACCATAACGAAGAATTCAAGACCACATGAAGACCTGCATTGATCAAGGGGGAGTTGTTAATGCACTTTGGGTGAAAAGTGCATGGCTTCCAATATTTAGGGTCTTTATTGAACAAGTGTCCAAACTTAGTCCCTAAGAAGTTCCTAGGGAGAATTTGTCCCTAAGAAGTTCCTAGGGACAAATTGTTAATGCACTTACAAAACTTCTACTGTCACGCCTCTATCGTCTCCGAAGACTTTGTCCATCAGACGTTGATAAGTGGCTCCCGCGTTGCGGAGGCCGAAAGACATTTCCGTGTACCAAAAAATACCTTTGACCGTTCGGAAAGCCGTTTTATCTTCGTCTTCTTCCTTCATTTGCACTTGATGATATCCTTTATAGCAATCTAAGAAACATTTCCTGCGGAAGGACGCTAATGAATCGACCTTCTTATCTATTTCTAGAAGGGCGTCACAGTCTTTTGGGCAGGCTGGTTAAGATCCTTGAAATCGACACACATGCGCCATCCGCCGTTATACTTCTGCACCATTACTGGGTTGGCTACCCAGGTTTGATATTGTACTTCGTGCAGAATCCCAGCTTGAAGTAATTCGGCTACTTGTTCGTTCATTGCACGAGCTTTCTCTGTACTAGGACTGCGTTTCCCTTGCACGACTAGTTCTGTGAAAGGTCGGATATTTAAGCAGTGCTGTGTTATCTCTCTTGGTACCCTGGTCATGTCCGCTGGGGACCACGCGAAGATGTCCATATTGTTAGATAGGAGTTCCTTTAACTTTGCGCGGATTGCGGGTGAAATGGTGTGTCCCAATAGATTGGTTTGCTCGGGATATTCCTCGATGAGGACCCACTTTTCTAGTTCGTTTAGCGGGGAAGGTTTGGCAACTTTTACTAGTGGCTCGTCATCTACATACATCACTTCTTTTCTGAAATATAAAATTGCTACGCCGGTTTCTGTTGGAAAACCGCACGCAGCGTGCGGTATGGAGGTATTCATGCTGAACTCCCTCTGTGATCGTCTTCCTAGCAATACATCATGGCGTGATGTAGCCGGCATAACCATAAAATTGACTGTAACCGTGCGCAAGTGTTCGCCGTCTGAGAGTGTTACAGGGAAGGCGATTTGACCCAACGGAAAGACGGCTTCATTGCAAAAATCAGTTAGAGGAAAATCCACTGGTTTCAAGAGCGCCTTATCCTCTGGGTCCAATTCTTTAAAGCATTGTTCGTAAATTATATCCATGGAACTACCCGGATCTATGAACATGTAATTAGTACGATAATGACCGAAGATACCGGTTATGATTACAGGACGCTCCTCTTGAGGACCTCATGGAACAACGGGGAGGACTACTTGTTGCTCTCTGTGGCTCCGTTTATGTGTTTTATGTGAAGGTCCCCCTTGCACCATGTATGTTTGTTCTGCACTAGACCTTTTGATGTGGTCATCTTCCGTATCTTGTCTCATGTCTCTAAATGTTTCTAAATATCCTCTGTTACTAGGTTGGATGTCCCACTGATGTGTTGATCATGGGTCCAACGCTGTAGTATCGGATTTCTTTTCAAACACGTATTCTTCCTGAGACTCCTGATAACCAAATCTATATGAAGAGACTCAGATCTGGAATTTGGTGCAAAAATTTCGTTTATGGTGTTCTGGAATTTGGTGAACCAATACTCTGGAGTTTCCTACCAAAGTAGATCTAGACGAATCTGAGTTTTAGATCGCATTTCTGAGGCAACAATACCTTTTACCCCATGATGGTTTTCGCTGCTAGTTGTTTTTCCTATGATTCCGTCGATCTGAGTAACCTGGGTTGGATCACCCATGTTTGCGGATCGAGGACTTGATTGGCGATTTGACGGGATCTCTGTCATGGAAAACAGAGATTGAAGAGAAATGAATCAAAACGAGAAGATGAGAATGAACTTGAAGAATCGGTGGGCGCCAATGAAGAAACACCGGTTCGAATGACAGGAATCAATCGGACCAGGGGCTTAGTTATGCATAAAAGGTTAAATCCTCTCGTTGGATTCGGGGTTTGGCTGAACTTCTTCTCCGGACAATATCTGCAAAACAGACAGTCGTTAGACTCGCCACAGGGAGAATGGGGGTTCTCTCCATGACCACCCTCCGGCGTGAGAATAAGTACAAATCTTAATGAAGAAGAAGTAGTAGTGAAAGTGAAGTGAGAGTAACTTGAGAGATTGTACCTGAATTGTCTTATTTATAACCGGATTTGGGCGGGAAAGTTTATTGCCAGGGGCAATAACGGAAAGCATCTTCCATAAGCGGTTACTCTTTCTTTCATTACTCACCATCTTGATGTTTATGCACATGGATCGTGGGCGAGATCAACGGCTGGGGAGGTGCAACATGGAAAGTGAATGTGTGTGGATTCTTCTCCAAGTTAGTGTCATCATCGTGACCCTGATGAGCATCTAGGATGATGCTACGTCACCATTCAATTATAACCGAATGGTTGTGCATGATGGGGCTTTCTAGAAGATTTACAGCTGTAATCCTCTATACCTCTACCTCATGTTAATTCTGTTACAACAGAAAGGGACTTCTTTTGCTTAAGTCTTGGTTTTAATCGCGCAGAGATGTTTTGTTCCCAAATCTATCTATTCCGTTTCGTGAGCCCGTGCAAGGATGTGATATTAGTTCCATCTTGGCGCGCGGACGTTAAAAACTGCTTTCTTTTAAGTTCTCTTCTTTAGAACCAGTGCGCAACTGCGCAAGGTTCCATTAAAGAGGTTTATTGTGATGAAGTTGTGGTATGGTCCAATGTGCCTGCGCGAGGTTTTTGGGACCATACCCCTTCAAGCGTTCAACCAAAAACTTCAAGCTCCTAACCTAAAAGATTCAAGCTCCTTCAAGCAAACAAGGCTTTTTATTGAGTAAGAGTTTTTCTTAAAAGTTTAAAGCTTGAAAGTTTCATGTCAAACATACCCTTGGTCTTATTTATTGTGTTCAATAGCAGTAGGGAATAAATAATCTTAATGGTCGTATATGGTGGCGATTGATAATAAGGGTTGGAATTGGTCATATAGATTTTTATGGGTATATATCCAATAAATGTGCTACAAAGGATCCTAGCTTATCTTGATGATCATATTTGGTTATCATATGTCATGGTAAGTTGTAATATGTTATATTTGGTCATCGTGACTCTTAATAATCCTTATTAGCCATAACATGTTATGGGTTACTAGAAGTTTGAATGGGTTATTGAGTAAGAGATTTTTTTTAAAAGGTTAAAGCTAGAAGCTTCCAGAAGCTCCATGCAAAAAATACCCTTTGTCTTATTGGTTGTGTTGGATAGTAGGAGGGAATAAATAAACTTAATGGCCGTATCTGGTGGCGATTGGTAATAAGGGTTGGAATAGGTCATATAGATTTTTATGCTTATATATTTAATAAATGTGCTACAAAGGATCCTAGCTTATCTTGATGATCATATTTGGTTATCATATGTCATGGTAAGTTGTAATATGTTATATTTTGTGGTCGTGACTCTTAATAATCCTTATTAGCCATAACATGTTATGGGTTACTAGAAGTTTGAACGGGTTGAGTATGAGCTTTTTCTTAAAAGATTAAAACTAGAAGCTCCTGAAAGGTTCATGCCAAACATACCCTTGGTCTTATTGGTTGTGTTCGATAGTAATAGGGAATAAATAATCTTATTGGCCGTATCTGGTGGCCATTGGTAATAAGGGTTGGAATAGGTCAAATAGATTTTACGGGTATATAATTATTAAATGTGCTACAAAGGATCCTAGCTTATCTTGATGATCATGTTTGGTTATCATAGTTATCATATGTCATGGTAAGTTGTAATATGTTATATTTTGTCGTCGTGACTCTTAATAATCCATATTAGCCATAACATGTTATGGGTTACTAGGAGTTTGAATGGGTTATTGAGAAAGAGCTTTTTTCTTAAAAGCTTAAAGCTAGAAGCTCTTAAAAACTTCATGCCAAACATACCCTTGGTCTTATTGGTTGTGTTCGATAGTAATAGGGAATAAGTAATCTTAATGGTCGTATCTGGTGGCGATTGGTAATAAGGGTTGGAATAGGTCATACAGACTTTTATGGGTATATTTAATAAATGTGCTACAAAGGAACCTAGCTTATCTTGATGATCATATTTGGTTATCATATGTCATGGTAAGTTGTAATATGTTATATTTTGTCGTCGTGACTCTTAATAATCCTTATTAGCCATAACATGTTATGGGTTACTAGGAGTTTGAATGAGTTATTGAGTAAGAGCTTTTTCTTAATAGCTTAAAGCTTGAAGCTCTTAAAAGCTTCATGCCAAACATACCCTTGGTCTTGTTGGTTGTGTTCGATAGTAATGGGGAATAAGAAATCTTAATGGTCGTGTATCTGGTGGCGATTGGTAATAAGGGTTGGAATAGGTCATACAGATTTTTATGGGTATATATTTAATAAATGTGCTACAAAGGATCCTAGCTTATCTTGATGATCATATTTGGTTATCATAAGTCATGGTAAGTTGTAATATGTTATATTTTGTCGTCGTGACTCTTAATAATCCTTACTAGCCATAACATGTTATGGGTTACTAGGAGTCTGAATGGGTTATTGAGTAAGAGCTTTTTCTTAAATGCTTAAAGCTAAAAGCTCTTAAAAGCTTCATGCCAAACATACCCGTGGTCTTATTGGTTGTGTTCGATAGTAATAGGGAAAAAGTAATCTTAATGGTCGTATCTGGTGGCAATTGGTAATAAGGGTTGGAATAGGTCATACCGATTTTTATGGGTATATATTTAATAAATGTGCTACAAAGGATCCTAGCTTATCTTGATGATCATATTTGGTTATCATATGTCATGGTAAGTTATAATATGTTATATTTTGTCGTCGTGACTCTTAATAATCCTTATTAGCCATAACATGTTGTGGGTTACTAGGAGTTTGAATGGGTTATTGAGTAAGAGCTTTTTCTTTAAAGCTTAAAGCTAAAAGCTCTTAAAAGCTTCATGCCAAACATACCCTTGGTCTTATTGGTTGTGTTCGATAGTAATGGGGAATAAGAAATCTTAATGGTCGTGTATCTGGTGGCGATTGGTAATAAGGGCTGGAATAGGTCATACAGATCTTTATGGGTATATATTTAATAAATGTGCTACAAAGGATCCTAGCTTATCTTGATGATCATATTTGGTTATCATAAGTCATGGTAAGTTGTAATATGTTATATTTTGTCGTCGTGACTCTTAATAATCCTTACTAGCCATAACATGTTATGGGTTACTAAGAGTCTGAATGGGTTATTGAGTAAGAGCTTTTTCTTAAAAGCTTAAAGCTAAAAGCTCTTAAAAGCTTCATGCCAAACATACCCGTGGTCTTATTGGTTGTGTTCGATAGTACTAGGGAAAAAGTAATCTTAATGGTCGTATCTGGTGGCAATTGGTAATAAGGGTTGGAATAGGTCATACAGATTTTTATGGGTATATATTTAATAAATGTGCTACAAAGGATCCTAGCTTATCTTGATGATCATATTTGGTTATCATATGTCATGGTAAGTTGTAATATGTTATATTTTGTGGTCATGACTCTTAATAATCCTTATTAGCCATAACATGTTATGGGTTACTAGAAGTTTGAATGGGTTGAGTAAGAGCTTTTTCTTAAAAGATTAAAACTAGAAGCTTCTAAAAGGTTCATGCCAAACATACCCTTGGTCTTATTGGTTGTGTTCGATCGTAATAGGGAATAAATAATCTTAATGGACATATCTGGTGGCCATTGGTAATAAGGGTTGGAATAGGCCAAATAGATTTTATGGGTATATATTTAATAAATGTGTTACAAAGGATCCTAGCTTATCTTGACGATCATATTTGGTTATCATATGTCATGGTAAGTTGTAATATGTTATATTTTGTCGTCGTGACTCTTAATAATCCTTATTAGCCATAACATGTTATGGGTTACTAGAAGTTTGAATGGGTTATATATATATTAACAACAAAGACTAAAGTTTTTATTTTGAGAGATATAAAGGCATTAGAATATTTAAGATGATTCACTATCACAAACAAGTGCTCAAAAGTTGCAATAAGGCCATAGGGTATGGGGCTTGGGTTGGGGCGTGGGTTGGCTGAAAACGTCTAAGCCACCACCCTGGGGGCTTGGGTTGGGCGTGGGGGGGCTTGGGTTGGGCGTGGGTTTTGGACGTGGCCCCCATTGGCGTGGGTTTGAAGGCGGGCGTGGGGCGGACTAGTAAATGACATGGCAGGCTCTCAATGGCCAAACCAAACTCATGCCTCCCAACCCAAGCCCCACCATACCCCATGGGCATGGGTTTGAGTGGTGGGGGGGGGGGGGGGGGGCTCCCATTCCACGTATCAACCAATGCCCCAACCCAAGCCGCAACCCAAGCCCCACCATACCCCATGGTCTAACAAGCCTAGATGTCTTTTAACTGAAAGGTTGTTACCACCTTACCTAGAAAAGAATATACCTAGATACTTTTATTGCACCAACTTATACATACACAACCCATTATCAAAAACATGTCTTAAAATTTCAATTTTTTAGATATTCTAATTGTTTTATAACATTTTCATATTGTTGAGATATTTTCGGGTTATTAATAACAGAAGGACAAATAAAAAAAAATATATGACGTGTGGGCCTCTCACATAAAACGTTTGTCAATGCTAAATTGCTAATTGCTTAATTGTATACTTTGTTATTTCCCTTTTATAATTTGCTACTTGCTTAATTGTATCCTTTGTTATTTCCCTTTGTTTTATAATGGATATTACTAAGTCTCGATAGAAGACTTTTTGTACGTCTAGAAATCAAGTATATATACAAACAATGTGGAATAGATCCACCACACCAACTACATCGATCTTCAAGTTCAACAACAATAATGAAGAGTAATAGATACAAGCAGGTTCTTACGATCACATTACTTTTCAATTTCACCACCATTTTAAACCTCTCACTGGTCGTCGCCAAAGAAACCGAAACATATATTGTCCAACTAAGCTGTCCCCCTGACCACATAAACGCTGAAACCGAACATCTTGAAAGCTGGTACAAAACATTTTTGCCCACAGTTAATACAGACTCAGATGAGAAACCAGAGATGGTGTACGCATACCGTAATGTGCTCAAAGGGTTTGCAGCAAAACTGACTGTTGAGCAAGCGAGCGAAATAGAAAAATTAGATGGAGCGATATTAGCCCAACCTGAAAGGGTATTGTCGTTACATACAACGCATACTCCTAACTTTCTGGGATTGACACTACTAGAAAAATGACAATTTTTAACGCACTTTTCCGTCACAAATGCGTCACAAATTGACATTTGCTACGGATTTGCAACAAAACCTTGATGTTGGAAAAAGCCCCGTCGGAAACTATTTACTACGCAATTACTACGCAAATTTTAACGTATTTCCTACGGAAATATTGTGTCGGAAATTTGTAACGCATTTACTACGCATTTCCTATGTTGTATAACAAGAAATTGCAACGCATTTGTGACGGAATATCAAAAAATTGCAACGCATTTGTGACGGAATATTTAAAAAAAATAAAAAAAAAAACTGGAAAAATCCTTTTTTTTTTTGCTAAAATTTGCAGGAAAATCAGCAAAAAAAAATACTCATAAACAAATGATACATCAGCCTTTGGTTCAACCCGTTATCTAACGCGTCCTAGAAGACAACTCCAATTTCAGGTTTTGGATCGCTTTGTTTAACATGTTTGACACACACGTTGAGACTATTTCGCTACAACCTGTTAAACCGAAATATGTTCATTCCATATTAGTTTGTGGTGGTGGTTAGTTTTGCCCTGCATGTGCTTTTGTCTTCAAGGAGATCCCCACAACATAAACATCACTTGAGTCATTTCTTCATGATATTGATTAACATTTGCAGTTGTCTTGATGCTCCCTAAGTTCCTGCATTTAGCTAATTTACATGAAACTAAAGTGTAGATAAGAGTGCTTATAATTAACGGGATGATCATGATCATGTTTTTATCTCAAACAAAATGAAACGTGCCGAACCCATAATCATTTTAAATGTGTTTAGCTACCCGTTATCCTTCCATCAGAAAATTAATGTCTACCTACGATTCACTGCCAAAATCGTCAAAACCTAAGTTTTCTGGAACGTCCAACCTCTTATTTTCTCCTGAGAGACAACGTTGATGTTAGTAATCCCTTTTAAAATGACATAAAAAAGAACACTACCTGTAAAATAACTTATTTTCTGGAGAGGTGAACCGCGTCGAGACCACAATGTAATAATCTTTAGGAGGCTGGTCAGCAGTGACCAAAACCAAATAAGACTGTCCCAAGTGGACGTCGATCGAATCGTATGTATTTTGTAGTGAATCTGTTCCTTCAACCTCAACCAAAACAAACTTATGACCTTGGATTCTGAAGTTGATGGAAGTAGTCATGCCAACGTTCGATACCCGAAACCTATACGTCTTACCTGCCAAAACCATTCAAACGAAACAATCTCGTTTATATATAACCGTATAAACACAATGAGCCGTTCAACATTTCAACTTTACAAACCTTGTTTGACATTAAACGTAAATGCGTTTGATCCTCGTCTGTTAATCAAAAGACCATCTGGAAAAGGAAGACTATATTCAACAAATTTCACGTGTTCACTTACAATCAATTGTGTTTTCAACGAACTCTATAATACGAACCACGAATAGTAACAAATCAACCTAGAATTCGCAACAAATTCCACAACACACATTCACAACATAAATCCTTCACAAAATTAGGGTTCGCAACTTAGAAATGAAGTGAAAGAACAGAAACAGACCTGCAAAGAAGACAATTGAGCCTCGAGAGCCTTGAGAGATTCGCGAATGTTCCAAAGGCTATCGGCTTCTTCTGCATCATGGTCTGGTGTTGATGAAGCATTCTGAATGCAAGTGGTGATCTTCGAACGGAGCTCTGAGGCTCAAGCGAGTACCAAAGCGACACCGTCTTCATCCGCTGGTGACTGGTAAGTTGTTGATAGGGTTTTGTATAAAAGCGCAAGGGCTTTTCTGGTGAGATGGATAAACAAAATACATTTTTTTAGAAAAATAATATTTGAAGGATATGCAGTTTTTATTTATTAATTTTGGATATATTTTATTGATTAGTCTAACAGTCAACCACATACAGCTAGAGTCAAATTGTAAAATAAGTTAATAGGTTTTTGTAGGAAATGCGTTGCAAAGTAGTAATATGTATCTAATAATTGTAAATTAACTAATTAGTCAACAATTTAAAAAAATATCCGACAAATTTATGACGAAACTGTGACAAAGTTAGATGTCTTTTTGTTTTTGTCACTATTGTGTAGCAAATTTGTTTCAAAAATTAGGATTTTTTTTTGTCGTTATAAATGCGTCACAGTTTTGTCAAAATTTGTGACACATTTATTTCCGTAGCAAATCTCCGTAGTAAAATGACCACTTTTCTAGTAGTGTGAACCAGAATTTTGGTTTCTGGAGAGGTTCAAACTATGGGAAGGGAATCATTATTGGTGTTCTTGACACCGGGATTACTCCTGGTCATCCTTCTTTTGACGACAAAGGCATAGGTCCTCCACCAGCTAAATGGAAAGGGAAGTGTGAAGTGGCGGGGTGTAACAACAAACTGATTGGTGTTAGGAACTTTGTTAACAGTAGCACCGGTTCACCACTTGATGAAGATGGACATGGAATGCACACCTCAAGTACTGCCGCTGGAAACTTTGTTGAAGGCGCTAACGCAATTGGAAATGACAGCGGCACTGCTGCGGGGATGGCTCCACTTGCACACTTAGCAATGTATAAAGTATGCAATGAGAATGGTTGTCGTTCGAGTGATGTATTAGCTGGCATGGATGCAGCCATAGAAGATGGTGTGGACGTGCTTTCCCTCTCGATTGGAGGACCATCCCGTCCTTTTTATTCCAACTTGTTGGCTATAGGGGCATTAGCCGCGATACAAAAAGGGATATTTGTGAGTTGTTCGGCAGGAAATTCTGGGCCACTAAACTCTTCATTGTCCAATGAGGCTCCATGGATTCTCACAGTTGGTGCTAGTACGATTGATAGAAAGGTAACTTCAACAGTAAAACTTGGGAACGGGGTGTTAGTAGACGGAGAATCGCTCTTCCAGCCTAAAGATTTCCCAGAAACCCCCTTGTCTCTGGAATACCCCGGGATGAGTGGTGATACAAATGCCACGTTTTGTGCCCCAAGATCCTTAAACAATACAAATGTAAAAGGAAAGGTGGTGATTTGCCTGAGAGGTGGTAACATAGGAAGAATCGCAAAAGGGCAGACAGTAAAAGATGCTGGTGGAGCTGCCATGATTCTCACAAACTCACAAAGCGATGGAGCTACTACAGTAGCTGATGCCCATGTACTCCCTGTATCACATCTTAATTACAAAGATGGACGCACAATTCTAGAATATTTCAGTTCAAGTCTATCACCAGTTGCTAGCATCATATTCCGTGGAACTGTCATTGGAGATAAGTCAGCTCCTCAAGTGGCCTCTTTCTCTTCAAGAGGACCTAGTCTAGCAAGTCCTGGAATTCTGAAACCCGACATTATTGGGCCAGGAGTTAGCATTCTTGCAGCATGGCCTACCTCAGTTGATAACACTTCAACAAACGCCCCATTTAACGTTGTTTCAGGTACATCAATGTCTTGCCCTCATCTCAGTGGGATAGCGGCATTATTGAAAAGTGCACACCCTGATTGGTCTCCTGCTGGAATCAAATCCGCTATCATGACAACTGCTGATTTGATCAACCTTAACAACCAACCGATTCAGGATGAAAGAGAGCTTCCTGCCAGCTTGTTTGCTGTTGGGGCTGGTCATGTCAATCCATCTAAAGCTAATGACCCAGGACTCATTTACGATATGCAAGCTGATGATTACATACCATACTTGTGTGGATTAGGATACTCAAATGCACGAGTCACAACCATTGTCCAAAAGCGAGTTTCTTGCTCAAATATACGAAGCATCCCTGAAGCACAACTAAACTATCCTTCATTTGCAATCACACTTAGTGGTAATGTGACAAAATCATACACCAGAAGAGTGACCAATGTCGGGGATGCTAATTCAACTTACACTGTGAATATTAACACGGCACCAGGCGTGAGTGTTACCGTGTCACCTTCTACACTCATATTTACGGCAGTTAACCAGAAATTGTCATACCAAGTGACATTCATCCCTGTTGGATCTCCTCCAAATCAGTTTGTTGAAGGGGCCCTTGTATGGAACTCCATAAGGCACTCGGTTAGGAGTCCCATTTCCATCAAATATGTTTAAGTGAGGTCACTGAGCATATTCGAACGGTTGGCTACACTTATAGCTACTGTTATACAGTTTATTTTCACTTGTATCTTCTGTTAGCTTTCGCTTATCCTTGTATTTTCTGTTAACTTGTCGGTTATCCTTGTACTTTCTAGGCTTCTATAGTTACACATAGGAGACCTTGTATTCTAACTACTTTTCTGTTAGCTTTCAGTATCAGATGCACCACTTTTGAATCCAGAATTAAATATGTTTGTACTCAACATAAAAATCAAAAAGTAAGACCTACCATTAATCAGCTTAAAGCAAAGTTTCTGGTCGATGAAGCAATACTCGTTTAGCAACACACAATGGCACCACCCTTATCGACTATGGCCGCTCTATAGTTGCAATAAGGCTTGTCAGTGTCAGAGCTTGAACGGAAACTCGGTGGGGGCCGGACTCTTAAAATCCAATATTTTACACTACAAAAAACATTTTTTTTGGAAATTTTCGGTAAAACTAACACTACGCGGGAAAAATCAGTCGGGGTCAGTGCACCCCGGTCCTCCATTATCCTCCGTCATAAGGCTGGTTGTTGTAAGTTAACTAAGGCTCCGTTAACGGTACCACGTAGACCGTTAACAGCCCTTACACGCCCCTCAGTTAACCGTGGGCGTGAATGGAGATTATGTTAATGGGTTCACTATTTTAATGGGAATAAAAGCTAATGATGGTGAGGCCCACCCCAATCTAAACTAGTCACACGTCTTGCTTTATTTATTATTTTTTTTGTTTTTATTTTATTTTATTGGTATTAGGTGTTTAGTTAATCCATAACACATTGTTAACGAGTACTTAGTTAATAGTAAAGTTCTTGTCTGCGTGGCAGTGTCGTGACGGTGATATGGCAATTGATTTAGTTAACCCACAACGCATAGTCTAATAGGGCCGCTAATTGCTTCTTTCGGTGTACTAGTCAACGGTTCTCCACAAAATCGTGACTTTGGAAACAAATGGATAGATAGTAGGGATTGGCGGATCATTAAAATAACAAGTGGTAGTCACCACCTTGTTGTGAACTGTTGTTAATGAACACAACTAAGGGTAACTGAATTCGAATAGTATGCTGAGTTTCTATTACTTTCTGCGTGTTGTAATTTACGGCTATTAATTGAAACAATACTCTAATGAAAGAGATGGGAAATCAGAGATTAGGCTATGTGTTATGTTCACAAATTTTCACTCTACTCTACGTTAGTGTCACGTAGACATGATCTATCATTCACTTATTTTCACATAATCACATTTGTATGTTATATTGTGATTGTCTTACAAGAGGTTTCACTACCTACAACTCAATAATATTATATTTATATCAAATAAATTAAAAAAAAAAACATAAAAAGAAAAGAATTAATTTGATTGGTTAAGAGAGGGTGGGGCCCACAAACCTTTGCTTTCACATTGTGGCTTCACCCACGCCCTTTGGTTTTAACATGGCTTTCACGCCCCTTGTTCTGGTGTTTTACGCATGTTAAAGGCTACCTTACTAAGGGCATTGTTTGATAATGTTTAGCGTAACATATACGGAGATGGGAAGAAGAAAACACACACTTCATAATCTCTCGTTCTCAACTCCTTTGTATCAAGTGTGGTTTCTTCACGGTGCTCACAGATCCTTTCATTTTGACGAACTTTTGAACTTGACTACAGGTTGGCCAATTGTGATGCAACTGTTACCGATTGGGCCAACTCCCAAATAAAATAATACGATTCATAAAAGCCTTACTTTGCCGCTCACTAGGCATCGGTAAATCGGACAATTGGAATCCTGATTCTCAAAATGGAACAGGTTTTACATTTGACCCGCTGAGAAATGGACTCATACACATATGATGCAGAGCGGAAACCATAAAAATAACAAGATTGTATCTCAAAGAATACCGAATAATTCATGAATGAAAAATACAATACACGAGGAACCCTTTTATAGAATTTTTTCTAAATATGACAAGTATGCCAAATTTTCGAAATTACAAACTATTTAAGATAAATTAAAATTAACACCATAAATAAAGATGAAAATCACGCTAATCATTGATTTACGTGATACTATCTAAAAAGGAATGTCTAGAAGATTGACAAAATTGGGGGAAATTCGTGACTGACGAATTCAAAGCCCTAAATCGAGGAATTACAGGTCATCGAGAGAGATCTGGCGCCTAATCGTGTGCCCCATAACTCCAATCCTAGTCCTAGTTACCATCTTTAAATTTTGCGTCTTTTCTCCCATGTTTCCCTTTATCTTGGTGGTCCACGTAGGAATGGGTTAGCTCTCTTTGATCTATTCCCCATCACCGTATAACCACTCGAAGCAACTGCCTTGTTTTCTTGTTGATAGTTGAAACTAGGGATTTTTACATATTTCCCCTGCTAAAAACCCATTTTACATATTTACCCAACCTTTAAAATCAATTACATATTTCTTCATTTCTTTTGAAATTACCATTTACCCTTTTTGTAATATAAATGTTTGACTATGAATAAAAAAACAAATCCTATGAATGAACACAGATTGATTTCAACCATTGTTGAAAAAGAAATCACCTATAAACACAGACTGATTTAAACCATTGTTGAAAAAGAAATCACATCAAGCCTAGTTGAAATTATTGGAATTTCCCCAAAATGTTGTTTCAAACATTGTTGAAAAAGAAATCACATTAACCCTAGTTGAAATCATTGGAATTTCCCCAAAATGTGGTTTCATCCATTTTAAAATTTCTACAGCCAATTCTTATATAAATATATATACATATACAATAGATCTTTCTCTATCCTATACCATCATTGTTACTCACCTTCAAATTAAACACTATCGTAACTCTGTAAGCCATCATCGTTGTGCTTGTGTAAAGCAGCCACCGCTCGCCACCGTGAACCAGAAAGGGCCCGTCGCAACCCAATTTCTGTACACGCCAACCCTGCTGCTGGTTTCGACCACCAATGTTGGCCACAGGTGGAAACCCGCTTGAAACCAATCGTCGCTGCCATCGCTTTGAACCACCGTGAGGTATCTTTCCGGCTAGGTTTTATATGTTTTTAGGGATTGGGTGTGCTGGCGTTAAAATAAAGAGAGAGCTTTCAGGGTGCCTGCAAGTTGGGTTGGAGTGTGTGATTCTAAATCTGGTTATGTGTGTATTCCAAATCAACTTTGTTAATCATCTCAAATCATTGTGCTTCAAGGATCTATTTAATATGTTAGGGTTTATGTTCGATTGTTCTGGTTTGGTACCGATAGATGTATATTGTGTAGAGATTTGATTTCGAAAGAAAAAAGAAAACTATTAACCTGAATTCATTTTCTTAATTGATTTCACGGTTAAATCAATTTATTCAACTAGTTATTGATAAAAAATTAGGGTCAATTACACTTTTCGTTCTTTATGTTTGTATCGGATTGCAATGGATACCCTTTAACTTCAATAATTACAGTCACAGTCCTTTATTTGTAAAACCTATTACACCCAACGTCCTTTAGCACCAACCAGGTTAAAAAATTCCAGTTAACTTTGATCCCATAATGTAACACCCTAAAACGTTTTGACCATAAGAGACGCAGCGGAAATACCGGCTCAAAAATTCTTTCTTATATTGTCTATATAACATACTTGAAAGTTCATTTATAATCTGCCGGACACTTCTTGAAAGGATTTACAACATTCATTCTTGATTAATGTGTTAAATGTAATACATAAATACAAGCTATGAGACCACTCTCCCCGTACAATCCTTGCTTTTTGACTCAATCTTCAACCTCTTAGTCTCCACAATGATGTTAATTCTGTGCAACCTGCAATCACCACATACATGTGCATCATTAGTATTTGTTGAAATCATTCTTAATCTACACATACGCAATTAAATGACCATTCCGGATTCTTCTATTCATGCTAATCTTTTCGATTATCTTTCCGAGTACAATCTTGCATTCCAATCATCAACTCTTCATAAGGACACAATAGTATACCTGCATTTTCAGTTGATTCTCAAGGCACACGGTTAGTAACATAAATACTCAAACGTATTGAAGCCATGTATACATATATACAAGCTCCATTCTTTCAAAAACAATAAATCCTACTTCGTGCATACGTACCTTCATATGTATATTTATACACACATACATACCTACATACATACATATATACATACATACATACATACAAGCTCTTACATACCACTTACATTCCTACATGATTATACTAACATATCCTAGTCACAAACATCCATATAAATAAGTCTCATATGTATCAACCTACGTGCATACTCATTTCTAATCGTGCTTACCTATGGATTCCATTACTAACATGTAGGTAAATCCACACCCATACTTATACATGCCTCTAGACTTAATTAATTCCCACACATACTTATGTACACGTTCATCACACCTCATAAATACTTTTCAATGAGTTTGTGTAATGATAATCCTTTCTTTAACATTCCTTCAATCATACTTTCTAACGGGTATAGATAGACCTGGTAAAAGTAACCCGTCATGTTGATTTTGGGTCTTTATGGGTCACATAAAATAACTTCCTGGGTTGATTTGGGTTTAGTGTACTTTTTGATGGGTCAAAATGGGCAAAGTAAAAAAGATGAAAAGGCTTTTACGGGTCAGAGCGGGTCAAGAAGAGAAATAAAGCGGGTTAGATTGGGTTGCAGAGAAATAGAGCGGGTGAGATTGGGTTGCAAAGAAATAGAGCGGGGGCCTCTAATGATACTGAAATCGATTTGTCTCTTAAATCGTCTTCTACATCGATCTTGTTGATTCCAAATCATCGATGTTCTGCTTTCAAAATCTTCTACTCCAATTGGTTTCTTGTTCTAAGTGGACTATTCACAGGTCCATTCTTCTACAATCATCCTTTTTTGAACTTGTTCTTTTATTCCTCCATTGTTCTTATGCAAATTGTTCTTTAATTTCTTAACTGTTCTTCAACAATCATTATTCTTGGTATTCACAGATTCGATTTTGGTATGGCTCAGGTAATAAGTGTTATTCAGTGGCGATTGTGGAGTGTACCTGTGAAACCCCACCAGATGTTTGATGTAAGTCCAGGGAGAATTATGGAATAGAATTCATAGATTTTGGATGCAAATTGAATATTGATATGTGAATATGGGTTGGACTGAGGAGTGAGTAACTGGAAACATGAAGTTAAAAATAGATAATCACTTTTTTTGACCCGAACCACCCATGTCACCCGACCCGACACGTTCATTTCTAGCCCTACTAAAATATCCATATGCCAAACCCGCTTCATAATCCCCTCTAACGGCAGACTGTGACAGGTTATTGTAGTCAGAATGCGCGTCCTCCGGGAGCCGCTCGACGAAACCTTGAACGTCAAAAGACGACATGGTAGGAACTGTGTACTTGCTAGACAAAACCGCCTCAAATATTAAAACTGAATGGTGAGACTCAAGAGCACGCCCACTCTCACTGCAACTTAACTGCCTGAACAACCGCCATTGCATATTCGTCCAAAGTATAACTAACAGAAACATAGAACTAGCGGATTTCGACCCGTCATAATCAATCCCAAGCCCACCACCTATATCAATAACTTTCATCGAAGCACCAAGACGGACCAACTCGCAGTAAATCTGCGTATCTTCACCAACACCATCCGCAAGCAACTCCGTCGTAGGTATCTGCGACCCGATATGAAAATGAAGCAACTCAAAACAATCCAACATCCCACATTGCTCAAGCTTTCTCACAGGACGAATGATTTGCGTCGTAGTAAGCCCGAAATTCCCTTTCTCCCCAGATGTCGCTCCAAAATGGCCCGAATGCTTCGTTCTAAGCTTCACACGAACGCCAACAACCGGTCGAACACCTAGCTTCATACTAACATCTATAACCGAATCCAATTCTTCTTCTTATTCAAGTACAATAACCGTATTTAACGAAAGCTTTCGCGCAATTAACGCCAATTCAACATACTCATCATCTTTAAAACCATTACAAATAAGTGAAGATTCAAAACTACCTTTACATAAACAACTCATTGCAAGAAGAGGCTCCATATGGCAAGTTTTGAATGCTCTAGGCTATGTAACTGTTCAAAAAAAAAATTCTGACCCGGCCCGACCCGAAACCCATTCTGACCCGGACCCGTTTCAACCCGAACCCGTTCTGACCCGAACCCGTTTCAACCCGAACCCGTTCCGACCCGAACCAAAACAACCTTTTTTTTATTGACCCGTTTTGACCCGAATCCGTTATGACCCGAACCCGTTTTGACCCATGACCCAACCTGACCCGTTTGCCAGGTCTAGGTATAGATGTCGAATTCCTTCCATCTTCTATATCCGGTTCGACATCAATTCCTTATCAGTTAATTTTTTAGGAATAACCAAGATAAGTTACCTGGTCATCTAAATTATCAGGCACAACCCAGACAAGTTACCTAGTCATCTAGGCTATCAGGCATAACCCAGACGAGTTACCTGGTCATCTAGGTTATCAGGCATAACCCAGACGAGTTACCTGGTCATCTAGGTTATCAGGCATAACCCAGACAAGTTACCTGGTCATCTAGGTTCTTAGGCATAACCCAGACGAGTTGTCACAACCCAGACGTTTATTTCACCATGTCGGTATGCCAGCCGTAGGCTATGGCAGGCATCAACAAAGAATTCAAACCTTGTACAAATTGAATTTCCATGTACTTTCATTCAATCAGAATCAAGCTCCTTATCCTTCTAAATCTTAATCCCATGATCAAACCAACTACTACATCACGCCATACTTCTTTCTACATTTTGACCCGTTTGTTTCTACCGTGTAGTTTTAACATAAACAACTATCTTCGACTTACCATAACACTTCTTATTTTAGTAGTTACTCTTACCCATAATCTACTTACATGGTTCCCTATATTCAACTAGAGATGGGCATAAAACCCGGTTCCAACCCGATTCCAGTGGACCCGGCCCGGACCCGGTTCCGGTTCCTACCCGATGATCAGAGTAACCGGTCCCAGGTTTAAAAAACCCGACGGGTACTACCCGGTTCCCATTTTTTCTAAAAAAAGTCAACCGTACCCGGTTCCTATCCGTACCCGGTTTCTACCCGTACCCGGTTCCTATCTGTACCCGGTATGTTACCGTTGGAACCGATTCTTATGCGGATCAGACCGTTGTACCCGGTTCCTTGGAAATATGGTAACTCATTAAATGCAATTCTGACCGTTGGAACCGGTTCCTTTATGACCGTTGGAACCGGTTATACTATAAATAACACACTTTTTTTTTTCACAACTCATCTTCTTCTTTTATCTATTTCTTCACCTTCTTTACAAATTTCTAATGGCTTCCAAGAACTCTAAAAGCACAAACTCCCCATCCGTCAATAATGTTCCAAAAGGTTCAAATGCTCCATTTGTGGTGGGAACATTATCGCATAGCCGCAATATGGATGTTTGGTGCAATTGGGATTTAGTCGAGATGAGCGATGGTTCGCAAAAGGCTCAATGCAAGCATTGTGGCTCCTTGTTAGGCAAGGATTCTAATTCTACTTTAACGAAGCATGCGAAAAAGTATTGCAAAGCTCTCAAAGATTTGACACCCGGTCAAGTCCAACTTTCAAAAGATGGGAACATTTTCCGCTACGAACAAAAGATAACTCGGGATAGGATGGCGAAGTTGGTCATCAAAAAAGCGTTGCCTTTTGGACACTTTGACGACCCCGATCTCACTAAGCTAATTAGGGAGACTCTTCAACCTAGCTACAAACATGTAAGTCGTCGAACTTTAAAACGTCATTGTTTAACTTTATGGGAAAATGCAAGAAAAGATTTAATTGCATTTTTTCAAAATTTAAAGACTTGTGTAAATTTAACTAGTGATGTGTGGTCGGCTCCACACGGTTTACCCGAATCATACATTTGTGTCACCGCTCATTGGGTTGATCCCAATACATGGCAAATGATGAAAAGCACGATCGCATTTGAAGAGTTTCCTTCTCCTCATTCGGGAGAAAATATTTATAAAATTATGAATGCCACAATTATAAAATATTGTTTAGAGGATAAATATTTTCAATATCTTTCGATAACGCCTCAAACAACTCAAATGCGATCCAAAAACTAAAGTTGAAGTATAAACCAATTTGTGATGGTGCTTTTTTTCACACAAGATGTGTTGCTCATATTATTAATTTAGTTGTGCAAGACGGTTTAAAAGATAAATTTGTAGCGGATTTTATTATAGCTTTTAGAACTATGCTTCAAGATGTTTTTAAAAGTGGTAAAGAAAGATATCAAGATTATAAAAAACTTTGCAAAGAAGTTAACCAAAAATTAATTGGTCCTAATTGGGATATCCCAACTCGTTGGAATTCAACTTGTCATATGTTTGAAATGGCTTTAAAACAAATGGGCACTTTAAAAGCATTTCATACAACTTTAAGTGATGACTACCAAGTCGACCCTTTTCCGACACGGCTTGGAATAACATTCAAACACTAAGTGAATTTTTACAAGTTTTCAAAAAATCAACAACTTTAATTTCCGGTGTTTATTATCCCACTAGTTCTCGAGTTATTTCCGAATTATATTTGATAACAACTAATTTTAAAAAGTTTGAAAACTCAAGTGACATGTTGAGGAACATGTTGACACCAATGATCAATAAATTTAAAAAATATTTTTTGGACTTACCACCCGTATTTTTATGTGCCGCCGCTTTAAACCCAATTTTAAACGTAGCGGGTGTTAACGCGTTAGTTGATGAAATTTACGACAAGTTGGATATGCACGAGGTTGATCCAACATTGAAAGGCAAAACTAAAAAACTTTTCGATGAATCTTTGAATAAACTTTATGATCATTATTTAAAAAAATATGGGGAAAAAAATCATACAATTTTTAATGGAGCTTCATCATCGGCCTCTAAAGATCAAACAATTGCCGACCCCATCATAACCATGTTGAACGTCGTTAGAGACGAAACGGCGAAACAACAAAGGGGTAACGAACCATCTAGTGAACTCGGCCGCTATAAACTAAGGGATGATGCACTTACTATGACGGCCGAGGAGTATAATAATTTTGACATTTTGGCATGGTGGAAGTCTAAAGAATCGGAATTCCCGATTTTAGCCACCATGGCTCGTGATTTACTAACGGTCCAAGCTTCCACGGTAGCTTCGGAAAGTGTTTTTTCTCTTAGTGGTAGGGTATTGTCGATTAGAAGAACAAGATTAACCCCGGAGTCGCTAGAGATGGCAATTTGCCTAAAAGACCATTTAGACGGCGTTGATCGTGTTCAACATAAGTCGAGTCTCGAAGACGAGGTGGAGTTGGAGCACAAGATTATTGAAGAAGAGGATGAAGAGGAAGACGAGGTAGAGACCAATGATTCCGAAGACGATTGTAACGAAGGGCCCGCACCAAAGCGTAGCGGAAGTGAAAGTGTCGCACCGTCCTCAAGCAAACGAGTAAAAAAATAAATTATTGTAACCGATTCTGATCAGTCCCGAAGGAACCGATTCTGATCAGACCCACGGAACCGGTTCTGTTAAACGATTTTGATTACCGAAAGAACCGACTTTTTGTACTACTTAAACGATTATATATGCGATTTTTTTTTTCCCACAAACGAGATATTATTTCACAAACATAACACTTAAAACATAACACTTAAAACAAACATAACACTTAAAACATAACACATCAAACACATCAAACATAACTAAACAAACGCATCCACCAAACTACATATTAGAAGAACCCGATCCTTCGCCCTTTTCTTCCTTTTTTGCCTTTGTGACCGGGCAATGTTTGTCGGTATGCTTCTTGAGGGTGGAGTTTGCCGCCGCCTTCATGAACTTACCACAATTCTTGCAACGAGCCATCTCATGGTTATCCGACATCAAACACAAATCAAAGTTTTTCCAAATAGCCGGGTTACGCTTGGTTTCTAATATCAAAACCACTCCTTCTTCCGATGCCATAGTGTTCTTCCGGGTTTGATTGTTTGAATGTAAATGGGAAAGAAGAGTGATGGAAGATGAAAATTGGAAATGTGTTGAGAGTTTGTGAAATAATCGATTTTTATAATTCAAAACCGGTTATAACGGTCAAAATTTAAAAAAAAACAGCTTTTTCAGACGGAACCGGTTACAACAGTAGCCGTCAGCCACTTTTTCTGAAATACGCAGAGGAACCGGTTCTGGTCAGTACCCGTAACCGGTTCTGCACAGTACCCGGACCCGGTTCTATAGTACCCGAACCCGGTTCTACCGGTTCTAAGAAAATGACGTGTACCCGGGTTATACCCGGACCCGGTTCCACTAACCACCCGGTTCCATTCACTTGTACCCATACCCGGTTCCGGGTTGGAACCGGTTCCGGGTTATAAAAATACCCGAAAATGCCCATCTCTATATTCAACACACCAAACTTCATTTATTAAAGAAGAAGTGATTCCAGAAATCACTTACCTTAAACGTCCGTATTCGTATATGTTTCCTTGCTTCCTTTTGACCCTTTAGCCTTCCATGCTTCCATCCATCTTGACATGATCCCTATACTTTCATGTTATCGCATTCACATTCTTGTTAGTATACATGATTGTATATATTAATGATGATATCAAATTGAAGAACTATTATAATATACGTTTACGCGTTTTCCGACTTGAATTTATTTAATTACATTTACGCGTTTTCCTCGTCTATATACGTTTACGCGTCTTCATATGTGTGACAATCTTCATTCTTGTTAGTATACATGATTGTTTAAAAATATGATCTAAACACATGCATGTTTAGATCTAGCAAGATTCACCAACAAAATGTCATGAACATAAATTTTTGAATTTAAAATGGTCACATGCATCATACAAAATATGGTTTATTATTTAAAACACTTAAACTAGAAATTTTGTTGAAACGGGTAATTAAAGTTTCCATTTTTGGAAAGAACATGAATATGAACTTGTTCTTGGAATTGTTACGAACACATATTTCTACTTAAAATGACTTCATGAATCACTTAAAATATGAGTTTTCATATAAAATAATAATCTACAAAATTTTTGGTAAAAATCATAAATAAAGTTTCCTTTTTAGGAAAGTTTAAAGCTGCAACAAGTTCATGACACTTTGGTTGACAAGAAAAGATGATTCTTAATATTAATACTTGATGATGTTTTGAGTTGAAGATGATTTTTTAAAAAAAAAAGTTTCTTTAAACTTGGGAAAAGTCCAAAGTTTAAGTGGAACTGTGGCAAAATTTTTATAAAATCGGTTACGATCAAAAGGTGTTAAACGAAGGATTTGGTGACTAGAAAAACAACTTGGGATCTTTAAAACTTGATTAAACGGATTTTTAGACAAGAAGTTATAAGTTCAAATTTTATAAAGATTTCCTAATGGAAAGTATATATTTTAGATAAAATATATACTTTAAAGATTCATCAAGTGTCAAGCTTATATTTTGTATGTATATTATGTATTTAGTTCATGTAGGAATAAATACAAAAATATACACTTACACAAAAAAGTACAAAAATATATATTAACACTTGAAAAATGAAAACTATAAAAATGGAATGTCCATCCTTGGACATAATTAAACAATCGGACAATTCGGATACTTTGGACAATTCGGACACTTTTGAAAAATCGGACAAAATAAAATATATGGCACGGGCGAAATATACAACATAAACGAGACGGACAATACGAATGAATCGGGCGACGCGAATGAACCAAAATGACACGAAGGAAACGATCGAAAACAAACAAACAAACAAACAAACAAACCGACACTCACTTTATTTTTACTAGTAACTTATACAAAATATTTATTATTTTTATTAAACTAAATTGTTATAGGTTATTATTTTTACTAGTAAGTAATAAAATATGGATCAACCCAAATTTAATAACCATATGGGCTAACCCATCTTTTAAAACTAAAATTGGACTAACTTATCTTTTCGTTAAATTGGACTAAAGCCCACTTTTTACAAGTTGTTTTGGGCTAAGCCCACTTTTGTGAGACTATTCTTGGGCATCCCACACCCCATATTTTTATTTGCCAACTCCTCCATAATACGAAAGTTAACATGACCCAACCTTGCATACCATATCCAAGCATCATTAGCCACCTATGCTGCCAAACATACAGGTTTCGCCGGTTTTAAAACGATCTTGTTCAATCTGTTTTTTTACCTTTGTACCTTCATTACAAGTCTGCTATGCTCATCATACATTCTTAGATATTCTTGGTGCATTTGTACTTCGTACCCAACTTTCGTCATTTGACCCAAACTGAGGATGTTGCTATGCAAAGCAGGAACGTAGTACACATCTTAGACCACCAATTGATCTCCATTCTTGCATTCAAATAGGAGTACACCCCTACCTTTGATTTGAAATTTTGAACCGTCACCGAAACACACATGCCCGGTAATATTCTCATTCAAATATGCAAATAATTCTTTGAGTCTACCAACTGTTTTGATTTCCCTCGCTCGCCTCACCGTTACAATCCAGGAATACTTTCTATTCTTTTAATAACACTAATGTTGATGTTTGTTCTCGACACGCGCTCAACAATAATGTTGTTTCCTCATCATCTTTCTGAGTCAAATTTGCTTCATCTCCTTTTCCACCTCCATTTTTACATTCAGACGTATAGTGTCCCATTTCTTCCCATTTGAAACACTTAATGTGTTTTTTTATCTTTTGGCTGCTTGTTGTTTCCATGTGAATGATATGAGCCGTCACCCCAGCGACCACCTCTGCCCCTACTCGAACCCCGTACTCTATTGCTTCCTCGACCACACCGGTCATTATTGAAAGATCCCTGGCCCCATGACTAGGATGACGTCCCTCTACCCGAGCCTTTATAAACCGAAGTACCTTCTACTTTCGTGAGAAACAAACTGTTTTCACCATTTGAGTTTCCATGACGAACTTTCAACCGGTCTTCATAATCCTTTAACCGCCCAACAGCCTCCTCACACGACATACTGTCCACATCCGAATATTGTTCCATCGACGCAACGAGTTGGAAGTACCTATCCTGAACCACGTCCAACAATTTTCTAACCAACTTGCCGTCTTCAAGCGTCAACCCGAGACTTTTATACTTAGATGCCAAGCCACTTAACTTTCCCGCGAAATCATCAATTGACTCCCCGTCTTTCATCTTCAATGAGTCAAACTCACTAGTAAGAGTATGTAGACGTGCCTTGTGAACCCGATCGGCACCCACATATCTCGTCTTCAACGATTCCTAAATCTCTTTCGCCGTCTTCTTCTTTGCCACCTGCAACAAGACGTCTTCTGTGATCACTTGGAAGATGAATGCGCGAGCAGTTTTGTTTTTATTCTCATCTCCAACCGCACCAGCTGGCGGTTCAACCGCCTCCCACAATCCTTGAGTGCCCATAATAGCCTCCATTTTGATAGCCCATGTGGTATAGTTTGTCGCTGTTAGAGTCGGGATTTGAAGTGACACGAAACTTTTTTCTTTCGGGGGTGTTGAACTTGAGACAACTGACATTTTATTGAATCACGAACCAAGCTCTGAAACCAAGTGTTAGTTGATATCAAAACAAACAGGCTAAACGAACAAACAGTTTGGGGCAATTTTCTCTAGTTTATAATAAACTGAAAGAAATGAATTACAACTGAGGAAAAGGAATTGAAAGTGCATAAAACTAAAACAAACACAACTGATCCTATTTAAAGAAAATAAACACTTGCTGAGAAAGTAAAATATGTTTCCCAGATTTGATTTGATGCAACACCCCACGTGCAGAACCTTCCATCTCAGTCGACATAAGTCAACGAGTAACACTAACATTGATTAACCCAAACAACTACTTACCATAAAGTCTTTATAATAATACCTCTTTCTGATTTACCACGTTACTATCATGTTAGCCCTAGAAACGAAGAGGTTTTGATCATAAGTTTGATAGATGCAGAGGTTGAAAGGAAGAAGAAGGGTTTATGGCCTTTTCAATTAAAGTTTTTTAAAATCAAAAATTCTAATGGAGGAAAATACCCTTACGCTTGGTGCATGTGAGGGTCATGCCTGTTAGTTTTTAACAATGGTTGGGCTTAATACATGACACTGTAAATAATATCTTATCTTGTTACTTTTACCTGATATTATTACTTTATATAGCACAAGAACTACTTAATTCTATTATTTAGAAAGTAATATTTGATATATACTAAAATTATCAATCAGTGTTGAAGTAATAAACTTATTACCAAAGTTGTGCGTGCTGGTTTTTTTTTTTTTTTTTTTTTTTTTTTTTTTTTGTGAACATGTGATTATGTCAACTTATAATGTGCGTACATATATTTAAGTGTAAATTTCACGTTTTGTCCTTTATGTATTATTGGTATAAGAACCTAAAAATAACTCACATAAAGAACAAAGAAACAATTTCGACTCAAATGCTTAGGCTCTCAATTCATTAACTTTGAAAGGTGCAAACAAGACAAAGAACTGCAAACAAACTTAAATAGGAAAATTAACAACGGATACCTAGCTAGAGACTCGGACTTCATAACAGACTATAACTTCAGCCTTATTCAAAATAGTTTAAATAAAGAGAAAAATGCCCGGATAGTCCCTGTGGTTTCGCCTTTTTTCACCTATAGTCCCCAACTTTCTAAAATTACATGAATAGTCCCCAAGTTTTCATTTTTTGTTCCCGGATAGTCCCTATGTCTAACTTCAGTTAGTTTTCATAGTTAAGTGAGTGTGAAATGACAAAACTACCCTTTATTAAAAAGTAAACTATTAAAATATATATTTATTTATTATAATAATCCTTACACGACAATTAATATGTCGTTTGTCTTCTTGTACGATCAAAACCCTAATAATGAAAACACTACCGCCAACAACACTAGTCTTCTTCGTTCACTAAAATCCGAACAAAAACCCTGTCGCCGGAGATGATAAAC